>NC_143057.1:121394772-121697803 GCF_052426305.1 Pelodiscus sinensis
GCTCTGTGGACGCTCTCTTCTGAAAAAGCTTCTTTCGAAAGAAGCTTGCAGTCTAGACATACCCATAGTTCCTATTTGTTGGTCTGTCTTTCGACATGTCTACACTAGGGAGAAGACCAACCTTCTGATGGTCCACCTTCTAGCATTTGATGTAGCGAGTCAAATGTAGATCTGTAAATCGAACACTGAGGACAGCCCCCCCAGTGTCCAGTGCTCCTTGTTCTGTGAGGGGTAAGGGAAGCCAAAGGGAGCATGTGCTTCTGCCAGCCTCCTGCTGTGTGAACGGTGCCATAGCTCGGTTTAAGGTAACCCAAATCTAACTGCACATTTTGTGTAGCAGGAGTTGCGTACCTTAAATTGACTTGCCTGGTCTAGTGAAGACCCGGCCTTAGGGTTTTATACTGCCAACCATTAATTATTTAAATTATACTTACTGTAGATATCAAATGAATTGGGAATTAGTAAATCTCAGCGCTCTTCATGCATTTCTTGGCATCAGATCATAAAAACAAGTTCCATTGTATGTTAAACAGACAAAAAGCACAAAGAATCAGTCTAAAGGCTAATGAATGTGCCTGATGCCAATTGCTGCATCAGCAAAGCTTCATGCAACATCCACTAGTTTTACAAATTCGAGGCAGGGATCTTGTCTTTTTAAGATGCTGAACACTCCAAAGATGCAGTGCAGACTATGGGCTAGACATGCTTTTAATGGTCCAGACTAAATGGTGCATTGTTTATCTGACCTGGTGATTATGCTCACTGAGAAACATATTACGCTTTGCACTCTCTAGAATAAAATGGAGAGTGCAAATGGCCAAACTCCAAGGTCTCAGCCCTACATCCATCTTCAGATGTTTTTGAAACTGTTAATCATATTCCCTCACAAGCTGCTGTCCTCGCTTGGCTTTTGGGATGCCATCCTCTCCTGATTTGTTTTCCAGACTATTTATTTATTCCTTTAGCATCCAGCCTTCCACTTTCCATAAGCATCTTCCAGGGCTCTCTCCTTGTCCACAGATTGTCCACAATCACTCTGTTTATGCCATGCACTTTCAAAAATCCACCTTCTGTAACCCTGAACTATTTTCCAGGTCCACTCAACTCATTCCTTAACCCCTACTATTGGATATCTCATTGTCAGCTTAAAGCGACACCTAAAATTGAACTCCTTCTCTTTTTTTTTTCTCAAGCCCACCACATTCCACCCATTTTCTGTCACCTTTGCTAACAACATAATCTTCCCTTTCACTCAGGCTATGTCTACACTGTGGGGTTTTTTTGGAAAAAGATATACAAATTGTGAAGTGCAATTTGCGTACCTGTTTCCGCTTGTTTTTTTCAGAAGAGGCTTTATGTCGGAAAAACCTCCTTTTTTGGAACTTCCCTAATTCCTCATAAAATGAGGAACACAGGGATGCCAAAAAAATGTACCTGCCTTTTTTGGAAACTGTACCAAAAAAGCAGACGTGTTCCCTGGACGCAGCAGAGTTTTCCAGGATATTCTGGTATCCCGGAAAAACTATGCAGTCTAGACATAGCCTCAAGGTTGTTATCTGTAGCCATCAACTCCAATCAAGCATATCAGAGACATTTCTAAATCCCGCTGGTTCTTCCTCTCCCGGGCAGTGCAAAAAGGGGGTTTTGCGCAAAAAGGAAACATCCACAAAATGCTAATCAGTGCTTCATTTGCATTGCTTCTTCTGGCAAAAGCCGTAGTGTAGACAAAGCCTAAGGGTATGTCTACACTGCAAAGTTATTTCAGTGTACCAGAGATATCCCAAAATAGCTACCCCGCATCTTTTGAATATGTCTGCTATTCCGAAATATAGCAGACACGCTATTTCGCCATCCCTGTAAACCTCATTGTACAAGGAGTAAGGAATGGCTCGAAATAGCACTTTATTTTTAAATTTGGTGCTGCAAATTGCGTATCTGATTTGGAGTTTATGGTGCTGTGTAGATGCATCCTAATTGTCCTTGTTGAGAGTGCCAGAAGACTTCTGAGGCTTTTTCCCCTGTAGGGACCAAAGCTGGCTTTGGTGTCTGCCAAAATGGCAAAGCCGAGGACCTTGCAGGCAGAAATGAGAGGTTCAGTCAAACAACAGCACTTAAGGCCCAGTGAGATTTGAACTACACCCCATGGTTTACAAGGCCAATAAGCCAATCCTCTGAGCTATGGAGCAACACCTTTAAAAGGACCTGGTAGGGTTGTGCTACCTGCTGCATCCCATTCACCAACTGGTCCACAGTTACAGCTTCTCTTTAATGTAACCCTCCAGCGTGTGCTGCCCTGCCGGGCTCCTGAAAAGATAAAGAGAATCCTAGACTCAGAGGACTAAAAGGGACCTAGAGGGTCATCTAAGTCAGACCTCTGCTCTCATGACACTGATGCCAGGTTACCCCTGTTAGAGGAAAACTAATAACTTGTCTTGACATGATTGGTTCCTGACAAACTCATGCTGACTGTTCCTTATCACCTTCTCATCTCCTAGGTGTGTGCGCAAGGATACTTCAATTATTTGCTCCCTTGACATTCTGGGTAGTGATGATATGCTGAGTGGTGTACAATTTCCAGGGTTGTCTTTATTTCCCTTTTGGATAGATTGGCATTTCACTACCTTTTCCCACTCCTCTGGAGTCTCTCGTTTCCCACGAGTTTCCAGATATAGCTGCTAATGGCTCGGATATCTTCTCAGTCAGCTCCTTGAATGTTTTAGGATACAGTTCATAAGGGCCTGGTGACTTGAAGGCATCTATCTTGCCTCAGAAATTTTGAGCTTGTTGGTTTTGTCCCGTTTCATTCTCTGTTCCCCCTTTATTTTACCTGGTTGTCAATTTGGTAGATTTCCAAGACTTTGCAACTGTGTTGGTGAAAATAGCAATCAAAAAGCAATGTAGTACTTCTGCCATTTCCAGTTTATCACTCTGCTGCAGACCCAACCTGCCTGTGTGGAGTAAGGCTGTGTCCAGACTCCATGCCTCCGTCGACGGAGGCATGTAGATTAGCCAGATCGGAAGAGGGAAATGAAGCCGCGATTAAAATAATCGCGGCTTCATTTAAATTTAAATGGCTGCCCCGATCTGCCGATCAGCTGTTTGTCGGCAGATCGGGAGAGTCTGGACGCGATGCCCCGACAAAGAAGCCTTTCTTCATCGACACAGGTAAGCCTCGTGAAACCAGGTTTACCTGTGTCGATGAAGAAAGGCTTCTTTGTCGGGGCATCGCGTCCAGACTCTCCCGATCTGCCGACAAACAGCTGATCGGCAGATCGGGGCAGCCATTTAAATTTAAATGAAGCCGCGATTATTTTAATCGCGGCTTCATTTCCCTCTTCCGATCTGGCTAATCTACATGCCTCCGTCGACGGAGGCATGGAGTCTGGACACAGCCTAACAGACCTGCCCTGACCTCCGTGTTCCTTTTGGTAATGCAAATATTTTGTTGTTACCCTGTATGTGGGCAGGTAGTTTTATCTAGTTGTGTGTCTTGACCTTTCTAATGCTTGCATTATTAATTTATGTCCATCCTTTAATGTCTCCCCATGTTGTATGCCTCCTTTCTGAGTTTTAGCTACTAGGAGAGTTCCTGGTTAAGGACATTTAATAAAGTGAGGTGGAAGCAAGCACATCCCAGGCAGGAAGCAGAGGCCCAGGGAAACAAGAACAGCTCCAGCCCAGGGAGATTTGAACTCAGAACCCCTGGTTTACAAAGCATAAGAACAGCCATAGTGGATCAGACCAAAGGTCCATCCAGCCCAGTACCCTGTCTGCCAACAGTGGCCAATGCCAGGTGCCCCAGAGTGTGGGAACACAACAGGTAATCGTCAAGTGATTCCTCCCCCGTCACCCACCTCTGGAGAAACAGAAGCTAGGGACACAGTTCCTACCTATCCTGGCTAATAGCCATTGATGGACCTAACCTCCATGCATCTATCTAGCACTTTTTGAACCCTGTTAATGTCCTATATGGACTTATCCACTGAGCTATGGAGATGTATTTTTTAAACACTTCTTCCATGCCCATGTAAGCAATGCTGTGCCTGCCATGGTGCACCACTCAACACCCCCAGCTAGTTGGCAATGTCCCAAGCATTTAGGCTGTGTCTAGACTGCATCCCTTTTCTGTAAAAGGGATGCAAATTAGACACATCGCAATTGCAAATGAAGCGTGGATTTAAATCCCCCCCATTTCATTTGCATAAACATGGCTGCTGCTTTTTTCCAGCTCAGAGATTTGCCGGAAAAAAGCGCCAGTCTAGACACGGATCTTTCGGAAAATAAAGCCTTTTCCAAAAGATCCCTTATTCCTCTTAAAATAAGGAATAAGGGATCTTTCGGAAAAGGCTTTATTTTCCAAAAGATCCGTGTCTAGACTGGCGCTTTTTTCCGGCAATGCTCCGAGCTGGAAAAAAGCGGCAGCCATGTTTATGCAAATGAGGCAGGGGGGATTTAAATCCCCGCTTCATTTGCAATTGCGATGTGTCTAATTTGCATCCCTTTTACAGAAAAGGGATGCAGTCTAGACACAGCCTTACAGTCCAGTGCAAACTGCTCACTGGAAAGGCTGAGCAGTTAAAGGTGTTGGGTTTATATTCCCGTAGACACTGTGTGCGCATTGGTTTAATCCTCACTTCTGGTAAGGCACGCCCTCTCTTCTGGTTGTTCCGACATTAACAATTCCTGTTTCACAAGACCAATGCCCTTTCCTTTGGGCTACCGAGGCAGGCGCAGCCCTTAATCACATACCTCAGTGTTCAGCTGGGCATGGGTGTCAGAGCAGCATCCATTTTCTATACATGGATCTGTCTATTAGGCAACAATATATTTAAAAAAAATCTTCCTTAGGTGTATTGCAATAATTGAAACCAATTAAATGTCCCTCTTGGTTTCCTCTGACTTTAATTTTCCATTCTCTCATATACTGGTTTGAATATTGGGCCCTGATCCCACCATAAACTAGGACAACTAACAAAGGATGAATATAGGCAAGCAACACGGGAATGCAGGGGCAAGATTAGAAAGGCAAAGGCACAAAATGAGATCAAACTAGCTACAGGCATAAAGGGAAACAAGAAGACCTTTTATAAATACATTAAAAGCAAGAGGAAGACCAAGGACAGGGTAGGCCCACTGCTTAGCGAGGAGGGAGAAGCAGTAACAGGGAACTTGGAAATGGCGGAGATGCTCAATGACTTCTTTGTTTCGGTCTTCACCGAGAAGTCTGGAGGTGTGCCTAACGTAGTGAATACAAGCAGAGAGAGGGTAAGTTTAGAAGATAGGATACACAAAGAACAAGTTAAAAATCACTTAGGAAAGTTAGATGTCAGCAAGTCACCAGGTCCTGATGAAATGCATCCCAGGATACTCAAGGAGCTGATAGAGGAGGTATCTGAGCCTTTAGCTATGATCTTTGAAAAATCATGGCAGACAGGGGAGATTCCAGAAGACTGGAAAAGGGCAAATATTGTGCCCATCTATAAAAAGGGGAATAAGAACAACCCAGGAAATTATAGACCGGTCAGTTTAACATCTGTCCCAGGGAAGATAATGGAGCAGGTAATTAAGGAAATCGTATGCAAACACTTGGAAAGTAATAAAGTGATAGGGAATAGCCAGCATGGGTTTGTGAAGAACAAGTCATGCCAAACTAATCTGATAGCTTTCTTTGATAAGATAACGAGCCTTGTGGATAAGGGAGAAGCGGTGGATGTCATATACCTAGACTTTAGTAAGGCATTTGATACGGTCTCGCATGATATTCTTATTGATAAAGTAGGCAAATATAACTTAGATAGGGCCACGATAAGGTGGGTGCATAATTGGCTGGATAACCGTAGTCAGAGAGTTGTTGTTAACTGTTCTAAATCCTGCTGGAAAGGGATAACAAGTGGAGTTCCTCAAGGGTCTGTTTTGGGACCCGTACTATTCAATATCTTCATCAATGATGTAGATATTGGGATAGAGAGTACTCTTATTAAGTTTGCAGATGATACCAAACTGGGTGGGGTTGCGACTTCTTTGGAGGATAGGGACATAATTCAAAATGACCTTAGCAAGTTAGAGAAATGGTCAGAGGTAAACAGGATGAGGTTTAATAAAGAGAAATGCAAAGTGCTCCACTTAGGAAGGAACAATCAGTTCCATACATACAAGATGGGAAGCGACTGTCTAGGAAGGAGCATGGTGGAAAGGGATCTAGGGGTCATAGTGGACCACAAGTTGAATATAAGTCAACAGTGTGATGCTGTTGCAAAAAAAGCAAATATGATTCTAGGTTGTATCAACAGGTGTGTTGTAAGCAAAACTCGTGAAGTCATTCTGCCGCTCTATTCTGCACTAGTTAGGCCTCAGCTGGAGTACTGTGTCCAGTTCTGGGCGCCACATTTCAAGAAAGATGTGGAGAAATTGGAAAGGGTGCAGAGAAGAGCGACAAGAATGATTAAAGGTCTAGAGAACATGACCTATGAAGCCAGGCTTCATGAACTGGGCTTGTTTAGTTTGGAAAAAAGAAGATTAAGGGGGGACATGATAGCGGTTTTCAAATATCTAAAAGGGTGTCACAAGGAGGAAGGCGAAAATTTGTTCCTCTTGGTTTCTGAGGACAGGACAAGGAGTAATGGGCTTAAAGTGCAGCAGGGGAGGTTTAGATTGGACATTAGGAAAAAATTCCTAACTGTCAGGGTGGTCAAATATTGGAATAAATTGCCAAGGGAGGTGGTGGAATCTCCCTCTCTGGAGATATTTAAGAACAGGTTAGATAGACATCTGTCAGGGATGGTGTAGACGGAGCTTGATCCTGCCTTGAGGGCGGGGGGCTGGACTCGATGACCTCTCGAGGTCCCTTCCAGTCCTATTATTCTATGATTCTATGATAAGCTCCGTATGGATGGATAACTCTCTCTGCACAGAACCCCAGTGAGCTGAGCATGGAGACTGCCTGTCGGGAGCTCAGTGCAGGATTGGAGTCTTGCTCTGTTCATTATGTCAGACATCCCAGGCCTCCCTCTTATGTTCAGGGAGCAGCTTCCTTTCCTGTCATCATGTTTAATTAATTCTGACTCTCAAATGCCAACACACAGAGAGATCAAAAATGAAATAGCTGTAAGTTCATGCAGCCCCCCACCTATGCCAAGCTGCAGCTCTGATAGTTCATCCAGTAACGTCAAACCAAACTCCCAACTGTCTCTTCTATGAGCATCTTCTGAGTTGATCTGTGAATAATGAGTGTTCAGGGAAAGAGACTGGAAGGAACCATCACTTCATTCTTATACTAGTAATCAGGCTGGACTTGTAACGGACTTAGCTGCCTTGTTTAGAATATCTATTTAAATATTAACTTAAAAACCAACAAATAGTCCGGTAGCACTTTAAAGACTAACAAAACATGTAGACTAACAAAACATGTTAGTCTTTAAAGTGTTACCGGACAATTTGTTGGTTTTTAAGTTTATCCTTTATAGATTAACTCAGCTACCCCCTGAAGCATTTAAAGATGGTTCTGCTGCCACTAGATGGCACCATGCATCTGTTATATTGGCCCGTGTAAGACCACAGATTGCTGGACTGTGAGCCCAAGTAAGTATTTGTATACTATATTTGGTACCTGGATGCCCACTTCCAGCTTTCCTCTCATATACCTGAATGACCATACAATATCATTTCATACCTAAAAACAAATGCCTCTGCTTTATCATTCACAAGGAGAACATACTCCATATAACCCACTCTCCCTACCATTAGTCCTTGTTGCTAGGTTAAGAGTGGCAAAATAACATGTCCTCAGACATAGGAGGAGAGTTCTATGTGCCCAAGGTGCTTGGGCACCAGGAATATTCCTGGCATGGACCTAGGTTCCATCCAAGTTTGGGGCCGGGTCTCTCCCCTTATTTTGCCTGCACCCCCTGTGACCTTCTGCTAGGTGCACTGGCCTTCCCTGCCACCCAGTTCGCTCCTCCCCAGTATATCCCCTGGCCCACTGATTACCTCAAATTTAAAATGGTCTGGAAGCCCCCTCTGTGTCCACCAGCAGCACAGCGGGGCTAGCACAGCTGCACCCATGTCACACTTCTAGTGTAGACTAGTCTTTAGATTACATTTTGGCTTTGTGCTCTACCAAGAAGGAAGGGCCAGTGCTTTGGGTGCTGGCCTGGGATTTGAGAGACCTTGGTTTAATTCTTTGGTTTGTTATAGACTGTATGGGAAATCGACAGAGCAGGCCTGGGCCAAATCCAGCCTGCGGGCCAAATCTAGCCCACCAAGCCAGCAGATCCAGGCTGGGGACACTGTGGGGAGCCCCAGGCAGGCTTCCTCCTTGCCACACCCCACCTTCACGCCGCTCAGAAAAGTGTCTGCCGTGCAGTTCTTCTTTAAAAACTGGGAGTCCAGAGGGGAGGGGGAAAACTTTAGGAGCTGCTCCCACCCCCGGCATAATCCCATTGGCCAGTTTCTCACCAGAAACTGGCCAATGGGAGCTGCCTGTTTCAATAACAGGAAGCCACTAGAGCATATGGCTGCAGGCTGGGCATGGGCAGGGCAGGCAGGGAGGCTGATTCAGAAATGGTGCTGGCTGGTAAGTCTCCTGGCAAAGCCTGTCTCTGGCACCCTAGTCCCTCCCTTCCCCAACTCCTGCCCTCTACTCCACATAACCAAATCCTCTGCCCCCCTCCTGTCTGGATTCGAAGGCGCATGTGCCGCCCAGGGTCAGGATGCCGCTTGCCGGCTCCACTCTGGCCGCCAGCTCTTCTGTCGCCGCAGCCAGGGGTGAGAGTGGCTTGTCCGGCCCCTGGTGGAGGTCTAGTGGCGGGGACACACTTTGCTCTGCGACCCCGTCACAAACTTCTTGTAAACTTTTATTCTCTTTCCCACAGTTGAGCTCACCATTAGAGAAGATTTGGAGGTTTAATTATTACAACAGATACCAAACACTGAATTAGAGGAAATGGCATTTGCCATCAAGTATTCTTTCAAATGAACATTTAGTCAGGAGATATTTCTTTCCCCTACCTGAATGTGGCTGAAATTCTTTAGGAATTAATTTGTTGAGTTTAAAGAGGATTTACTTCTGCAGAGCCTTCTTGGGTGCGTCTGCACCTATAGCTCAAAATAAGCTACGCAATTTGAGCTACGCCAATCACGTAGCTTATTTTGAGTGTATTTCGAAATAGAGTGGTATTCTGAAATGTCCCTTAATCCTGGTGGAATGAGATTTACAGGGACATTGGAATAGCGAGCCCATTATTTCGAAAGCTATTTTGAAATAATGGGCTTGTTTCAAAGACATGGAATGGCTATTTTGGGATACCGGAATTGCTGTCTAGACATACCCATAGAGACCATGTGTGAGGCAGCAGCTCTTTCCCCATCTAGTACCACTCTACCAGTGGCCACTGTAGTCTTGAATTGTCCTACCCTTTCTGTGACTCAGGTGTCTGGCTAGGTCACGATGTAAGTCCACACCTTATGGGGATAATAAAATCCCAGATAATAAAAATCCAGTGTCCTTATATGAAGTCTCAGGCCTCAACTCTGGGCCCCAGAGTGCTTGCACCTCTTTGCCTCAGGCCTTCCACTGGCTCTACCCTTGTACGTCAGGGGGAATTCATGTCACCTCCACTGGTGGCTTGTAGGGGAACCAGGGACTTCCCATTACAGCAGAAAGGCTCATACTAAGAGGTGCTAAGCCCAGGCTATAAACATATTCTAGAGGGGTCATAACAGAATACCTTGTGCAGAAGCATCTCAGTGTCAATTTCCTCCAGACAAATAACAGGCATGCCAACCCAGATTCAGGACAAAGTCTAAACTGACAGCACGAGAGATAGTAATTGAATCCCCCTTGTATAACGTAAGGGATGGTAACTAAGCAACAGTAGGTGGCAACTTCAGGAGTGATGTGTCACTTTGTTTGTACCTGTGTATAAAAGTGTACCCGTAAAGAATTGTCTTTGGCTGGCCTAGGGGGCAGAGTCCCATATCAACCCATATCATGGACTGAGTCAGTCTGTTGTTAGGAGGTACATATGTGTAGTCGTTTGGTAGAGTCTACTGACAACTATTATTGTACTTCATTTAACAATATACCTGGATGGGTACCTTTGATCCATATCTGATCTTGTGGTCACTGGGGGCTCTCTCGGAGTCTGCTGTGGTCAACAATTTCTGGTCTGCTGTGCTGCAAGCCAACATAATATACAGAGGAGCACATGCACACACACAAATGGTTATCATCATAGATGGAGCAGGAGACCTATCAGGATACCACAACAATGAATCCTGATTACTATATAAGGTTTCTCTGTACCCTGCAAAGGGAGGGTGGCATCCCACAGGTTGGAGACCTCTGCCTTATGCTCTAGTTACAGAGAATGACTACACAGTTCCTCACTCTGGGTACAGCTACACTAGCTCGTTAGTTTGAGTTGGTAGGGTAATGAGGGCAAGCGGAGTTGCAAACGAAGCCCGGGAACATGCAAATGAAGCCCAGGATATTTAAATCCCGGGCTTCATTTGCAATTCCGCTTGCCCTCATTACCCTACCTAGCTCAAACTAATGAGCTAGTGTAGCCATAGCCCTACCCTCTCTGCCTGCACTTCCACCTCTCTGCTCTCAACTACCTACCTTTATAATTGCCAGCCATTTCTTTCCTCAGCTATCCCTCATTATCAGGTAAGCTTGGCCCACTCTTCTGGTTAAACCAGGTTAACATAATTGGTCTCTCAGGCCCACATTAGTCCTTTCACAAGCTGCATGGGGTGAGCCCCAATCACACACCTATTCACAGCTTCTCTACACAATGCCTCATTGTGGAGTGCTGTAATGTGGTGAGCTCTAATTGCCTTGTGTTGACCCGGCTGGTGTTAACTAAAAGATACCTAGGTCATGTTAAAGACAATATCAATGTGAACTAGGTATCTTTTAGTTCATGCCAGCAGGGGCAGTTAGGCTGTGGCATGGAGCACTCTACCTCTCACACCCCCATTGTCTGAACTGCAGGGCTGTGTAGACAATTGCTTTGGCCTCATATTCACTCTGCGGAAGATCTTCCAGTGTTCCATTTAGTGAGTCTAGTTAAGACCCATTAAATCAAATTCAGAGGGCCACCCCTGCCAGCAGCCAGTATTCCTGCTTTGGCAAGGAGTAAGGGAAGCCAATGGGAGCATTTGCTCATGTTGTGGGGACGTTGCCAAGCCTGGCTGAAGGTAAGCCAACTCTAACTACGTACTTTACATAGCTGGAGTCGCATACCGTAAGCCAAGCTGCTGAGTCTAGTGTAGGCCTGGCCTTAGTGTGCAGAAGTATTCTGAAAAGTTCTGCAGCTAATAAAGCATGGTATTAAAATAATTAAAGAACTGAGGAATAGAACAACAAGGCATCCCTCATCCCTTCAGTGTCATCTCTGGCAAAGTGTACCTGTCACCATAGGAAGGTATGACATAAGAATACATAAAACCAGGAAGCTGGTAGCATTATATAAAATGAGACCTGAATTTAGTTTATTTGTGACTGGGTACAATAGAATCCTGTAAACTTCTGAGTCACAGGATTGGCCACATTGGGTACAATCTATTAATTCACATAAGCAAGGACTATTAGGGCACATCTACACTGCTAGGTAAAAGTCTAATTAAGATACGCGACTTCAGCTATGTCAATTGCATAGCAGAAGTCAAAATAGCTTAACTCGGCTTTGGGCACTGTCTACACAGCAGGAAGTTGAAGGAAGAATACTCTTCCTTTGACTTCTCTTACCCTTTGTGAAATGAGAGTTACCATGAGTCACAGTAAGAAGTTCTCCATCTTGACATTATTTTGAAATAAGTGGTTGCTGTGTAGATGCATACTACACTATTTCAAAATAACATGAGTTATCCCGAAATGATGCTTCTGTGTAGATGTATCCTTCATGTGCTAAATAATTCTGAGGATCAAGACCAATATCCACACAGCAGGATATTATTGTCCTCCTCAATGAAGAAAAATGTTTTGGCAGATCTTTGTTTCTGCACAAAGAGATTTGGACACAAAAGAAGATACACTCAGTATTTAGCGGGTTCTGCACAGTATAAGCCAGTTTTTCAGACAGAGCTAAAGTTCACTGATCAGTTTAATGGTGCCACCAAAAAAAAATGCATTGGCAAAAACGTGTAGCATTCAGATTTGTTTAGTATGGTTTGGTACAATTATGAGACCCCTGTGTGCATGAGAAAAACATTAAGAGAATTTCAGAAAGATGATTTTATTGAAGGTTTTAAATTTAAAAAACGGGAAAATTAGTCTGATGCAGCTTTAAATTGTTTTTGAATGCTAAAGCACTCTGGGACTTCTCTTGCATGAAGGATACTATTTCAGTGTGCTTTACTGTTGTAATTTCCATGGAAATTAACATGTACTTTCATGGTTATCTCAGTGTCGGTGAAATGTAACGTGATACCACCAAACTCCTTTTGAAATACAGCCACTAATGTACCATAGATTTAGGGTTGACAAATCTTATTGTCTGAATTTTCTATAAACTCTTGATTCTCCTCCTCTTAAGCTGTAGAAACTAATGCAAAACTAAATTTCAACATCAATAGACATTTAATAAAGTTGCCTACTTTTCTGTTATTCTATACAGATTATTGTATTGTTGTTTCTGAGTATCTACCAAAAATAAATTAAACAACTCAACTTACCACCTGTCATGAGTGATTCCATTTTTTTTCTCAGAGGAGAACTTTGGGCTGGCTGTTGAAATGAACAGGTGTATGTGTCTCTGATCTTGGGTCTCCTTTTGGGTTCTGTTCTGTCACCTGACTAGCACTTTCTACCACAAACTCTTCCACTGGATTCAGTGATATCAATTTCTTCAAAATTTCTTTACAGAAGAAGAGGAAACTTAATATCTAATTTATTCATCTGATCAGACTCAATGGGTACAGGATTTTTCTATCACCAAGCATTTGTGCAATGTTGCTGTATTATTGTAAACAGATGCTACATTCTACCTTGCAGATGGCTATTTTAAGTTGTGAGTGAAAAAAGATGTAAAGTCTGAACTTTTCAGAAAAAATATGCATATGTGCTCCCATTTTTCATGAGGCATTGCAATAAATGTATGTATACAAATGCGATTTTCATTTGTGTGTGCCAACTTCTCAAAATGATATCACACAAGAGCTAACCTTGGAATGGCATACAGATGTACGATGATCAAATCATTTTACTTTTATTTCATTGATTCAGAGCAGGGAAACGTCTTATATATCCCATAACTGCAACTACCAGTGTGTGTAACCTAAGGCATGTAGGCAGCATAGTTTCAACTACATCAGTCCCTGGATATTAGCTAGACAAGCCAAGGGAGATAATATTTTTATATTGGATCAACTTCTGTTGGTGAGAGAGACAAATTTCAAACCACTTTTCTTAGACTGGAAGAAGAGTGCTGTCTGGTGTGAAAGCTTGTTTCTCTCACCAGGAAACGTTTGTCCAATGAAAGACATCACCTCATCCACCTTAATCTAAGACATGTTGCCATGTTGCTTAGCTTCTGTGCTTCATTTAGCCATCTGTAAAATTGTCAAACTTACCTTACAGGGATATCAACTTACCCATCTATCCATCTATCCCTCCCTCCCTCTCTCTCTCTCTCTCTCACACACACACACACACACACAAATGACTCATTACTGAGTAGCCATCTCTGTGTGGAATAGCTTCTGTTCAAAAGCAAGCTGCAGTATTATTCAGCATTTTAGAAATAGGAAGTGAAAGAGAAAGCCATATTTAACTGATCTTTCCTTATAGATTAATATACTGTACACCACAATTCAGAACTTCCATAAGAAGAATGCAAAGCAGCCTTAATGAAAGATGTTTTATACATTCATCAAGGTGGCATAGCATTCGGAGGAAATGATTGCTAGATTTTCTGCTTATTTTCTTTGGTGTTGTAACTTAATTAGGTGTTAATGTCAATTAGGTACCTTCAACGGCTTTGACATTTTACGCTTGACAAATTGATGATGGGTTGGTAATGCAGTACATTTTTCTTTATCAAAAAGCCTTTCTTTTTGGAAAGGCTTTTAATTGCTACCTGTTTTAGCCAACATGGATTTTACTTTTGATTAAAACAGTCACCAAGCTCTCAAAATTCTCAACATGCTCCTGTCAGAATTTAATTTTTTTAACTGCTTTTAAAGTTTAGGTCAGTGGCGGAGAAAAAAGTTTTCTGTTTTTTAACTAGTAACAGCTGCTCTGAGTTTAATCCCAAGCTATGATTAATTAGAAAACTCTCATTTAGATAATAAATGTTTCATCTGAAGTTTATGGATTATATTCTGAATCAATTTCTCAAGATGCTCCATTTTCATCAAGCACAGAATTATTAAAACTCGAATTAACAACCATATGTTGGATTTCCTACCTGGATCTGTGGTAAACTTGTTGTGGGGATAACCTTACCAAACATTCAGTCATAACTATTTCAAACAAAAACTTTAGGCTCCAGTTAAAATGCTGTTGCAAACAGACAATGGTGATGTGCTTTGAGCAAAGCCATCTGTTGCCTAGACAGCGGGAACTTTCTTGCAGGGGCACAGAGGTCTCAGGGGATCATCACTACCCCCATGGCCTGGAGACAAGCAGGCCTGGGAAGGTGCTGCCCAGGCCAAGTGCCTGTGGGTGGGACAAGAGAGCATGGGTCAGCTCAGCTTCCATCTATGTCCAGCACTGGCAGCATCCCACATAGCGTGTACATCTAGATTAGACTTTTTTTGACAGATACTGTCGACAAAGCCTCTGTCGAAAAAGAGCGTCTAGACTATAACCAGTACTGCCGACAAAGCAAGCCACTTTTTTGACAGAGTCTAGACCTTCTCTTTTGAAAAAGCAGTTTGCATGCAATAGGGCCTTTTTTTCAATAAAGTACTATCGAAAAAAGGCGTTATTCCTCATAGAATGAGGTTTACTGCCATCAACAAAACTGCTGCGTTCTGTTGACTTACTGTTGTCAACGCAGCAGTAGTGTAGATGCAGGTATAGTTTTCTCAACAAAAGTCCACTTTTGTCAACAATACCCTGTAGTCTAGACACACACACAGAGAACTTATATCCCTACTCGCTGGAGGAAAGGAGGCTGTTGGAGGAGGTGTGTGTAAGTGGCAGAGGCCACTTGCCGGGGAGAGTGCTATTGGAGTCCCCTCCACTGCCTCCCCCCAGCAGCTTCCCATGCAGGGGATCGATCTCCTCCACATTGACCAGGAGTGGAGGCTGCCTGGCTAGCCTGCTCCTCTTCCTTCTCACCTTCCACAACACTGCCCTCGAGGAGGCTGACGCTGGGCATGTCCTGGTTGCTCTCGACGATGATGGGCTGGGAGGCGACAGGCCTCCTTCCCAGGGTGAGGTCCAGATGGTCGTAATAGTGGCACTCTGCCTTATTGTAGGCCTGCTGGAGCTCTTTTATTTTCATGTGGCCCTGGTCGAAGGTCTATGTGCCTGTCCTGTCTGGCCATCTGGCCGTAGACATCGGTATTCCTTTTTCTGATGCGGAGGTAGATCTGCTCACAATGATCACAAGTCTTGGTTTAGTAACGAAAGTTCATTACTGTTGAAGCATGGTATTAGTTCCCTACATGTGCCACAAGTGCACTTAATACATGTATGCCCATGACTATGGATGTAGCTCAGTGAATGGCGGCACTTTCCAGTCCCACCCTAGGCTGGCCAACACCACTCTTTCTGCAGCTCCTTTTTATACTCTGATGCAAACAAATTACATATTACCCCTCTGATGTCCCTCTGATACAGTTTGTTACCACCCTTTACCTTGTGCACATTGGTTTCATCAAAACATTTCCATCCATCACCCAGTCATCCTGGCCTTGTTTTTAAAAGGGATGAGTGTGTCCTTACATCATCTCAATCCATCACCACACATGGGGGGGGGAGGGGAGGGTTTGCTACCACCCTTCAGCAATGTATTTACTCGAGTGTCCTATGACTAGTACTGCTAGGAATGTGCGAGTTTTTGTAATGTCGGCTCTGTTTTTGCCAGGTTATATGAGTCTATTCATAGCCTGATTGTTGCTAACTTTGCTTTATAGATTCAAGGCTTGACCATTACTTTAGTTCAGACCTCATGCCAGGCCTCTTAGGAACAGCCTCATCTCTCTGACTCTCTCTTTCTACTACACATATTAATATCGACTCTAGAATGACAATTCATCAATACTTGTAGAGAAAGTCATGCAGTGTCTGGGATACAAGGCAGATAAGTATTCCTCTGAGCTGCTGTAGATAGTATTGCATTATTCTCTCCTGTCAATCATAATGGTCAATTTTTCTAAACAGGCCTTCTACATAGAGAATAAATCCCTTCTTGTTTGGAATGAATGGGATTTTTGCAGTTGATTTAAATAAGGCTAGATTTGCATGCTGAATGTGCCATCACTGTATGTCCACAGATAGGCACAAACACCTATTTATATTAAAAACATGTGGGATTTGACCACAAAAATGAGGTAAATGGTTTACAGAACTGGCTATGTGTTGTTCCTTCAATGCTGAACCACAAATACTCACTGAGGTAGCCTAAGACTCAGAAACAGCTGTACATTTCACTTAGAACTTTCTTTCCCCTTGGCCAATGCAGCATGTCACTCATATACCAATAAGCCTTATAGGAAGACACCTGATTCACAAAAGTTCTAGTATCAGCTAAAGAGCTTTCTCAATGTCATAACAAAAGCAATATATCTGACTCATCCCCTATTAAAAACACTAAAGTATGATATGTTTCAGAGGGGTAGCCGTGTTAGTCTGAATCTGCAAGAACAACGAGAAGTCCTGTGGCACCTTAGGGTGTGTCTAGACTACATGGCTCCGTCGATGGAGCCATGTAGATGAGTTTACTAGACATAGCAAAATGAAGCGGCAATTTAAATAATCGAGCTTAATTGACATCAAAATGGCCGCCGCACTGTACCAACAATCAGCTGATCTGGCAAAGTTGGGCAGTCTAGACGCGGCACGGTCGACAAAGGAAGCTTTTGTTGACCGCTCCGGTATGCCTCGTGAAACTATTTTGGAATAGCTTATTTCAAAATAAGAATGCAGTGTAGAAGTGGCCTCAGGGAGGTCATGCCCCTTAGCAAAGATTCATACATGAAAGACTCTATCAGAACGCCTCGTATTATGATTGCTATTTTCTCTTGAGCGAAGGAAGTTAAATCCAATATATTCAATTGTGTCATTAGAGAAGAGCCTTTTTTTTATGTTCCTCTAAGCAGCCCCAGAAATTAAAACAACAGAGGGATTATCTACTCATGTGTCAAGGGTGGTGTGACTGGGAGGGGGAGAGAAGCTAGATATCAAATAATTATTTATGTCTTCAAAAAACTAAATACTATTGTGCATCCATGTCCTCTTGACAGTCTGCATAGGATTAATTAATTAAATGTATGCTTCTTAGAGCCATGGCCAAATGAGTAATTAAAAACCTGTACGTCAGAATAGGTACTTACTGTGTTCGATAACAATGGCTCTGTGATGTTTACTCCAAAATGCTGGATATAAGAGATGTTTTATTAACACTACTGAGAGTGGCTTTTGATGGGTCCCCTTATCTCTGATGTAAACTAATATTAACACCATTAAGAATATTGATATGGAAGACACTGAACTAAGCCTCTGAAAATGAGTATAATATGAACAGACAGATTTTCTAGGGACTTAAGCAGCCTGCTAGGGTATAACGCAGTAAATCTGGAGACCCCTGTGCAGAGAAAGTCATTACCAACAAAAGCATTAGTGCTGGTGATGTGTTCTGGGCCGATAAGTTTACATTTGGCGTCTTCAGTTCACAGAAGAGAATTTTAACAGGAAATGGCAAAATTACCCATTTCTTCTCTGAACTGTGGCTAGCATGTAAAAAAAAGGACACCCCTCTCTTCCATCCCAAATCTAAAGTCACGTTTCTATCCCTTCCTTGTGAATGGATGTATATTACGATTTGGAAATGAGATGCCACGCTCTTTGCAGCTAATAATCTACTGATGATATCAAGGTGAATCTATGGGTGGGAAATAGTTCTTCTGACCCACAAAAGTATTTTTACATTTCAAAAAAGGTTCCCTTCCCAAATTGGGACAATAAACAAATCTCAAAAAAAAAAAAAGTCATGAATCCAAAGTTTGAAAACAAAATCACGTCATATCAACGTTTCATTCCTATCATTTCAAAATGTTTAGTTTTGATTTTAAGACTTTTTAATTTTTGCTACTTAGTGTAAATTTCTATACAAAATGTCATTCTGAACAGAGTTTTTTTTAAATTTTCATCATCATCATCATCATCATCATCATCATCAATCTCCTGTTTCCAATGCCAAGGTTGTGTAGGGCTGAGATTATAAGACGATTCCATCCATATCTGTTTTTGCCAGAATTTGAGCCAGTTGGATAGCTGACTTGATCTTTTTATGGAAAGTGTTATACTTCTGTCTTCTTGGACATCCATAGTCTCCATCTCCCTGGAGCTTTAATGGGTAAAACCCACTTCATCAAGTGAAATGGGTTTTACTCACAAAAGCTCATGATTCTATATACTTTATTTAGTTTCTAAGCCTATGTCTACACTATCACATTATTTCAAAATAAACTCTTTCAATATAATACCTCCTGAAATAACTATTTCAAAATAAGCTTATTCCTCATCATAAGCAGGAGATATTATTTCAAAATAACAAGCCCGTTATTTCTAAATTACAGGCTTTTTATGTAGACAAATTGTTATTTTTCAGTGAAATGATGTTTTAAAACAAATCCAACATAGTCTAATCCCAACACAAAATGACAGCTATCTCAGTAATATGAGAAATCAGAAATCTCTCAGTTTAAAAGGAAAAACTTAAAAAAGAACAAATAGCTTTGCAGTATTTTATAGACTAACAAAATATGTAGATGGTAGAGTACAGAAAAGTTGTAAGAAGTCAGAGGAAATATATCCCAAGTATGCTGGTGTTGAGAATGTTAGAACCCATCAGTGTAACTGCTAATAATGAAGAGAAAATCAGCAAGCAAGTCTCCATAGTCCTATCGATTCAATAAAAGATTAATATTCTCTTTTTGAGTGAATCACATAACTTGCAAAACATACAAATTTAATGGCCATGTCTGCATGAAAACATAAACAAGACAAACATTTATACGAGCTTACAGCACATAAAATACAAATTAAATTTACTTTGGGATGTGCTTCTGACATTTCTTTAGAGAAATATTAACCATAATCACTGAGAACAAACTAGATCCATTAGCGATGTTGGAGATGATGAACTGAAGTACTGCTTAGTGAGTTTTAATTATGCTAAAAGATAAGGGCATGGAGAGGAGGGGAAGATTTTACACCATATCTCCAAAAAGGAAAATGAATGGACTTTGTTATCCTGGCTAATTTTGAGCTGATTGCCTGCTACATTAATACATTTTGGGGGAAGTCATAGAATCACAGAAGATTAGGGTTGGAAGAAACCTCAGGAGGTCATCCAGGTCAACCCTCTGCTCAAAGCAGGACCAATCCCAACCAAAGCTTTCTAGATAGGGCTTTGTCAAGTCTGGCCTTAAACACCTCTAAGGATGAAGATTCCACCACTTTCTCAAGCAAACCTTTCCAGTTCTTCATCATCTTCCTAGTGACGTAATTTTTTCCTAATATCTCACCTAGACCTCACCCACTGCAACTTGAGAACTATTGCTCCTTGTTCTGTCATCTGTCACCACTGAGAACAGTTTAGCTCCATCCTCTTTGGGACCTGTCTTCAGGTAGTTGAAGGCTGCAATCAAATCCCCCTTCACTCTTCTCTTCTGCAGACTAAATAAGCCCAAATCTCTCAGCCACTCCTCATAAGTCATACTCCCCAACCCCTAATCATTTTTGTTTCCCTCTCTAATTTGTCCACAATCTTTCTGTAATGGGGGGAGAGGCTAACTAAAATCATGCCAGACCACAGATGTTGCTGAACCAGAGAGTGCTGGAGTAAGAGGTTCAACCTATATATGCGTGAAGAGTCATCCCATCCATAGGATGTTTCGGGGTTTCTGCTCTGAGGTTGCTCTTCACCCATAGCAGCTGCCCCAACCACACTATGGATGGGACTGTACCCCATATTGATATTAACCTGTGGGATTACCTGGGGCCTGGTGTGGGGTTAGATCCCCTCCTCCCCCCACACACACACTCATCATAGCGATGAGATCTGCAGGAAGTGGAGCAACCCAGCAAACTGCTGCTCTCCTCTCTTTTGCAGCTGGGTATCTCTGGGTATGTCTATACTACCCCCCTAGTTCGAACTAGGGGGGTAATGTATGCATATCGAACTTGCTAATGAAGCCCGGGATTTGAATTTCCCGGGCTTCATTAGCATAAAGCCGGCGCCGCCATTTTTAAAAGCCGGCTAGTGCGAACCCCATGCCGCGCGGCTACACGCGGCACGGACTAGATAGTTTGGATTAGGCTTCTAATCCGAACTATCTGTACGCCTCGTGGAATGAGGTGTACAGATAGTTCGGATTAGGAAGCCTAATCCGAACTATCTAGTCCGTGCCGCGTGTAGCCGCGCGGCATGGGGTTCGCACTAGCCGGCTTTTAAAAATGGCGGAGCCGGCTTTATGCTAATGAAGCCCGGGAAATTCAAATCCCGGGCTTCATTAGCAAGTTCGGTATGCATACATTACCCCCCTAGTTCGAACTAGGGGGATAGTGTAGACATACCCTCTGTTTCACAATGGTGTTAGGAAGCAGATGATAATGGCCCAAAGATAATGGCCAAAGGCTCCTCAATGACATTTGCCAACTCCCTCAGTACCCTTAGATGCATTAAGTCTGGACCCATGGATTTGTGTACGTTTAGCTTTTCTAAATAATTCCTAACCTGTTCTTTACCCACCAAGGGCTGTCCATCTTCATCCCATCTTGCGTCACTTAGCGCATTAGTCTGGGAGCTGACCTTGTCCGTGAATACAGAGGCAAAGAAAGCATTCAGTACTTCAGCTTTCCCCACATCATCTGTCACTAGGTTACCTCCTTCATCCAGTAGGGGCCCCACACCTTCTCTGATCACCTTCTTCTTGTTAACATGCCTGTAGAAGCCTTTCTTGTTATCCTTCACATCCTTTGCCAGTCGCAATTCCAATTGTGCTTTCACCTTCCTGATAACCCCCCGGCATTCTCGAGCTATAAATTTATACCCCTACCTTGTCATCTGTCCAAGTTTCCACTTTTTGTAAGCTTCCTTGATCATTACCTTTGAAAGCAAAATGTCACTTGTGTCATAAACAGTGTTTCTCTGGGCACGGGACCTCCTATTTACTGGTGTAACAGTCACTATGGGTTGGGACCCATCACTCAACTGCCGCTTTTCTTACTCGTCATCAGCACTTGGCTGATGAGCTTTTCCATCTTCAGATCTCTCCCACTTGGTGATACATAGCATTTGCACCACCGGGGTCAACAGCACAAGAGGGAGAATAGACCCTTCTCTCTTTTGAACAGTTACTCTATGGGTCTAGTGACTAATAGGCTCCATTTGATTTGCAACTACTTCCAAATATTAATCCAGTGCTTATGCCAGGAAATCTGATACTGTCTAGTCCATCTGATTCCTCATTCGTATTGGATGTTTTAATTTGTTCCTATTGGGGTCTGATAGGTGGGAGGGCCTTAGCCCGCCCACATCTAAAGTACCCAGCCTGGAGGGAGGATCCAAAGAGCCCTAGACTGCAACTGATTCCGGGGGACAAAAAAAGAGAAAAACAGGGACGGGTGTGAGGGTCAAACCATTAAAATGAGGGAACTAGATAGGGACACCAAGCAAAGAACCCCAGACAGTGCCCACTGCCCCTCAAAGGTCTTAAAAGAGCTATCGAATGCTGCCCAGTGGAACTCTGCCCCGATGCGTAAACAGATACTGAAGCGGAAATAGGCCCCACAGTTGCAGGCCTCTGCCTCAGCCAACCTCTGCTCCCTGGGCTTGTAAATTTCCATCTTGGCCATAGCCAGGAGGAGGTTGATGAAGAGGTCCCACACCTTTGAAAGGCCACGGATGTGGTTGTGGGGCCACAGATTGGGGGAATCTTTAATCTGTTGTAAAGCAGGATTACCATCCTGCTCAGACCATTCCCAAACATGTTACTCCACACCTGTCAAGTCCAACCCATCAACCGTGTCACGCCCTTCAGAGATCATTGTTGGGAAGTGGCAGCTTGCAGTCATTTCTGCTTCTGCAACATTCTTTGCTCCTGTGTGAAAAGCAAAAGATGGCATTGGTATTTCCAAGAAAATTCTTGCCAGACTCAGTTTGAAAGTGTTAGGCACCTGTCCCATTCTGTCATTTATCTCTATTAACATGATGCTGTATCACTTCAGTTTGATTTGCCTCAGAATCCCCCTGGTTCTCTATTGAAGCATAATCTCTTAAGGACACAATTTTCTATGTCTGACCCCAGGGCTTCATTTACCTGCAATTCCTCAACTAGCTGCTTCAGATGTTTTCTTTTTGGAAGAAAAAAGAAAGAAATTGAACAGTGGGAAAGAATCCCAGTTTTCAACCAGCTTTAATCATAATGTAATCCATTGATGAGTTTGTGATATGAATCCCCCACTTGTGCTGATCTGCAACGGGCTTAGATTGCAGCAAGGGAGGTTTAGGTTGGACATTGTGGGTATGTCTACACTAGCCCCCTAGTTCGAACAAGGGAGGCTACTGTAGGCATTCAAAGTTGCAAATGAAGCCCAGGATTTAAATATCCTGGGCTTTATTTTCATGTTCCCATCCGGTCGCCATTTTTAAATTCCACTAGCCCGAAGTAACTGCTCGCGGCTACATGCAACAGTGAAACAGTAATTCGAACTAATCCTTAGTTCAAATTAACTGTTACTTCTCATGGAATACCTCATGGAATGAGGTGTAACAGTTAATGTGAACTAAAGACTTAGTTCGAATTACCATTTCACTGCTGCGTGTAGCCGCGGGCAGTTACTTCGGGCTAGTGGAATTTAAAAATGGCGACCAGACGGGAACATGCAAATAAAGCCCGGGATATTTAAATCTCGGGCTTCATTTGCAACTTTGAATGCCTACATTAGCCTCCCTACTTCGAACTAGGGGGCTAGTGTAGACATACTCTAGGATAAATTTCCTAACTGTCAAGGTGGATAAACTCTGGAATAAATTGCCTAGTGGGATTGTGGAATCTCCATCACTGGAGATATTTAAGAGCAGGTTATACAAACACCTATCAGGGATGATCTAGATAGGGCTTGATCCTGCCGGGGGGGCAAGGGACTGGACTCAATGATCTATCGAGGTCCCTTACAGTTCTAGAATTCTATGATTCTACAAACATAAGCAGCATCCTCTGGATTTGCTTGGGATTCCCCACACCCAGGGGCTGGTCCTACTGCCAACCTGCTACTGGCTCCACTAGCCATGGGTCTCAACCTCTGGGCAGTACCTTCTGGGTCCCGCCAGCCCCACCAGCTGTGTCACCCTCTGGGGTCTGCTGTCCTCGTGGGCATTGCAGCCCACCACTGTCAGCCCAGGTCTCTCAGACTGTGGCCAAGCTGCCAAACCTCCCAGACCAAATGTACCAAATGACATTTACAGCAATGGCATCTGGGCTGGGAGAGTTGGCAATCCTAGGTGCGACTCCCAACCTGAGATGGAAAGGGGTGGGGACAGGTGTGTGTGTGTGGGGGGGACACAGCTCAGCACCCCTCTACCATAAAAAGCAGTTCCAGCGCCCCTGTCTGCAGAGGATATGAGGTGTTACAGCTTCCAGCTGTACAACGCCTTGACTCTTTAGCTCACAGTCACAACTCATGCTTTTGGCTCCGTTGGTCCTGGTGTGCTGGCCAAGATGTGGGCTCTGACAGCCATTGAACAGTAGAGCCCAGTTATCTGTGGCATTCCTGGTCCACACTTACTGAACAAACAATCAGAGATCGTAGTTTGACAACATGGAGAGCATAATATTAAGCTGTACATCTGAGAGACGATTTAATTTGTATCTGCTTTGCTGTAAAAAAAAAGAAATTAAAGCCACGTGGTCTGCACTTTATATAATTTGCTCCATAAAAACATAAAAATGTTGTTTTGTTTAAGCTTATTTGACTGCAGGGATTTGTCTCCTGATTGTTGCTCTTCATTATGAGTAGTCACCCAAGACAGTTCCTAATATTCAGCCCAGCTTCCCGTTCAGAGCCCAGCTGAGGGAGACAAATAGATATTCAGCTGGAAATAATACCACGGAGGAGAACACTGCATGGAGAAGTATCCTGTGTAATAGGACTGACGTAGGCGGTTTAATATTAAGACCTAATCTAATCCTGCTAATGGAAAAATGTAATATTCTGATAAAATCATTTGGCGAAATAGAATATTGTAGTCTGTGTTATGAAGAGCAGGGGGTAAAACCTAATTTGCACATACTTGTTAGCTCTGTATGTATTTTTCATTATCAATCTAACGCTTCTAATCCTTAATGCAGCACCTGTGTTTACCTTTATTTGCCAGTCTCAGATTAAGCCTTGGCAAAGCTTTTCATAAAATACTTTTTTTTTATTCAGCACTGCATGGTATAACTTTGTTTCTGATGGATTTACTTTGTTCGTGATGGCTTTGCTAGAATTAAGGTGGCTCGGACGTCTGTCATAGCCAGTTGTGTAGTTGAAATCAGACATATTTGTCATTTTGACTCGCAGCGGGTTGAGAATGCTGTGGAAAGTTGACATGGTTGTAGACTGTGTATACAGGGCCTGCACTGTGCACTCACATAAAGACCACTGTTATAGCCTTAAACAGGCTACCTAGTGCTTGAGTCCATATGTATAGAAATAAATACTAGTTGCCTAGTGTGTCAAGCACTGGACTAGGATGCAGAAAATTTTTTCTATTCCCAGCATTGTTACTGACTTTCTGGGTGACCTTGGATAAATTACTTTACCTCTTGGTGCCTCAAATTTCTCCTCTAGCCAATGGGTTGACAATCCCAGCTTTGTAAAACACTTTGGCTGTGTCTAGACTGGCCAGTTTTTCTGGAAAATCAGCCGCTTTTCCGGAAAAACTTGCCAGCTGTCTACACTGGCCGCTTGAATTTCCGCAAAAGCACTGACGATCTCATGGAAGATTGTCAGTGTTCTTGCGGAAATACTATGCTGCTCCCGTTTGGGCAAAAGTCCTTTTGCGCAAAACTTTTGCTCAAAAGGGCCAGTGTAGACAGCTCAGATTTGTTTTCCGCAAAAAAGCCCCAATCCCAAAAATGGTGATCGGGGCTTTTTTTGCGGAAAAGCGCGTCTAGATTGGCACAGACGCTTTTCCGCAAAAAGTGCTTTTGCGGAAAAGCATCCGTGCCAATCTAGATGCTCTGTTCTGAAAATGCTTTTAACGGAAAACTTTCCATTAAAAGCATTTCCGGAAAATCATTCTGGTCTAGACGTAGCCTTTGAGATCAGTGGAAAAAATGTCCTATATAAGAATTGGATGATGATGTGTTATTATTATTACTGCCTCCCTGCAGCAGGATGGCAAAAGTCTAGAGGGTATGGGAATGGTTCCGACTACCATGGCTATTCTTGTCTAACGTAGTCTTCAGTTACTGCCCACTTTGGCTATGTCTACAATACAGAGGTTTTTAGGAAAAAAACAGCCATATTTCTGAAAAAAACTTCACTTACGTCCACACAGTCATCACATTCTTTCAGAAAAAAAAATTGAAAGAACAGAGGGATTTTCTGACATTGGCAAACCTCTTTCTACGAGGAAGAAGCCTTTTTCTGAAAGAGCTCTTTCGGAAAAAGGCATCTGTGCAGGGGGAAGAGGGAGTTCTTTCAAAAGAAGAGGAAAGAAAATCACAGGTGCCCTGGTGTCCACTCCATCTATAGTAATCACAGCTTAAATGCAAGATAGCGTTCACTGGCAGTGTGGACACTCTCTCTCAGAAGAAGTTTTTTCGGAAGATCTTTTCCAGAATAGCTTCTTCCAAAAAAAGCCTGCGGTCTAGATGTAGCCTGGTGAAACTAGTCCTGGCCATCTTTGATGACCCCTGGATTAATTCCCCTTCCTGCCCTGCTAGCTCTTCTTGCCAGTACATTGGAGCAATTGAGCCAACAAGACATCACCCACTCCCTAAGTTCCTCCACTTTGTCTCCAGCTGCTGTGGTTTCAGTACATAGACGTGGTGAGGGCAGGGCACAGAGAGACTGTTCAGAGGTGCTCCTCACCCATGTGAACACCTTTCAGCTCTGTTCATGGTATCTCTGTAGCAGCAAAGTAACTTGGGTCAATCTATATGAATCAAACAGCCCCACATGTGCGGATGCATGTGGGAACAAATTGTATTGTGCTGTTATATTGATGTTCTTCACCCTAATGGTGTGTCTAGATTACAGGGTTTTTTTTGAAAAAAGTAGCCTTTTTTAAAAAAAACTTCACCTGCATCTACACTGCAGCCGCGTTCTTTCGAAAGTAAATCGAAAGAACGTGGCAGTTTTTTCGATTGCACTAAACCTCATTTTACTAGGAATAACGCCTTTTTTCGAAAGTACTCTTTTGAAAAAAGGCGCTATTGAATGCAAACTGCTTTTTCGAAAGAGAGCATCTAGATTACAAGCAGATTTTTTGAAAAAGCAGCTTGTAGTCTACATGTAGCGTAAGGTCCTTCACTTCTCCCTCTCCACTCCCTATCCCTCACACAATTGATCTACTATGAAAGACCTATTTTTTTCTGTCTTGATGCAAAGCACAGCCCTTAGAGACACAAGTGTATAACACTCAGGTGAGAGAGCCAACACAATGCTTTGTGGAGTAGTGAGTGGCAGACTCAATGGGCAGAAAGGTGTAGTCAGAAATGACTTCTTTAATTAATCCACATAAAATCCATGGCCATAGCTATTCATTCTTGATGAAAACTAACCAATGGAAAATGGCTAATTGTGAAAACTCATTGAATAAACCCTCCACATCTTCTTAGTGATGTTGTAATCATCTAGTTCTCCCTTAACACTTGGCACCTTCTCCAGGCTTTCTGTCTTCAACACACATGGCCTGCAGCCTGTATCCTAATCCCTGTGCTTGCAGCCAGGGAAACCTTCATTAATCCACCTGCATTAGCTGGGCTCTGGCCATGCCACTTAGTGCCTGGGCATATGTAAATCACATAGCCATTGTCTGCAGCTGTTTTTAGTATATAAAGGAGTCAGCACCTTCTTCTCTTTGAGACTGAGGGAGAGAAGGTTTCCCTTCTCAGGTAACCCAGGGATTCTATTTCAGCGGCCCTTCCTCTAGTAACTGTCTTGGGGATGGTCTGTTATCAAAACATTTGAGCAAATCAAATCCATCACCCCTGTTCAGATAGTCCTTGAAAACTATATATGCTCCTGCCTACCTGACATATCACATTTCGGCATCTTTTGCTCTGCCTGGACTCTTTGTCTGCTTTTGACTCTCTTGCCAAGCCAGCCATACTAGTCCACAGGGCTGGATTACCAAATAGGCAAACTAAGCACATGCTTAGAGCACCAGCAAAGCAGGGGCAACCCCCCCCCCCCCCAAAAAAAAGAGATTTTACAGTATAGTATTGTTTTTATTTTGAATTACATATGGGGGGGGGCATCATAATCTTTTCAGTGCTTAGGGCCTCTAAAGGTCTTAATCCGGCCCTGCTAGTCCATCCCGCTCTTCCCAGCTGTTACCAGATTTGCCCAATACTCTGGGGTATGCTCATTTATCAGGGTTACCCTGATGGGACTGGGGGAAGGTTAACAGTTCTATCAGTGTGCTGTTGGTGCTTACTTGGGCTCTCATATGGAGCTGAATTCTCCCTGCTGCCAATTCCCCCTCCCACTGGAGCTCTCCTGCAGGAGCTAGGTTCCTCAGGATGGGGTTCTTACCACCTTGGCAACACACACAGACACTCACACCCACTAACAGAGCATGTCTGAGAGGACTGGGTACTCAGCACTCACAAGCTGACCCCCTCATATTTCCCTGGACTCAGCTGGCTGGGTTTCACAGCAATGCCACACTGCACCCTCATGTGCCTTTGGACTCTGTGGGCTGGATTAAACAGCACTTTAAGCTGCCATCCTCATAAGCCCCCAGGTTCAGCACCCCCTTTCCCCACTTTCACACCACAGTCATTCACTGGTAAACCACACGATGAGCAAACCCCACAGGATTTTGAGCACTATAGGGATCTTTTGCTTGGGTACAAGAAGCGTTGTTGCAGAGCGAATGGGGAAGCCAAAACAACACCCCTTAAGGAAGAGTGAGCAAAAGAGAAAGAAAGAGAGAGAAGCAACCAGTTTAACAATGAAAGTGATTTATTTCTGAGTAGTGAATAGATATCAAACTAACAATTACAATATTAAATAACCATATAACAGTTTACACAGGGCAGGGTCAGGAGGCTATGCTTAGAGAGATAGTTGATGAGAGAGAGAGAGAGAGAGAGAGACCTCACCACTCCACAGAGCTTGCACTGATCGGGGTTCCCAGATAATGATGGTAGCCGGGGGTCCAGAGGGCAGGAGAGAAGCAGGACAGAGCCCCCAGCACGATCAGACAGGAGATGAAGAAGTCTCAATGGAACTGATGCAGTTTAAGTCCAGGTATCAGAACAGTTTTCTTGGGGCAAGGATAGGAGTTTTTATAGGGATAGTTCAAAGAGAAAGAGGAGAGACAATACAGACTGATCACCCCTGGTTATGGGTGATGTTCCTTGAACGAGCTCACAACGCAACTTGGCAGTTTCACTATTTTGGATGTCAATAGGATCGTTACTAGAATTGGTCTGATAATGACTAATTTGGGTGTGAGCAGGCCTAGGTTCATTAGCATCTGGAGCAGGGATTTCCCATCAGGCAGTGCTTCTCTGCTTTCAGTGTCCCATAGTTCACTGCGGTTCCTGCCTTGGAAGAGCTGCTCTCCATTCTGTATGCTAATGAGATGTCCCTCTGTTCCATCTTTAATGCAAATGAGGCTGGGGTGTTTCCTTAATTGTATCACCCTTGTCTGAAGCAGTTTAGGTGTGTCTTCCCCGGCCTTTTCATTGCTTTGTCTGATTCCAGCAAAGGCTAAGGGGGGTGAAGAATGGTTTTCCATGAATGTCACTCCCTGACTCCCAAAAGCACAGGGCTGGTAGCTGGTAACACAGCAGTTACCCTCTGCAGCCGTACTGATGGGACATTGTCCTCACCAAGGGAGCATCTCTCATTCCCCGTGGCTCTCTCACTGTTCCCCGGTAACAGCTGGGGGGGTAACACCGCAGTGAGGAAGTCGCTCTTAAGGCCTTGTCTACACTGGCATGTTGCCAAAAGCTGCCTTTTGTTGACAAACTAGTGAGAGCACACACTGTAAAATGCACATTTTGTTGGGAAAAACACCTGATTTGGGTGACAAAAAGCTTCTACTCCTGGTAGAGACTTTTGTCTTTTCCCCTTCCCTTTATTGTCTGCAAAAAGTCACAAAGTGGACTCTGTTATTTGTTTTTGTGGAGGGAATTGGCTTCTTTCGCCAGTATCCCACAGTGCCTGGCTTGATGACTGTGCTCACTGTTTTGTAATCTCTGCTGAATGTTTTGTGGTCTGTAGCAAGAGAGGTTTAGGTTAGAGATATTTAAGAGCAGGTTAGAAAGGCATCTATAAAGGATGGTCTAGATGGTATTGTGTCCTGCCATGAGGGCAGGGGACTGGACTCAATGGCCTCTGAATGTCCCTTCCAGTTCTACTGTTCTATGGTTCTGTGGTTCTCTCATTCTATCCCTCATCTGACGAAGTGGGTCTTTGCCCACGAAAGCTTATGCTCCTACACTTCAGTTAGTCTATAAGGTGCCACAGGACTCCTCGTCGCTCATTCTATCCCTGCTGCTCTTCAGGCATGCGCCCCTCCCCTTTCAAAGCTGCCGGAAGTATCTTGACAGAGGAGTGAGCTGCTCCAATTGGGGAACAAACAAAAAGAGCAAATTGTTGGCATGCTCCCGTTCTGCCCTGCTAGGAACACAGCGGCAGGCAGACAGTTGCTGCAGGGAGAAGACTGGAGAGACTACTGTGCTGGTTTGATTTCCTCAGCATAGAGAGATCCTCATGATGCTGTTCCCAGAAGCTGAGACTGCTGTGAGAATCCCAAGGAGCACAAGGATCATCTCTGTCTTCCCACAATATGGCACTGCGCGATGCTTACCCACAGTGCTTTGCTCTGTCAGTCAGCAGGGTGCTAGCAGTGTAGCCATGGAACAACCTTGACAATGGGAGGCAGAAACACTGGTTTGACAGGTTTTGGTGACTTTTGCATGTCGACAGCACTTTCATCGCCAAACCTCCCCAGTGTAGACATAGCGTTACTTTCACTGCTCTCCTGCCCCACAGTTTGTTTCTCTATATTAGAGATGGGCACCTCCTTCGACTACTTACTCTGCCTTCTGCCTTCTTAAGCTCACTGATCCAGCTTTCTGATGTGAGGCCATTCACGAGCAAACCCTTTTGCATAATCACTTCAACCTGAGAGCAATTCCACACAAAAGTACATGTTTCTGAAAATCATCAAGAACTTAAAAAATAAAATATAAATCTATTTTATCTTATAGAAGGATTTGGGCAGAAAATTGACAAGGGAGCCCATGTCTAAATTATATAAATGTGATGATTGTTACCATAATTTGCATATGCTCATTGGCCTGATAGTTTCTACAAAAAATACTGTAAAGTCACGATTTTCAATCCCTCATTTTTCCTCTAAAACAGTTTAATCTGGATGTCAGTTTAGAGTGTTATCTTGAAAATCCTAAATCATACATATGCATGAGCCCATTATTACAGATGCAGTAATTGCTGCTTAACATGCTCTGTGAGATTTTATAAAATATTAATTCCCTATTATTCCTTTTGCATGGAGGAAAGTAGTTCTCTTTTGCCAGGCAATATTCTCATTTTCAAGCCACTGTACTGTACATTAAAATGTGTGCACTGAAATTAGAGGGGAGGCACTAAATATGACTCTGGATTTCAAATACCCCAAAGATTCGAGTTGTCAGACCAAGGATTTTGCATTGGTTGCTTATAAAAATAGGGACCATTTTCAGGATAAAGTTTCAAACTCCCAAACGTGAAGTTGTGTAGGTCCTTTGGGCCTGATTTGCACTATATTATTCCAGTTTTATGCTTGTGTAAAGCTATGGAAATCAATGCAGGGCTGGAATGGCTGTACTCTGATGAATAACATTGAGTGATTTTATTTCTGGCCCAATGATGGTCAACTTTGTTCAATCTTCATCTACTTTATTTATCAATGTTACCCTGGAGTAATTAGTTAAATTATATTATTATTATTGAAACCAGGATTTTTCATCAGATTTTCCTTTTGTAATTACTATTCTGTAGTCACAGAGCTTTCATTGTTTATTAAATATTGTTGGAAGTGTGATACTTCCTCTCTTTGGTGTCATATTAAAGAGACCTGGGGCATTTCTCCATCACTGTAATATGCATCAATAAGCCCTAACTGAAAAAGTGAACTATACTTAAATAACTTTGCTCTGTCAAAACCAGTACAGTCCAGGAATAAGTACAGCAGTCAATAGATGAATGGGGCGTGTATTGCAGAGCAAAATGGTAAATGACTTAGAGAGAATCTATCTTGGCTGGTTTATGAGATGTTAATTCTTTACATATCCCTCCAGAAAGATTCCAGTTTGGGAACTTATACCGTCAGTACTGAGGTAATTTGCTCTTTCTCTGCATATGTCTGAGTGAGTACTTACTGTAAAGCAAACTGTGGTGTAAATCTACAGTAATCCAGCCTGTCATGTACTAACTATCTATGCTGCTGTTGTAGTCTAATATTTCCCTAGTGTACACTGACCTAGTTCTGTATTTATTTATTTATTTGGCAGCTGAAAGAGAAAGAGAGAGGGGAATTGACAAGTGCGTTCCAGGTGGGCAGCTTTTAAGACAAAGCATTCCATTTTTGTTCTCCCAAAATGGACTTTGGGCGGCGGGGGGGGGGGGGGGGGGGGGGGGGGATGCCTTAAAAATGTGTTTCTGAAATGTTATCTGATTCAGGATTTTTTTTTAAAGATATTAAATGTTTTGCTGGAAAGACTTTCTGTTGTGCTGCCAACTCTTCTAAGACTAATTGAACTGCTTGAAATAAGATTACACTGCATTGTTACTTCATTATTTGTGTTGCGTTAGTGCCTGAAGCTCCTAGTTAAAACCCAAACTTCAGGGTGCTTGGCTCTACATAAACAGAGTGAGAGACAACAACCTCTGCCTCAAAGGTTTGATATTCCCAATAGACAAAATAAAGAAAGTGGGGGCTGGGGGGAGAAGGGGAAAAACTGAATATAACCTCCTAATTTTACAGAAGGGGATCTGAGGTATGAGGAAATTAAAAATTTCCCCAGGAGACTTGGGGTATGTCTAGTCTACATGCCTTATTCCTCGTGAAATGAGGTTTACAGGAGCGGTTGACAAAGGCTTCCCCTGTCGACCGGTCCATGTCTTGACTTGCACGCTGTGCCGACAATCAGCTGAGCCAGCACAGCACGGCGGCCATTTTTATTTTAATGAAGCCGAGGATATTTAAATCCCCGCTTCACTGACTATGTCGGGTAGCCTATTTTACATGCCTCTGTTGGCAGACGCATGTAGTCTAGACATACCCTTTGTGTCTAATCTGGGATTCAAACTCAGGTCATCTGTGACAGTGCTTTAAGCACAAGACCATTATTTTCTTTCTGAATGCAAAACTTTGCCCAAATGTGAAACCAGAACAAACCTGAATCTCAACGTTCAGTTATTTTGCTTTTTTATCATTATTTTCATCTGCATGTGCTTTTCCATTTCCTGTGATCAGACAGAGGGTGTAACCAATCTTATGTCTGAAGATACTAAAGGCCTTTAACTTGCACTGAAGTGAATGGGTGTTATCTTGAAGATCTGCATTCAGATTCAAAGGGAAATAATCTTATGGAGGTTTTGACCCAGATCAAATTAGGAAAAACTGGATTTTTTTTCTACTAAAAGTATTCCACTCTACTGATATTAAAAGCCTAATTTCTAAGGCTGTAGACAAAGCAGCATGTGCATTGAGTTTCTGCATTTTTTAGTCTCCTACTCTGTTTTAATTTGCTCTTTGAAATATAAAAAAAAAAAAAAAAAAAAAAAATCAGCCATAAGAAGCTCCTTACAGAATAAGACTAACAAACAGCCTCCCACACAACTTTCCATTCTTTGCTACAACTGTGAAAATGGATATTTAGTTGCAAATCTGCTTACCCTGATTTGGAAGATCATTAGTTATATAACTAATAAATTTTGAAGACCACTGTCAATAGTAGTGGTGAAAAGGACAGCAATTAAAATGATAAATGGACATTTATTAAGGGAAGAAAGATGAAAACACCTTTTTTATTATGATGCATAAATAATGTACAGTAATAAAAGATACTCATTAGTTACCACATTTGTATGATGACCCCAAAGCTAAAAGAAATTGGCCTCAGAATGATCTTTGGAGTTGTTAAAGATATTTCATAGGCCCTACAATTATTGGAGTGTTTTAGAAAAAAATAAAATTGCTGAATCTTTAAATTTTTATATTTAAATACTCACCTGTGAAATGTATTAATACAAACCAGGATTATAATTGAATTTATACAGGATAAACAATTAGGAGAGCTTAATAAGACTGGGACTTTTCAGTTTGTAACAGAAATGACTAAGAGGTATATAATAGAGGTTTATAAAATTATAACTTGTGTGGAGAAAGGAAATAAAGAAAAGTTATTTACTTCTTCCCATAATACAATAATTAGGGGTCACCAAATGAAATAAACAGGTACCAGGTTTAAAGCAAACAACAAGAAGTATTTCTTCATACAATGCATAGTGAACCTGTGGAACTCCTTGCCAGAGGATGTTGTGAAGGCCAGGACTTTACAGGTTCAAAAAAGTGCTAGATAAATTAATGGAGGATAGATCCATCAATGGCTATTAACCAGGATGGGCTGGAAAGCAACCCTAGCTTCTGTTTGTCAGAAGCTGGGAAAGAGTGATAGGGGATGGATCATGGGATGATGACCTGTTCTGTTCATTCCCTCTCTGTCACCTGTCATTGGCCACTGTTGGAAGACCAGTTACTGGGCTAGATGGACTTTTGGCATGACACAATATGGCTCTTCTTATGCTCTTGCCCTGGTCTACACTTGGGAGTTATTTCAAAATAACCCCACTTATTTCAAAATAGTAAGTGGAGTGTCCACACTACTAAGCCCATAATTTTGAAATAGAGGGCTGGTTATTTCAAAATCTGTGCTGCTGCTTTCTTTGGGGAATAACGCTTATTTCAAAATAGTTATTTTGAAATAGCGGTAGTGTGGATGCTCTGCTGTTGCTATTTCAAAATAACTACTCTCCAGAGCAAAATGTAGGACAATGTAGCACTTTAAAGACTAACAAGATGGTTTATTAGATGATGAGCTTTCGTGGGCCAGACCCACTTCCTCAGATGGAAGTGGGTCTGGCCCACGAAAGCTCATCATCTAATAAACCATCTTGTTAGTCTTTAAAGTGCTACATTGTCCTACATTTTGCTTCAGCTACCCCAGACTAACACGGCTACATTTCTATCACTACTCCCCAGAGTCATTCAAAGTAATTACTCCCCAGTGCTTCCTGGGGCTCTAAGTTAAGATAGCACATCCACAGTAACAGAGCCTACCTCGGACTAATTTCGAGTCTCCCATGAGACTCGACATGATATCTTTTGATTTTGTTATTTCAGGAGTTATTTCAAAATAATTTCCTGCTGCAGATATGCCCCTTATGTTGTAATGTCATCAGTCAACTTACTCTGTATTTTGAGTTAAATATGATTAGTATTTCTTAAATAAAAAGTTGTTAAGCCAATCATGGTAAACCAAGCCAGGCCTGTGTACCTGAAGATGTGACAGTATTGTGGCTGGGGATAATGCTGGTTAACAAAGTTTTCTGGTTAACAAAGTGCCCAATAACAAATGTTTCACTGTTTTTCTTTTCTACGGGTTTATCCTGGAGTATTTGAAAGATTCATGTGCTTTTACAAATAAAATATCTCATATAGGTTCTCACACAGGTTTGGATTCCATATAGGTTTTAGGATATTCATTCTTCTGCTCATTCAGTATATTTCAGTGCATAGATGCATTCTGAACTAAAAAGTAGATTTCATGGAGTCTGTTAATAGGGTAATTCTTCTACTATTGTGATGACCTAATTGGCTGTATTGATTGGGTGCTTTGGTAGAATAGCTCTAGTGAATTATGAGGTCAAGAATCTTTGTTTATTGGTTGTCAGATATAAAGCAATTCATATCAATGTACTCTTAATAGGAAAATGAAATAAATAATCAGGAAATGTCAGAGATTTTTAAGGCTTAAGCATTTTAAAAAAAATAAATAACAGTTAAAAGTTCATATGATATGTCCATTTTTTACCTGATGTGCAAATAGCATTACATCAACAAAATCCCTCTCCATTCATTCTAGAGGAACCTATCATATAATGTGCAATTTATTTAAAAGTTAAATGTGAAGCTATTGAATGTGAAGGTACATTCGTTGATCACCCCTATGAATATTAACCATTGTAGTCAGCAAAAAGTGTGCTGATCATTTTTCTCATTGTCACTGGTTGCATTTGAAGCAGGAATTTTAGAAGTGGGGAGGGGAGCTAGCAAAATAGAATCTACCTTATCAGGAGCCAAACACATGTAGAGGATGGAGGATGGAAGTGCTGTAAATTGAGAAGAGCTAGTTTGAAGTGGCCTTGTAGAAATTCCACCCACACAGATTTCCTTCAGTATCAGAATAATCCAAACTAATCTGCTACTCTTACATACAATATTTTAGCAGTCTGGTAGCTAACCAACAACTATATAAAGCTTAGTAAAGGAGAAGCATAAAAAGAAGTATTTTAGGTACCCAATGTTAGGTTCCCAAGTTTAAAAAATATATGTTTATAATACTTGTTTTATTAATGATAACTTGTTCTTCCTTTTTTAAAATTTTTGATGTTTTTACTTTGTGGCACAAAGTTCTACATGGCAGCATATATAAATGTTGTCCTGTCAAGCTGCTGTTAAAGGTACTTTCTTTCCATTCACAAAAGACAAGCACAAGAGAAAAGGGGGAGAAAAAAGCTGCTAGGCCTAATGGAAGCTGTGCAAGCATTTCTGTCTTGATAAGGTGTATTTATTGTTTTGATACTTTGCTGTTAGCAATTTTACTTTTTTTTCAGATACTTTTGTAAATATTCTGGAAATGGAAGTGTCACGTTGCTGAATTGGAGGGAAGCAACCAGATCGCTGCTGCACCCCTAGGTGGGGGTGTTGGCCCCAGAAATTGGTATGGGGGGAGCCATGTGGGGTATTGAATGGGAGATTATTGTTTGTTAATCTTATATACGCTATTTATGTGAGTGTATAATGTCTATGTGTGTGGGTAGGAATCTGTAATCTGTGTGGAAGCTGAATATTTCTGTGAATGTGGTTAAGCATGGCTATGGACAGGCTGAGTAGCAAAGCCCTGTGGAACAATGACTCTCAATAGGCTATGGACACACCCAAAGAATGGGATTTGTCACCTGAGGGCAGCCAGCAGGAAATATAGAGATTGGCCTCTGACCAGGTGACTTGCTGCAGACTAGAAGAGAGGCCAGGAAGGAGTATAAAGAGGCCATGTGGTCGATGCCATTTTGTTCTCAGCTCAGCACTTCATCCCAGAGGCAGCACTGCAGGGATTGAAGAGCCCGGAAGACCTGGGAACCCATCCTGATCTCAGGATGTGCAATAAGGACTTTTAACCAGCAGCTGCAACATCTCTGCTAGCGCCTGCATCGAGAACTGGGAGATTCGGTGCATGTAACGTACTGTACTTTAATAACCTTACTCTCATGCTTTTCTTTCCTGTAATAATAAACCTTTAGATATAGATTCTAAAGGATTGGCCCAGCATGATTTGTGGGTAAGATCCAGAGGGTAAATTGACCAGGGATCTGTGGCTGGTTTCTTGGAACCGGACAGAACTTGTTCGGGGTAGGTGGGATTGGGTGCTAGGACCCCCCACCTGTGTATAGGCCTGGGGCCATCTGGGGCACGGATATTGCTGGGGTGTCGAAGGGGTTTTGCTCGGGAGGCTTCAGGCAGGCTGCTGAAGCGCTCTGTGGGACTGGTTTGTGACCTGTTTGGAGAGGTCGCCAGTCAGGGGGACTGTAAAGAGCCCCGGATTTGAGCAATTCGCCCTGAGCGGACGCCCTAAGCTGTGCCCAGACACGGCCCGGTCCGTCACAGGAAGTCTATGAGCTGTAGCAATATACACAAGCTGAAGATTAAATCTGCACATTATAGGCTTCAGATGGGTAGTTGAGTAAATCTGTAACTGGAAAGACTTAAAAAACAACGAATAGTCTAGCAGTATCTTAAAAACTAACAAAACACATAAAGGGTATCATGAGCTTTTGTGGGCTGTACCCACAAAAGCTCATGATACCCTCCACATGTTTTGTTAGTCTTTAAGGTGCTGCTAGACTATTTGTTGTTTTATTAGATAATAACTTAGTGGGTTTTTTATATATAAATGCCCCTAAATAGAGCTCATTTCTCCTATCATTGAAATACTATTAACTTGGCTTCACTTTGAATTAGATGGCTACCACTTCTGAACTACATCAATACTATTTAAACTAAATTTATTTAACACCTTTTGAAATCTCACCACCTTTTTCAGTTTAGTGCTTTCTTCCTTTTTAAGAAGTATTTTCATCAAGACATGATTCAATGGCTATTTAAGGGAATGCAGAACCAACAATTTCTACACATCTCCTTCCGTTTCCAATGTTTCGAGTGTTCCCATACAGATGATATCAAAATGTGTAACTAATCCACAAATAGATTCTTTCTAAAACCCATCGGAAAAGTGAAATCAGGATATTTCATAGTTGGATGAGTTCTAGTTTTCTGTTCATGATTCGCTGGCCAGCAGGTTTTGCTGAAAGTGTGACCCTTTAGTTTCATGAGTACTTGATTTCACTTTTCCCAATGACTCTTTCAATAGGTCAGCAAACTCTTACTTCACATTGTTACCTGATAGAACGAAAACTCTAGTTTACAATAGTACATGTTGTTTCTGAATATGTCATTGCATCTTTACTACACTGGCCAGGTTAGATTTCTGCTTCCTCTTGCCTTTGCAGCATGATTCCTTAACATATCTGGGGTTTGTATTTCTTTTTGGCTGTCAGGCAAACATAGTATGGAAGTTCAGTTTTCTATTGCCTTCTTACGGAGGCAATTGTTTTTAGCACCTTTCACAGACATTTCCCTGTTGCCTTTGTGAACATTCTCATAGAATCCTTCAAATGTAGTGGGACCTAAAGACATAGGTGCTGGAAGTAGGGGTGTGTGTGGTGGGGTAGGGAGGTGTGTTGCAGCCCCTGACTCGAAAGCTTCCATTTAATTTGGTAAAGTATCTTGAGATACATCTTGCATGGAAGACAAAGCCACGTTCCTTTGACTACATCTTGCTTTCTGGTTGTGTTGCCTACCTACAGTCCCTTCATTTTTATTCTAATCGATGGCATCTGGAATTTGTCCACAATGCTACCATGTAGGCACCTGTTGTGTCCTTTTGGGGCTATACCCATTCATTTCCTTCAGTCCTCTTTTCATAAATAACAAGAATGTGGGGTTGGTTTGGAACAAAGCATGTTGCTTTACTAAATTTTGTCCTAATCCTGTAATTCATATAAAGGATCATGGTGAGAAAATAGAGCAGAACTGTGATCATGTATTTTTTTTCTTCCTTAAAAATATTGAGTAATTCCTGACTGTCTTTCATAATTACCTATCATCATTTTGTTCTGCCTAGAAAATCTGTATGTGTCTTTCCTCTGAAAATCTCTCTGTTTATGCTCTCTTTGTGCAAGGTCCTGGACTAAGTACAAGGACAGCCACCAACTAAAAAGATTTTTCATTGGCTGTTACTTTCATACCACCTGAAATCCAGTCTCCAGATAAATGAACCCTATCGCTTATGCTTGACTGAATATACCTGAAAGGGATATTCTTGTATTAGTGTTAGGCTTAGCAAGGCTTAGATTTGGGGGTTCTTTTTAAGAAGTTAAAATCTGTCTTCAATGTGTGCATTCAATTATAAATGTACACAAAAATCAGGACGGCTTGTTTTTCACTGTATGTTAGAGGGCAAGACAGGCATGCCCCTGCAATGTCAGAAACTCAAATGCAACAGGTTTGTGCTGGGATTTGTGTATATAAAATGAAATTGCTTAGAAACAGAAAATAGAATCTGTCAGTCTTCTTTCATTATCCAAGCAGATAGAAATACAAAAATAATAAATAAGTAATTCAAGGGGCACAGGTCACTGGATGTAAATCAACACAGGTTCATTAAAATCACTGTAGTTAAATTGATTTACACTCACAGAAGACCTAGTCCCTATGTTACTTTTCTTTGGCAAAATCAAGAGAAATAAGTATATTTACACCAGCTGAGAATCTGACTCTAGATTTCTGTGTCTCCTTGCATTTTTAATAATTTTACGTGAGGATTTTGCTCAACATGTGATTTTAACATGGCATTGTCCCTTCAAACAAAAAAGCTATGCAGATCATTAACTTGTGGAAATAGTTATATTACCAATTAGTATAAAATAAGGGTATATTCACTCCCTTTGAATGGTGGAGATTTATACAAATCAACCTCCTTAGGATTAATGCAATTATGCAGGTATATCTTCCCCACTCCTTCTTTGCACTTAGATATGAGCATAGCCTATTAATATTTATATGAATTAAAAAGAATAATTAGTATGGAATATGATATTGCCAAATGTTGACCTTAATGTAATACTTTACTTAGCACTGTATACCACTTTGATTATTCAGAATGCTTTACAAAGCATTAACTAGTGAAATCCTTGATTATTCAAATTTGTGAACAAATGGAGTGATACTCAAGTCATATTCCCCTACTGTCCTTGGAGTAGGGAAACACATGGAAGAAAAAGGGAGACTCGTGATGGCTGGAGAGCAAGGTGAGTATAAAGATTTTAATGCAAGTTTGCATGCAGAGGGGCAGAGCCAAGTGAGAGAGGGTGGGGTTAAGGATCAGAGAAATGAAGGGGATATGGACAGACTTGGAGTCTGTAGGAAAAAAAGGTCAATTAGGGAAGAGACATGGAACAGTTTGGACAGGAAGATGAAAGAGTTGTAGAAAGTGAAAGTTAGTTTGAAATAAAGGATGTGATTTTATGGTTCCTTGGTTTTTCTCACGTGGCGTTCAGTGAGGGTAGAAGAAGTAACCACTAAGGCTCACCGAAGGAGGGGGATGAATGGGTAGAGCCCAGTGTGGGTACACAATTTGTATCCACATCTGTAACTGTATCCACGAAAATGAGTCACAGCTATGTGCATTGACACTCATGGATGCAGATACCTGGGGATAGAAAGCAGATGTCCATGGATTTGCATGAGAGAACAAATGAGGTAAAAAAGGCAAATAGAATGTTAGGAATTATTAAGAAAGGGATAGAAAATAAGACACAGAATATCTTACTGCCCCTGTATAAAATTATGGTATACCCACATCTTGAATACTGTGTACAGATGTGGTCTCCTCACCCCAAAAAAGATATTTTGGCCTTGGAAAGGGTTCAGAAAAGGGCAACTAAAATGATTAGGGGTTTGGAACAAGTCCCATATGGAGAGAGACTAAAGCGATTGGGACTTTTCAGTTTCAAAAAGAGGAGACTGAGGGGGGATATGATAGAGGTCTATAAAATCATAAGTGGTGTGGAGAGGGTGAATAAAGAAAAGTTATTCATTAGTTCCCATAATATAAGGACTAGAGGACACCAAATGAAATCAATGGTTAGCAGGTTTAAAACTAAAAAGTGGAAATTCTTCTTCACGCAGCGCATAGTCAAACAGTGGAACTCCTTGCCAGAGGAGGCTGTGAAGGCTAGAACTATAACAGAGTTTAAAGAGAAGCTAGATAAATTCATGGAGGTTAGGTCTATAGAAGTCTATTAGCCAGGGGGTATGAATGGTGTCCCTGGCATCTGTTTGTCAGATGCTGGAGATGGATGGCAGGAGACAAATCGCTTGATCATTGTCTTCAGTCCACCACCTCCGGGGTACTTGGCACTGGCCACTGTCGGCAGACTGGCTACTGGGCTAGATGGACCTTTGATCTGACCCAGTATGGCCGTTCTTATGTTCTTATGATGGGCGAGTGGACAAACAGTTTTGGTGTTTGGCACTCCAGCCAGCCGTCTGGGTGAGGGGATAAACAAGGAAGTAGAAAGCAGAGAACAGAAGAGAATGCAGAGGTGCTAAAGTAGGGATCTTCCACTCCTTTCAACACAAGATTTTGGGTGCAATCTATGATCTACCTCAAACTCACACACCTTGCCTCGCCTCCCTCCCACCCCTACTCCCAGGCCCCACCCTCGTTCACTCCATCCTGCCCCCCCATCTTCTCACTTTCACCAATCTGGGGCAGAGGGTTGGGGTGTAGGTGGGGTGCAAGTTCTTGTTTTAGGCTAAGAGGTTTGGATTTTGGGAGGGGCACTTTCCTAAGCCTGGGGTAGGGGGCTAGGGTACAGTAGGGGTTTCAGGATTGGAGCATGTAGGTTCCGGCTGGGTACCACTTTCCTCAGACGGCTCTTGGGCACTGGTAAAGGGGTGTTAAGGCAGTTTTACCTCTGCTGTGGTCCTGCACCACTCCCAATATCAGCCAGCAAGCTCCCTCCAACCCGAGCCTTTTTGTGCCAGCTGTCTATTCTGTGGATATAGGATACAGGAGGGGGGGGGGGGAGACACCCTGACTTCAGCACCCTCCCCCTTTTCTCCCTCCCCTGCCCTGCACAGCAAGCAGGTGGCTGCAGGGAGGCATTTCTAAGACAGAGGGGAGGAGCATCATGGCAATTGGGGGAGGGGCAGCTGAAGTGCCAGTCCTTGATAGCCTCCTAGTCAAACCAGTCAGGATCCCCTGTCAGAGGCTCCAGGTTCTACCAGTGGATCCCAATCTACTGGTTGGTGACAACTGTGAAAAAGGAAATATGGGTGAGCAAAAAGAAACCTCAGGAGGGAACAGTGTTTGGTGAAAACTAGGCAAGAGAGGGATCAAGAAAACAGCTATTGAATCAGCTCAGGACAGAAAATTAATGTGGAAGTAAGGGGGAAGGCGTGAGTCCAGATGGCTCATCAAAATATAAATTGCCATTGACCAAGATGAAGAGGGAAGATTTTGATGAGTAGAAATAGAACAGCTCACCATTGAAGCTGGAAAATGATAATGTAAATCCTTGTACTCCTCAGGGATGAGCAATTGAAGACACACGTCACCAGAAAAGTAATTTTCCTAAATTTTCAATACAACGACAGATTTTACTGACACGTTAACTATGATATTCTTAATTGACTAATTCCTTTGAGGGCTACCTTCACTTGTGTTGTAATACCTGCAACCCAAAGACTTCTTGATGCCAACTGGTAGAGGTCACGGTGGTACTTAGACTCATAGGACTGAAAGGAACCTCAAGAGGCCATCTAGTCAAATTCCCTGCTCTTGGCAAAGCTAAATATCTAGATAACCTCTGATAGATGTTTGTCAGGGTACAGAGATCTGCTGGATTCACCAGTGTGGGTCATGTGAGGTCTCTAATGAAAGCCTGTGTCACAATAAACATCATGAGATGTATGTCCAGAAAATTTGTGAGGAGTTATTTGCATACACTGAAAACTATTTTCTCTAGACCCTGATGTTAAAGGCAGGTCAATCAAAGGTAGCATGCCTTGAGCTATCTCCTTGGTACACAACTGCACATTGTGACTTTTACACCAGAAGCCTATTAGCACACTGAGTGAAATGCTATGAAGAGCATGCAGAGACATCAGAAGGAAATTAAGAGGAAGAGGTAAAGGAAGGGACCCTCATTTCTGTTGAACAACAAAGATCTGGTTTGGTATACTTGGGAGCAGGACTGTCCTTAGGGGGCCTGAGGCAACCTACACCACAAAGTGCCCCAAGCCCAGGGCAACCCTCTGCAGGCCCCACCCGCACACCAGCCTACAGAGCTCCACTTTATTGTAGCAGCAGGAAGCAGAGCACAGCAGGCTGGGAGAGGGCGGTGGAGTGGGGCAGGACATAGCAGAGCAGACTTCCGGGTCATTCTGGCTCCCGCCACCACAGTGGAGGAGAAGGGACCTTGCTGCCATACGCACCAAGCACCCTGATAATCCTCTGGACACCTATGGGTCCTTTCCATAGGATGGTTGAGGTGGCTGCCACAGGTCCTCCCTCAAAGTGTGGGACCTGGGGCAGCCACCCTGAACCAACTTATGGATGGGACGGCAGAGAGACATCCTGGCATCCTTCCAACTGTGGAGACAAGCTGCCAAGGGGTGTGAGAGGATTTTAGCCAGCCTGCTTGAAAATGCTGGCAAGAGGATTTGGGGTAAGGTGTCCTGTATGAAGCAGGGGAAAGTTTTGTGAATTAGGTATAGATTGGAAAATGTCACAAGTTTTTATCTGTAACCATTTGTTTCCAATGGTTGCACTTCCTATGATTTGAATCTCTGTCCTTTGATAATACACTTGCTTTCTTGCTACTATAAGCACACACAGGCAAGCAACACCTATGTTGCAAAAAACCCCTTTTTGCGCAAGATCCTTATGCCTTGCGCAAAAAAAAAAGGTCACACGGCTTGTTTTTGCACAAAAACCCCTTGTGCAAAAACAGCTTGAATAGATTATGCAAATGAAGCATAACAAAATGCTAATCAGTGCTTCATTTGCAAACTCTCTGCCAGCAAAAGCCGGCAGTGTAGACATAGCCTGAAAGTGCTCCCATCGACACTAGTACTCCACCAAGATGAGAAGAGTAGCTAGTATCAACAGAAGAGCAGCCCCCGCCAACCTTACTGTGGACCAGATGCCATGGTGACTATGTCAACTTCAGCAATGCTATTTTCAAATCTGAAGTAGATCAGTGGTACAGGGAAGTGTAGACAAGACCTCAGAGAGCTGATCTGCAGCAAGCACAAGCAAGATTTCCTCATGGTAAGCGGTGGTGGTAGCAAAGTGGTTCACAATCCGAGATACCCTCAGGAAGTACACAGCGCGAATTTGCAAGTTATCTGAAACAAGGTTAATCTATTGCCCCTGAGCAGTGTTAAAAATCCCACAAATGCTATGTTTAGAAACTTGAAGTATTTATTAGACCACTCTAGTGCAAAGAGGCAGAGCTTTCCAAATACAAACAGGTTCATGCTGCTTCCCCCTTGTTACTGAATAATAAAAAATAGGACCACTAAAAATTGAAGATTATTGCTTGTATGCCAGATATTGACTCTGGTAAATTGAGCAATGAAAATGAAGCACAAGACATTTTGCTGGTAATAAAGGAAACAGTTTTTCTACCCCACACATTACTTTCTTAAATGAACAGCAAATGGGATTGTAATAGGTATGTTCTTGCTCCAGCGATCTATGTAACAGTATCAAACTTAGATTGCTTACTTCAAGCAGTCCATGGATTTTCTGAATGCTATGAGATCTTGGGATAATTTTCTCTTCTTAAAATTTCATCAGCTTTGTTAGCATAGTAACAAATAATGCTAGTAGAAGATTTACAAGTAAGTTAGAACAGTATGAAATCATTAAAAAATGAACTGCTCGTCGTTGAAAATGGGATTTTTGCTAGCTGTTGGGGTTCATCATTCACAAATGCAAGCGAGTGAATGCAAGTTCTGAGCCTCTAACACCAGTGGAGTCATGTATATTTTGTTTTATTGAACAGCAACAAAAGGACATAATAGCTGTGTCTAGACTGGCAAGTTTTTCCGCAAAAGCAGCTGCTTTTGAGGAAAAACTTGCCAGCTGTCTACAATGGCTGCTTGAATTTCCGCAAGAACACTGACTTTCTACTGTCTGAAATCAGTGCTTCTTGCAGAAATACTATGCGGCTCCCGTTCGGGCAAAAGTCCTTTTGCGTAAAGCTTTTGCGCAAAAGGGCCAGTGTAGACAGCTCAGATTTGTTTTGCGCAAAAAAGCCCCGGTGGCTAAAATGGTGATAGGGGCTTTTTTGTGGAAAAGCAAGTCTAGATTGGCATGGACGCTTTTCCACAAAAAGTGCTTTTGCGGAAAAGCGTCTGTGCCAATCTAGACGCTCTTTTCCGCAAATGCTTTAACGGAAAACTTTTCCGTTAAAAGCATTTGCAGAAAATCATGCCAGACTAGATGTAGCCAATGGAAAGCTAAGGGTGTATTTACACAGCAATGTTATTTAGGAATAATGGCCATTATTCCGAAATAAGTATGTGAGCATCTACACAGTAATTCCGTTATTTCAAAATACATTTGAAATAACGGACGGCTTATTCTGACTTCTGTAAACCTCATTCTGTGAAGAATAATACCTATTCCAAAATAGCTATTTTGAAATAAGGTGTGTGTAGATGCTCCACTTCTGCTATTTTGAAATAGTTTCTCGCCAGGCCTAAGTTATTCTCCTGGGGCTCTAAATCGAGATAGCATGTCTACATTAGGGAAACCTACCAGGACTAATTTTGAGGATTCCCTGAATTGTAGCCGTGCAATTTCAAAATAAGCTATTTCAAAATAACTATTCGGGAATAGCTTATTTCGAAATAACTGTGCAGTGTAGATGTAGCCGAGGCCTAGGATAAAGCATCGGTTGAGATAAGGAGACCAGGGTTCAATTTCCAGCTCTGGCACTGACCTATTATATGATGTTGAACAAGTCACCGCTGTTTTTCTGTTCTTCTCTTTCCTTCCTCTGTCTTTCCAATTGGATTGTAAAGTCAAGGTTTATAGCTACCTACCAGAGTTGGCATGTGCAGAAGACAAACCCATACAACACGATATGACTCAGAGTTAGATTTATACAATATACAGGGGAAGCTGGGTTTAGAGAATTCTCTTTGTCATGTGAGGTGTTCTATGGGTCAGGCAAATCAAAGTAAGAGATATTAGAATTAGTGTAAAAGTTTATAGACAGAGAACCAGACCCTGAAACCTTTACACTTTTTCACTATGACATGTTGGGGTGTGGAACCTAACATCCAGGGGCCAGATGCAGCCCGTGGCTTGTCTGGATCCACCCCCCTGAGGCTTGGTGCTTCCCCCAGCATTGGGGAACTGGCTCAGGTGCTCCAACCCTCCCTCTCCCCGATATTCCCCCTAGGGCTGAAGCACACAAAATCTACTAGTCTGCCCTCCCATTCCACAAGGGTCTTGTGTGCAAGGGGAATGTGGAAAATGTCTTTCTCCTTCTTAGTCAGGGGCCGCCTCAGTAAAGGGCATTTTTTGGTTTGGGGGTTTTTTTGCTTCTCAATTGTGTGCACCTAAAAAAGGTTTCCTACCCCTGCAATCCAGTTGAAGTCTGCCTGCCTTTATCCAACACTATGTCTGCATGAATGGGAGTACAACACTTACATCCAGCCATGTAGAGTAAAATGGTAATACTGATCTATTCCATGTTATTTTGCAGGAGAGCATTGAAAGACTTGTTGCACAATAGACTAAGGCCAAAATTGATATCACATAATAAGAAAATTATATAATTACATTTACTCACATGCTTTACTGTGTGGTGATACTGGGTTATTGATCAGGGCCTTGCATCGTGGTATTTACCAAAATAAAAATAAATTCAGTGTACTATTATATGGATGTTGGTGATCATTATGGGTATGTCTAGACTACAGGCTTACGTCGACATAAGTTTTGTTGACAGAATCTGTCGACAAAACTTATGTCGACATAGAGCGTCTCGACTACATCCAGTTCTGTCGACAAAGCAAGCCGCTTTGTCAACATAACAGTGTGGACGCAAAGGACAGTGTAGATGCAATAATGCCTTCTAGCGACAGAACTCTGTCAACAAAAGGTGTTATTCCTCGCAGAATGAGGATTACATACGTTGACAAAACTGCTGAGTTTTGTCGACGTTATGTCAACATAACACAAAGGCAGTGTGGACACAGGTACAGTTTTGTCGACAAAACCCTGTAGTCTAGACACACCCTATCAGAAATACCTGATAGTCTGCTGTGGGAGGTTATAAAAACCTAAAAAATTGCATTCTAAATTGGAGAACAACTTAGATGTCCAAGAAAAAATAATAATAAAAAGAAACCCCCAAAAAACCAGTAGCGAGGATGGATGGTCCTGTAGCTAAGGTTCTGGCCTACAAACCAGGTTCAAGTATCAGAGGGGTAGCGTGTTAGTCTGAATCTGCAGAAGCGATGAGGAGTCCTGTGGCACCTTATAGACTAACTGAAGTGTAGGAGCATAAGCTTTCGTGGGCAAAGACCCACTGCATGACATGCATCTGACGAAGTGGGTCTTTGCCCACGAAAGCTTATGCTCCTACACTTCAAACCAGGTTCAGTTATTTGATTTACTTCAGATTTCTTGTGTGACCTTGAGCTAATCACTTATCTATAAAGATCTATAAACATGCCTTGCTCTCATGGACATCAGTAGGAGTGAGGTACCTAAATATATATTATACATAATCTACCAGTGTCGCCTCAGTTCCTCCACTGTGAAATGGATATAACAGCACTGCCCAATTTTCACAGGCATATCACAAGAATAAGTATGTTCATGATGATGATGTTCTCATGTCCTAAAATAAAATAATATGGTAGGTATCTAAAACAGAGAATGCGACACACTATTTTAATGGCTTTACAGAGTGCCCCAATGATTACATAAATTAACAAGTACATTGAATTAGATGTATGTTCTATGTTTTGTGCTTATACACACACACACACACACACACAGGCTGCATCTAGACTGGCATGATTTTCCACAAATTCTTTTAACGGAAAACTTTTTCCGTTAAAAGCATTTGCGGAAAAGAGCGTCTACATTGGCACGGACGCTTTTCCCAAAAGCACTTTTTGCGGAAAAGCATCCATGCCAATCTAGACGCAGTTTTGAGCAAGAAATCCCCGATTGCCATTTTCGCCATTGGGGCTTTTTTGTACAAAACATTTTTTAGCTGTCTACACTGACCCTCTTGCACAAATACATTTGTGTAAGAGGGCTTTTTCCCGAATGGGAGCAGCATAGTATTTGCGCAAGAACACTGACAATCTTACATGAGATCGTCAGTGTTCTTACGCAAACTCAAGCGGCCAGTGTAGACACCTGGCAAGCTTTTTCCGCAAAAGTGGCTGCTTTTGCGGAAAAACTTGCCAGTCTAGATGCAGCCACAGTTTTGGCCAGATGAACTAAAGCATTAGAAATTGACCACCATCATTCTAACTCTTACTTTGCTCTTTTCTTAGTTTCCCTGTCAGGTTTAAGTTTAATTTTTTCCAGTTGCTTGATCCAGGTATAAACAAACAAACAAGCAAAGAAATAAACATACAAACAAAACACACACATAATTTAAAAAACTGTAGAAAAATTTGATCTTGCAATACCAGCTTTAACTTTGTTCTTTGCTGAAATTGGCAAGTAGCCCAGATTTGACAGTTTTTCCATCTGTTACTTTTCATCAAGATTAACAAGGGCTCCCACATTTTTTAGACTAACGCTGAATACAATTAAGTGCCAAAGTGGCCCCTCATCCACTTTACCATTTAGCCATCCTTTGAAGAGTCTGAGAATTATTTCTTTTTGCTCTCCCTGATGGCTGGCCAGCAACTCTAACAGCTATATAACCCCAAGTAGTGATAGGTGTGGGAGGTTTAGGTTGGACATTCGGAAAAAGTTCCTAACTCTCAGGGTAGTTAAACACTGGAATAAATTGCCCAGGGAGGTTGTGGAATCCCCATCTCTGGAGATATTTAAGAGTAGGTTAGATGAATGTCTATCAGGGATGGTCTAGACAGTATTTGGTCCTGCCATGAGGGCAGAGGACTGGACTCGATGACCTCTCAAGGTCCCTTCCAGTCCTAGTATTCTATGATTCTAAATATGTACAAAATATGAGTGATTGCAGGCATGTGTGTGTTTGTGTGATGGTGAAAACCAGGAATACCTTGCTACTCATATCCTGTAAGAACAACAGGCCTGCACCATACTTCAGTTACATCTACATCCAAACATTTAAGTGAAAACCATCTCTAGTCTTGAGTGATCTATTAAATGCTTGTCTGGGGGGATTAAATTGAATCTTAGGGTATGTCTACACCGCCACCCTAGTTCGAACTAGGGTGGCTAATGTAGGCATTCGAAGTTGCAAATGAAGCCCGGGAATTAAATATCCCGGGCTTCATTTGCATCTTGCCGGGCACTGCCATTTTTAAATCACATTAGTGCGGACTCCGTGCCCACTGCTACACGCGGCACGGAGTAGGTAGTTCGAATTAGGCTCTCTAATTCGAACTACTGGTACACCTCGTTCCATGAGGAGTAACGGTAGTTCGAATTAGAGAGCCTAATTCGAACTACCTACTCCGTACCGCGTGTAGCCATGGGCACGGAGTCCGCACTAAGGGGGATTTAAAAATGGCGGCACCCGGCAAGATGCAAATGAAGCCCGGGATATTTAATTCCCGGGCTTCATTTGCAACTTTGAATGCCTACATTTGCCACCCTAGTTCGAACTAGGGTGGCAGTGTAGACATACCCTTAGAGAATTAGATACTGAAGAATATAAAGATAGATCATATTTTAATATTAATGTTATATCTTTATTTATATGCTCTTTGTCATCAGTCGATCTCAAAGCACTTCAGAGTCTGTAATGTATTTATCCTTATACAATATCCCTAGGAGGAAGGGAGGTAACATAGGAAGTTTGTAGCAGACCAGGGAATTGAACTATGGCCTTGCAAAAATTAGTGCCCTTGCCACAAACAAGATGCTAGAGGAAAGAATCTAGAAAACAACATTTAATCTTGGTTAGAATGGTCTATGTTATCTTTATCTCTATAATGGACTATTGTGGCATCTTTATATATCTAGCAACACTGAAAACTGAGGTTGAACAGTATAAACAGAATTTGTCGGCAATCTCACTGACAAAATGCTTCCACCGCCTATGAACAGGGTTCTTGTTTTCCAGAGAAAACCCTATGCCCCCAACAAAAGATGAGTTAGAGGTGGTGAGTGTTCAGCAACCCACTGAAAACTAAGCTAATAACATTTTACAAAACCAACACCATAAACTCTACCTAGAAAACTTCCCACAGGCCATACTGTCCAAAGCATCAACCTAACTTTGGATCATCAATGCCTAAATTGAGATCCCATCAGGATGAATTCCCCAGACACTGGAAAATTAAATAAAAAGGGATTAGAAGAGCAAAACCTCTGAGGAAAAAGTCTCTTCATGTGTTATTATAGAAAGGAATTGTTGAAAAGCTGCTTTGCTGATCTCTAATGTGCTGCATGGGGATTCACATGATAATGGAATAGCTGTTTTAGTGTGAAGGGACTTCTAACAAATTGCTGCACAGAGACCTTGGTGATGTACCAGCATTGGACAACTGAGGCTCTTCTCAATGTTCAGTTCCCCCTTGAGGCTTTATTAGTGTAATTGGAAGTGGAACGTTAAGCGCTGCTCAAGATTTTGTCACAGAGGACAATTACATGCGGTATCCTTAGGATTATCTAGGGACTGGAAGGAAAAATTGGCAAAGAAGATTTAAATATTTAAATAGTATGTCAATATCGTGGCAAAGGAAATCACATTTCTGCTCGGTACTTATAAGCAGTTGACTAAATAATCCATTTGCCATAATGTTTTCCTATGAAATCCTATGGAAAATGCATCACTACAATATTAACTATATATCTTATTCATTTTGTGCATACCCGTAAGACCCTCTGCCCCAGAAGACATGCTCACATACTGCTTAAACCTTGCATTGTTGAAGCATCTGTATATCTTATGAATAATAATTAAGATTTTTAACGGAATTTACACATCACTACTGCAAATAACTGCATAAATGCATACTAAGGATAACGGAATGTATTTTAAATTGCCTGAATGAGATATCGCTTGTCTTTTCAATGCTTAAGAATCTTAATTATGGTGATGCTATCAACATATATTTTTCTAAAAGATTATAGTAAATACTTCAGTTACCCCAATTCTAAAGTTAATCAGCTGTGTGTGTTTGTAGTTTTTAGTGCAGGGCAAAGTAGCCACATGCAGAAAAAAAATCAAATCTACAGAAATTTGCCTAAAGTCTGTAAGGGTATGTCTAAACTACATGCCTCTGTCGGCAGAGGCATGTAGATTTGTTTGTTCAGCAAAGGTAAATGAAGCCGCGATTTAAATGATCGCAGCTTCATTTACATTTACATGGCTGCCGCGCTGAGCCGACAAACAGCTGATCAGCTGTTTGTTGGCTTGCTGCTAGTCTGGACGTTCCCCCTGTCGACATCAAAGCCCTTTGTCGGCAGCCCCGGTAAACCTCATTCCACGAGGAATAACGGGGCTGCCGACAAAGGGCTTTGATGTCGACAGGGGAAACATCCAGACTAGAAGCGAGCCGACAAACAGCTGATCAGCTGTTTGTCGGCTCAGCGCGGCAGCCATGTAAATGTAAATGAAGCCGCGATCATTTAAATCACAGCTTCATTTACCTTTGCTGATCTGTCAAATCTACATGCCTCTGCCAACAGAGGCATGTAGTCTAGACACAGCCTTAGATGTGATGTGTTTGATGAGTGATGCAGATGGCCATGGTATTAAACAATGTCACACTCCATAATTTTTTAATAACCATTATTTTTTATTGTTATTTGTGCATTTTATCCTCTTCCCTGATTTATAAGTTAAAATAAACCCAATTCATTCACATGTTCCTACACCCCAATATAAAAATGAAATTATGATATTTTTACTGTGTTGCAAATTCAGGCAGTGTTTATGGCATTTGCCTGGAAGACATTGCATGGTTTCATGCATATTTATTTATGTAAGTAACTAAGTCAGTGTTTCCCAATTTTGTTAGGCCACGGAACCCTTTTCAGCTTAAAAGACTTTCAAGGAACCCCTAGGGCCACCAGAATTGGTTGAGCAAACAAAACAAAAAGCCACAAAATAGACTCTCTCTCTTTAAGAGGGAGGCAAGAGAGTGCCGCAGAGCACCAATTGAGAAACACTACACTAAGGTGTAAAAAAGTGGCAGTCATACAAAAGGCATTTGTTGCAGCTGGAACTGTTCACATTCTTGTAGACGTGTGCCGTTATTAAGAAAACTCTTGATAGATTTATAGTGATAGAATCAAAGTGCTTAATGTAGTTAGTAAAACAAAGAGAGTCTTACGGATTGATTTGATCACTCTATGGCTGTGTCTAGACTGCATCCCTTTTACGGAAATGGGATGCAAATTAGACACATCGCAATTGCAAATGAAGCGGGGATTTAAATCCCCCCGCTTCATTTGCATAAACATGGCTGCCACTTTTTTCTGTCTCGGGTCTTTGCTGGAGAAAAGCGCCAGTCTAGACCCAGATTTTTCAGAAAATAAAGCCTTTTCCGAAAGATCCCTTATTCCTCTTCTCTCTCCTGCCCCGCCCCCCTCCTCCTTCTCACATTTTGTATTGGAGTAAAATAATACAGAAGCCTTTATGGGTGTTATCTCAAATCCACTGAAGCCAGAGTCAATTGACTCTGGAGCATTTCCTGTAATAGCTGATTTATCCCTGTGTGAAAATACTTCAGCAATCACCACAGTCCTTAAGCACCACATGGAAGTGAACAGTTTGTCCAATAAAGTAAATTGTAGCATGGCTTGCAAGCAGTAGATTAACCACAATGTAACAAGGGGCACATTATTCTGGCTTTTTATAGGAATAACAGAATAGCATCTATTCTTTGCCACATAAGAACATAAGAACGGCCATACTGGGTCAGACCAAAGGTCCATGTATCCTGTCTGCCGACAGTGGCCAATACCAGATGCCCTAGAAGGAGGGAACACAACAGGTAATCCTCATGTGATCCCTCCCTGTCTCTTACTTCCAGAGAAACAGAGGCTAGGGACACCATTCCAACCCATCCTGGCTAATAGCCAATGATGGACTTAACCTCCATGAATATATCTTTCCCACTGATGGGCTTGAATACAAAGATTAAGTCAAGACTACACAAAACAAAGGCCCCATTTAAATCAGTTCTGCTGATATTAATAAAATGCAATATTTACCCAATTTCCACCCATATGACAGCACTTTTAATGAGCATTGACAGTCCAGGAATTTAACTACTAAAACAAATATCAACAGAAGACCATTATATTGACTACTTTTTTGTTTTGGCTTCACAATTTTAACAAATGAAGCAAAAACTGCCAATATAGTACTGTAATTTCTTTGACTTTATAAGTACAATCAACGTGAAGATTGTGTCTGCAAACTTTTCACCAGCTGTTTCACATCAGGCTTGTATTCCATTGTAGCAGCACAGAGACAGTCGGTCAGATGTCTGTCAGCAAGAGAGATGCACAGTTTAAGAGAACGAACTTTCACAGACATATGTAGACCCAAAGTTAGCACTTTTTTTTGGCACATTTCAGTAGTGCAGGGTACATGTCTTCCTATACATAGGTCATCCAAAATGTTTCAGTGTCCTTTTCCTTACGCCTATCTTTTAGAATACTATTGTTTTGCAGTTCTATCATCTCTTCTTCAAATGTGGCCCTCTGAACACCAAATCTCACTTGTGAAGGTGAGACTGCCTTTACCGCAACTGAAAATGGGTTTTCAGTAAATTCAAGAACTGTCTTCAGGTATTTAACATCTAGAAAACGAGAACAAAATTGGTTTTCAGCTCTGAAATACATGTTCACTCACCTGTGTCACTTGCGAGTTGAGGAAGGGAAAGTGAGTTATGTCTCACTAAGCCGATTTGCAAAAAGGGCCAGTTTTGTTTCAAATGCAGAAACATCACACACCAGAGAAGGGAGACTTTTTCTTTGCCTTGAAGTTTAAGATTGAGTGCATTTAAGTGCCATGTCACATCAGTGAGAAAAGCCACGTTTAGTAGGCATGTCTCTTTGTCTAAACACGACAGTAAATTCTGGAGATCCTTTGCCTCCAAAAACACTCGTACAGCAGGCACTAGATGCATAAACTGATCTCACACTTTACCTCGACTCATCCAGCTAACTTCCGCAAGCATTGCCAAGTCACCCTACTGTGTTTTGTATTCCTCAGCTAAAACTCAAAATTGTCTATGTTTCAAGGCATTTGCAACAATGAAGTTCACAATTTTTGAGACACTTCATTGTGCTCTTGAGAAATCCTCTCTTCAGTTTGCTGCATAACTGTTCTTGGTGCAGAATGCAATGGTATGAAAAGAAATCTGGAAACTGGATTTTTCTTCAGCAAAAAAATTAGCCCCTTCTCATTTCCAACCATGGAGAGAGCGCCATCAGTTTTTACTGAAGTAAGCATCTCCAAATGAATGCATTTTCCTGGTCCTTCAAAAAATGCCATTAGTGCAGAATAAACCCTCTCACCTAGTTTGACCCATCAAAGGTAGCAGAGTAAGCATTTCTTTGACATACTTTTTACCATTGAAAAAATGTGCCCAGATTCTGAGCTATGTCTACACGATCAGTAGATTCATCCATTGCCAGACTGAAATACTCAGCGCTTTCAATATCTTTTAGCAATTTAGAAAACAGATCACCTGAAATGCTTCCAATTTGTTTTACAACAGTTGAATCAGCCATTTGCAGTTTTGATATTTATTTAACTATATCCTCTTTGTTTTTAAATTCTGCAAAAAGCGATTTGCTGCAGTCCAAGAGGCACTATTTTATCAATTCACCTTCGGTAAAAGGTCTTTTTGATTTAGGTATGTGCCAAGCCATTCTGAAGGAGGCTTCTGTAACGGCATCGCTGTCTTTAACTTGTGAATGGAACATATCTTGTTGAGTATGGAAACCTTCCAGTAAGGAACATATCTTAGTTTTTCTTAAATTGCTGTCAGGTAGATACAAGTCTTTGAACTCAGGAGGTGTGTCTAGACTACATGCCTCCGTCGACGGAGGCATGTAGATTAGACAGATCGGCAGAGGGAAATGAAGTCGCGATTTAAATAATCGCGGCTTCATTTAAATTTAAATGGCTGCCCCGCTCTGCCGATCAGCTGTTTGTCGGCAGAGCGGGTCAGTCTAGATGTTCCCCTGTTGATAGAAAACCTTTTTGTCGACCGCCCCGTTATGCCTCATGGGATGAGGTTTACCGGGCGGTCGACAAAAGAGTTTTCTATCGACAGGAGAACGTCTAGACTGACCCGCTCTGCCGACAAACAGCTGATCATCAGAGCGGGGCAGCCATTTACATTTAAATGAAGCTGTGATTATTTAAATCATGGCTTCATTGCCCTCTGCCGATCTGTCTAATCTACATTCCTCCGTCGACGGAGGCATGTAGTCTAGACACACCCAGGGTGACAAGATTCATGGTGCCTTTGCAGGTTTGTTTTCTTTAATGCAGAAATAGTCTTTGGTTTTCCATTTATCTCTGCAAAAGCAAATTCCATCCCCCACACAGGGTTGTTCATCCAACATGTGCCTCTTCTTTGTTGCCATCTTTAATACTTCCTATTAAAAAGAAAATTGTCGACCAATGTTTTGTGTGTTTAGCGTGAAACTTCAGGTTGTGCGTTTCTTGGAGTGATTTTACTGTAAAAAGAAAAGTTTCCAAGACAGAGTGCTCCAACCTGTGGTGAGCAGGGAGCTGGGCAAGTCAAGCCGGACATGAGAGGCAAAAAAGGACAGGTGCCCGGGAGCCCATCCTGGATTCCCAGCATGCTGTTGTCCCCACATGGGAGTCCGTCGCTCTATGCGAGATGGAGGCAGGGCTGCCCAGTTGTGATGCTGAACCCAAACGTGGTCAGTGTGAGCCATTCAGCACCCCTCAGACTCTGCCTAGAAGGCTAAGCAGCCAGCACTTCCCGCAATGTCTCAGCACTCTCAGCACCTCCTCCCTGGAAGATAGAAATGCCGACACCCTGCACCCATCTGCTCCAGCCATCCTGTCTGCTTTCATTTTTCAGTGCTCACCCCACCTGCAGGGCCGGCTCACAACCTTTTGGTACCTGAGGTGGGGAGCTCAAATGATGCCCCCATGCCACCTTTTCTCCTGCCTGCCTGTTATGTCTCTTGTGCTCTCCTTCTTCCAGCACAGCACTCCACCACCTCTGTGCATCTAGAGCAGAGAGAATACATATGCACCAGCAGCAGACACAATTTTATACACTCAGAGTCTTAGTGGCGCCCCCACGGTTTGGCACCCGAGACAGCCACCTCAGTTCACCTCATGGTAAGGCCAGCCTTGCCCGCCTGGGAGATGGCTTCCCGTTGTGAGTGTGTTCCCAGTACAGACCATGTTCAAAGGATCCCATCAGTGGTCCGTGTGTTGAGCCCTGTGTAAACCCAAACCACATTGCAGGTCATAAACAAACAGGTCATGATGGAGATTACACAGCCTTAAATACTACTAACTGGAGTTTCATTATGACAGGAGAATAAATCTTTCCTTCCTCTTCCCTCCCTTTTATCCAAATTCAGTCCTACTGGCCATAGCATGGTCACTCATCTCCATGTGCAAGTCTCAGCTATGGGAGGTGTCTCAGGGAAGCCATATGATCACTTTCAAGGAGAGGACACAGTGGCCACTGTTCTTCACTCATCCTTTTCTCAACGAGAACAGAGGAGAGGTTGTTGATAGTCCCTGTGTATGCAAACATACAATGTGCACCTTTTTAATAGGCAGTATGGCTGTTGATCATTGCAACAGTTTACATAAGGACGCACTGCATTCTCCATCGCTTGATAGCTTTAAATCAAGACTTAGCCAAAAGTTATGGGCTTGATTCAGGAATTGTTAGATAATTCATTGACCTGGATATGCAGGAGTCAGACTAGGTGATCATAATTGTCCTTTCTGGTTTTACAACCTATGTAATATTGTGTATTTGCTGCACTTCCAGAGAAAAACCACTGCGAATGAGAATACAGAGGAGTGAAGTTTCACGTTAGGAGTGGAAGTCCATTGAATTGTACAAGAACTCAGATATTTTCCATTCTTTCCAAGCAGTTTGCCTATAATACAGTTCTCTAAAGTCAAGTTTCACAATATAGACAGAACTTTAAATGTGGGAAATCTCCAGTGACCTATAGTGCGTGTCATTTGTACCATCAGCTATGCATTCAAGCTATCCTTTATTATTAAAAATTGCCTTGAAAAGCTTCTACAGACCATACTTCAGTTCTGCTTTACACACACACACACACACACACACACACACAAACAGACACACACACACACAAGAAACAAACAACCTCCCCTCCTTAAAAAACACCATGCTTCCACTTTAAAAAAGGGAAAATATTTTTCTGACCTTATTTCCACAATATCCTAATGCTTCTGCTTCCCTGAGAACATAAGAACGGCAAGACTGGGTCAGACCAAAGGTCCATCTAGCCCAGCATCCTGTCTGTCAACAATGACCAATACCAAATGTCCTAGAGGGTGGGATCACAACAAGTAATCCTCAAGTGATCCATTCCCTGTCTCCTACCTCTAGAGAAACAGAGGCTAGGTACCCCATTACTACCCATCCTGGCTAATAGCCACTGATGGACCTAACCTCCATGAATCTATCTAGCTCTTTTTTTAACCCCGATAAAGTTTCTAGCCTTCACTGCATCCTCTGGCAAGCAGTTCCACAGGTTGACTGTGCACTGAGTGAAGAAAAACTTCCTTTTGTTTGTTTTAAACCTCCTCTTCCTCCTCAGCATCAACAACCATGGGATCAATGTCCATTGGTGTCCAATGCCTTCCTCACTATTTCCTTCCACCTTTCCCTGTCCAGTGCGGAGTGGCTTAGTGTTTGTAGACTAGCTCCATACCAATCTACTTTATCATCTACCCACTCTCTATGCAGTCTGCTTCTCCTGTTTGGACCTTCCATTATGCCGAATACCAGGGTCTTACCTTTTCTCTCGTTGTTCATTCTGCAGATATGCCTGAATAGCTGTAACTTCTGTTGTATAACCTTCTGCAGTAGGTTCTCTTTCAGATGCATCTTCCTATATAATTCCTCATTGGTGACCTTCTGCATCCATCCTATTCTCAGGATCTTTCTATAACAACTCCTCTTGAACGCCAATATCCTTCTCATTGAATCTTTCATTATCACCCATGTCTCACATCCATACAACATGCTGCTAAATACACACATTTTCAAGATGTTCAGCTTTGTTCCTAAGCTAATCGCTTTACTTTTACAGATATTATCCATCGCCTTCAAACTCACTCTTGCTTTCACTATTCTAGTCACTATTTCCTTCTTAGGGTGTGTATAGACTACAGGGTTTTGTCAACAAAAGTGGACTTTTGTCGACAAAACTATGCCTGCGTCTACACTACTGCCGAATTCTGTTGACATAACATGGACAGAACTCGGCAGGTTTGTCGATGGTAGTAAACCTCATTCGATGAGGAATAACACCATTTGTCGACAGAGTTCTGTCGACAGAAGGCGTTATTGCATCCACACTGTCCTTTGCGTCTACACTGTCATGTTGACAAAGCGGCTTGCTTTGTCAACAGAACTGGATGCAGTCTAGACGCTCTTTGTCGACAGAGGCTTTGTCGACAGTAACTGACGACAAAGCTTCTGTCGACAAAAGCCTGTAGTCTAGATGTACCCTTACAGTTTAGATCATACGTCATGTTGCTCTCCAAATACATGAACTTCTCTATGTTCTCTAGTTAAATCCCATCTACACTGATCTTCCTTCCTATTTCCTTATCTCCAAATAAACCTGTTGCCTATTAATTTCATTTGGTGACCCCTAGTGCTTATATTGTGGGATTAAGTAAATATCTTCTCCTTATTCACTTTTTCCACACCAGTCATCATTTTATAGATCTCTGTCATATCCCACCTTCGTCTCCTTTTTTCTAAGATGAAAAGTCCAAGTCTTTTTAATCTCTCTTCATAGGGGAGCAATTCCAAATGCCTAATAATTTTTGTTGCCCTTTTCTGAACCTTTTCCAATGCTAGTATTTTTTTTTTTAGATGAGGTGACCACATCTGTACACAGTATTCAAAACATGGGCATACCATGGTTCTATATAGAGGCAATAAGATATTTTCTGTCTTATTCTCTATCCCTTTCTTAACGATTCCTAACATTCTATTTGCTTTTTTGACTGCTGCTGGACACTGAGTGGATGTTTTCAGAGAACTATCCACAATGATTCCAAGATTTCTCTCTTGAGTAGTTGTAGCCAAATTAGTCCCCATTATATTTGTATGCGTAGTTGGGATTAAGTTTAGAAACTGCCCGTGAAATTTAATTTTCTAAAATGAAATGTCATGCTTTACTTTCTCTTCATGTGTCCTAGCTCACAGCGGTGTTAGAACTGCTGCATAACTTTACTACTGTCTCATCAGATTCCGGTGATTTTATCTGACCCAGAAAATTAATGCAAATGCAATTCCTCTTTTCTGTAACAAGGTTTTAATCTCACTGCCCAAAGCTGCACTTCTGGGCACAACCTATCAAAACAATGACTCCTCACTGTCACCGTGCTCCTCTTCCAACGCGTAACATCTCCACTTTCCTTCTTTGCTGCTCCTCGACACTGTCTCCCACTATCATCCTGCCCATTCACCATTTCAAATGCTATATAGTATTGCCCTGGGCTAGAAGCAATTATTTTGTTTCCCCAGCTGAACAGTAAATCCTTTTTTTTTTTTTTTTAAGACAAGGAGCTATGGAGTACCTTCCTCAATATTATGCGAATGCAAGTGGTGGACAGATTGGCTAGATTATAGTCAGTTCAAGAAAGAGATCTGTGCATAACTTGAGATAGCTCAATGAAGATCTCAGCTCAATGCACAGCTGCGGGCAAAGAAGCAAACAGGCAGTTTGGGCATATAAGGAATGGGATACAAAAATACTATAGTAAATAGTACGAGTCTTTTACATAATTCTGGGTGTGATGGCATTTTCCGAAAAACCCTGTCAATTCAGCTTATCCAGAACACCTCTCCAGGTCTGGGAAAATGCTTTATCCAGTTTCCTGGAATCCAAGAAATCCGCTCAATGGTACATCCATCACAGGTTTCTTTATTGGCATGAAGTCAAAGTACACTTGAGCTGATCATGCAGAATTGCTGGGGGCAGACATAGGGTACACAACACATCCAGTGTACATAAGCATGAATCAGTTTATATGCACTCAGTCATACTATTGGTTAATATGGTATATCACACCTTTTATGGTGTGTCTACCAATTTGCATAATCAATTCCTGAATAGTGCAGGGACTCTCCACCAGCTGCAAAGTATACTAGTGTGCAAAGATGCAACTGTCATCTTATCACTCATTACACTTCTTACTATTTCTTTATCTGCTAACTACGGACTGGTCTACACTACATGGGCAATTTGAAGTAAAATACGCAATTCCAGCTACATAAATTACATAGTTGAAGTGTACGTATCTTAAATTCCTGTCCTCACAACCAGAGGGCAATGGGAATAAAAGCTCCTGTCAGTTTTCCTTACTCTTTGCGAGGAATAGGAGTACTGGCACTGATGGGATGCCCTTTGAGTTCGATCTAGTGGGTCTATACTACAGCTGCTAAATCAAACCCTGGAAGATTGACCGTGGCAGGGTTGATTTTCATGTATTGTAGATGTGCCCCTCATGCTATTCACTAGGCCACTTTTAAATGTTTTGTCCTTTGTTAACTTTTGTTTCCTTATGATAACTTTCTTCCGTTTTTCAGGTAAGACCTACATTTCTATTCCTTTCCCTCCTTTCTTTAGAAGTACTGTACAATTTCATTTAAAAACATTTTTTTTCTCCTTCTGCCTGTTGTTTAAGACTATTGCCTAGCAACCACACTGGTGGTCACTAATTATACAACCATTAAAAGCAAACAATCTCTAAACTGTAGGATGGAGATTACTTCATTTGGAATGACCCGCCATGAGCTAATTACTTTGGCAGTGGTGGTGTCTACCTCAATATTTTTCTTAGGCTTTGTCTATACTACCAAGTTTTGTCACCAAAGCCTGCCTTTTGTCACCAAAACAGTGAGTACTCACACTGCAATGGGACTTTTGTCAAGAAAACCACCCAGTTTTGTTGAAAAAAAAAACCTTTTACCCCTATGAGAAACTTTTTTATTTTCCCCTCCCTTTATTGTCCACAAAGAGCCAGTGTGGACTCTGCTGTTTGTTTTGTCAACAGAACTAGCTTCTGCCAGTTATCCTACAATGCCTTCTCTGATGGCTGTGCTTAGTGGTTTGATCTCCCTTATTCTTCAAGCATGAGCTACTCCCCTTTCACATCTCCCGGGAGTATCTGATAGCTGAGACTAGGTCTACATTATAGGCTTTTTTTGGAAAAAGCTACACAAAATTACGTAGCTTTTTCTGATTGCTTTTCCAGAAGAAGCTTTTTTTTTGGAAAAAGCTACGCAAAATTACGTAGCTTTTTCGATTATTTTTCTGCCATTTGGCCCCATCTCCACAAATGGGCCAAATGGCAGGGAAGCCTCCTCTTTAGGAGGAGCCCTTCTTCCTCGGGGAAGGAGGAAGACAGGGCTTCTGAAAAAGTGCATCTATTCTTCCGCCCAAAAAAAGCGGAAGAGCAGACGCGTTCCCTGGATGTGGTGGAGTTTTTCTTGGATACCTCAGGTATCCCAGAACCCCCCCCCCCCCCGCAGTCTAGAGGTACCCTTAATAGCTGCTCTGTTTGGGGAACAAACAAAGAACAAATCATTGGAATGTGCATGTTCTGCCCCCGCTAGGAACACAGCGGCAGACAGACTGCTGATTCAGGACATTCAGAGGGTAGCCGAGTTAGTCGGTTACAGAAAAAACAACAAGTGGTCTGGTAGCACTTTATAGACTAACGAAACATGTAGCTGGTATCATGAGCTTTCATGGGCACAGCCCACTTCTTCAGATCATCCGAGTTATGAGTTGGGAATATGAAAACTCAAAATTCAGAGGGAGGCTGGAGAACTGCTGTACTGCTTTGATTTTCCTTACCATAGAGATCTTAGGGTACGTCTAGACTACAGGCTTTTGTCGACAGAAGTTTTGTCGACAGATAGGGTACGTCTAGACTACAGGGTTTTGTCGACAGATACTGTCGACAAAGCTTCTGTCGACAAAGAGTGTCTAGACTACATTCAGTTCTGTCGACAAAGCAAGCTGCTTTGTCGACAAAACCCTGTAGTCTAGACACAACCCTCTATGCAATAACACCTATATGCAATAACGACAGAACTCTGTCGACAGAAGGCGTTATGCCTCGTAAAATGAGGTTTGCCAGTGTCGACAAAACTGCTGAGTTCTGTCAACCTTATGTCGACAGAACTCAGCGGTAGTGTAGACACAGGTATAGTTTTGTCGACAAAAGTCCACTTTTGTCGACAAAACTCTGTAGTCTAGACACACCCATATTGTCAACAAAGCTTCTGTCAACAAAAGTGTCTAGACTACATCCAGTTCTGTCAATAAAGCAAGCCTCTTTGTCGACATGACAGTGTAGACGAAAAGGACAGTGTATATGCAATAATGCCTTCTGCCAACAGACCTCTGTCGCCAAAAGGCATTATTCCTCGTAGAATGAGGTTTACAGCAGTAGACAAAACTGCTGAGTTCTGTCGATGTTATGTCTACAGAACTCAGCAGCAGTGTAGACGCAGGTATAGTTTTGTCGACAAAAGTCCACTTTTGTTGACAAAACCCTGTAGTCTAGACTCACCCTTACAGAGCAACTCTGTCTTCTCACAATACTGCACTATGGGATGCTTGCCCACATTGCTTTTCTCTAACTGTGGACAGGGGGCTAGCAATGGGGCCATGGACTGTTGACAATGGAAGGCAGAATGGTCTGACTGGTTTTCATTCTTTTTTGTTTTGCATGTCCACAGCACTTTTGTCCCAAAACCTCCCTAGTATGTACATAGCCTCAGATATGAACTGGTTGATGGGTATCAACTATTCCAGTATGTGTTATACTAACTCCTTGTTTTATGTTTGCTGTTCCTTGAACCAAATGAATTACAAGTTTATTACTGGATGTATCACATTATTAATAAGCTCTTCAGAGGTTTTGGCTATTAAGCTTTTAAGATCCAATCCTATGGAAGAAATAAGATGCCCAAACCTAAGTGATGCTTTTAAATCATCCTTCTACATTTTAACTTGGCTTATATTTCAACTGCATTGTGAAAACTGGTAGAGGTTTTAAAGTTTTTAATTGTCATCACAGGAAATTCAGGAGTGAAACCGGACACAGGCCAATTTAAAAGAAAATTCTCTGGGTCATTTCTGAAGTGGTCTCATTTAGCACCACACAATATCTGCCATTCTCAGGTTGCTATCTTTTCCTGTTGAAATGCTTGGTCATATACCCATAGCATCTTTATGTCAGATTGATTTCAGAGAAACATAGAATCTGAAAGATTCAAGTTCATCTATCAGTCCTATAAATTTTCTTTCAGTGTAGATGTTCCCAATCTTGGCAGTGTTACAAATATTATAAAATACACATTTTTGTCTAGACAGTCCTTTCTGCAGTTCTGAGTCATATTCAACCAAACTCTGGTGGGAACAATCCTTTAGGTAACTGCATATTGGTAAAATTCAATAATATTGACACATAAATAAACTAAATATCCGTGTGCAATATTTCCTTAATAAATTTGAACCCTAAAGCTTTTGGAACTTTTTCGAGTTTAGGGCATTTTTAATCCCTCTCTCTCTCTTTTAAACTCCACCATATAGTTTTTGTTGTTACTCCCAAGGTGAAATTTTTTTTTCCCACAGTTAAACAGAAATTTTGAATAGGATTTTAATGGTTGGAAGTTTTGTCATGTTTTTGAATGGCCATTGAACCACTCAAAGTAGCTCCAGAATGTATAACCTGTTAAAAGAAAGAAGAATTTGTTTGACACTTAGAAATAAGGTTTCAGTGGTTGTGATTCATTCCTAATATTTATTTATTTTCCTTGATGCTGGCTTGGTTTCTGCTTTCAAAGCACCCATCAAAGAAAACACAACTTGTCATGGCCCCTCTTTGGAACCCTTACGGGATTTTAATTAAGCAGAATGTCTTGATTACATTTCTTTTACCTCATTTATTCTAAACATTTTATATTCCATAGGAAATCACAGTTCCTCCCTTTTAGTCTCAGTTTTCATTTACTGATTTATCTTGAACATTTTCTAATTAAAAAAAATATTAAATTTTCTAAAAGACTTGAGACACCCCATGTGTTAACTAAGAACCTGAAACTGCCAGGAGATTTTGGCTGCCACCCAGAGAGTATCAGAGCCAGATTTGCAAGCTTGAATGAAAGATTTGGATTCCAAGTTAGAGGAGCCTTTTAAAAGTCAATTTATTTTACACATACTTGTTACATTTTTTAAAGAGGTACTGTTTTAAATTATGCAGCTCCTTGCTGTACTGTAAACACTTTATTAGGAGAGACCAAAAATTGTATTTTAAATTTGCTCCACTTAGCCTTGTCAAGCGATCCCAGATATTTTGAACCTTCTTTCTGAAAATAGTTTTTCATTCCTGAAAGCTTCCTTTTTTAATTGGAAGTTATGAGCAGATGACATGTTTATGTTACTTATCTTTCTATAATTTTTAAGCTTTGGATAAGTATTACAACAGGTCAGATAACTTCTTTATCCTAGGTTCCGATAACTGCTCAAGCAATATTTTGTTTTACTGCTGGTTTCACTCACATAGGCAAGGTCGACACTAGATCTGGAAAGTCCAGTTAAGGTACACAATTCCAGCAAAATACATAGCTAAAGTCAGCTTACCTTAAGCCGAGCTTGGCACTGTCTTGACAGAGGGACGCCGATGGGAGCAAACTCTCCTGTCAGCTTCCCTGAGAGTATGTCTAGACTGCAGAGTTTTTCTAAAACTCTGCCACGTCCAAGGAATACGTCCGTTCTTCCAAAAAAATTTTCGAAAGAGCAGACAAGCTTTTTCGGCTACCCTATAAATCTCATTTTATGAGGAAGAAGGGATGTCCCAACAAAGGGGTATTTTTCCCCACATTTAGCCAAGTGTAGATGGTCCAAATGTCAGAAAAGCCTCTTCCTGGAAATAACTATGGAAATTGCAGTTTGCAATTTGCGTATCTTTTTCCGGAAGAACGGTGTAGTCTAGACACAGCCTTACCCTTTGGGACTGCAAAGAGTACTGGCACCAACCAGACCTACCTACAATGTTTGATTTAGTGGGTCTTAACTAGACAGGCTAAATCAAACACCCGAAGATCGATCTTAGCAAGTAGAGATCAGTTGTTTGAGACTGTAGTTATTATTACTCTAAGTTTTTTTCCTTCTGACATTGTCTCCAATCTAATAGGTATTTCCTCCTTTTTCTTATAATATGTGGTTTGAGCTGATCAATACTCATTGGATTGCTCCTAATTATTTTTCTACACAACTGTACCCAGGTTTAACCCCGCTAGTACTTTCAGAAGTAGTCAAGCCATATATAAATCCCTATTTCCTTAGTGATTTTGATTATATCATCCATAGTCCAATAATTCAAATCGAAGTGTCACTCTGCATGCAGCATCATTTACAATTGATTTTGTACAGACACATTCAACAGGAAGTCTGTAATGGCTTTGTGGTGAAAAAGCATACTTTTAGTAGTTGTTACCACCTGTCCTCTCTTTTGCATAATTGGTTTGATTAGATGTGACTGCACCAAATTGTACTGCTATAACTAGCTGGGTTTTAATATTATGCCCAGCACTCTTTCTTTTTAACTCATAAACCCTTTATTACTTACACTACTCCTGACTAACCAGTCCCCTCTGAGTTCTGCAATATTACTTTGTGGAAAATTCCTTTGAACTGCACATACTATTTTCTTTTAAAATATTCACTTCAGTTTTTCATTGTTTAATAAGCTACTTCCCCAGACCTCATTAGTAGCTAAATTCTGGGATCATATTAGTTCTATCTTATCTCATTTCTCAGCTGAGTCTTTCTGGGAAACTCTAAGCTTATCTGTTACAGTTTTTGCTTTTATTTCTCAACTTAGTACAGTCTTCCTGGCAAATTGCAAAGCTGTATTCACTATACAGTACTTAAAGGTTGGCTGCTTTTTTACTTGGATTTATGCAAACAGCCATTGCTTTCTTTCTGACCTTTCAGGAATCTTTTCCATTTAGTGTGTTTTCTCCTCTATCACTTTGTTCCTTTTGCTTTTTTCATTCAACCCTCAAGGTGGCATATTTTGTTTGTAAAATTCTAGCCACTAGAAATAATCATTGTGAAACTTCTGCCTTGGTTTCGGCCTTCTTTGTCTTAGGATAATAAAATTTAGATCATACATTCCCTCCTCCCCCTCCCCCCCCATGGCTGCCAAGTGTCCTATTTTGGAAAAAATTTCAGTGGCATTTAATAGATATTTGTTGTGCTCTGACGAAGATTATATATGTATTGCATTCAGCAGACCTCTGAATTCTAATTCTTCTTTTTAATTCTAACCTCTCTCTATAGTTCCTTTCTAACATGGTCCAGTTTCCCTCTACTCTTTCTGTGTGATGTCCGTAGAGTCTACCCTTAAATTTAAACCATTACTCCAGAGTGGTACTGACTTCCTCATATGTTAACATTTAAACCCTTAAGCCCTTCCAATGCCATTTCCCTTACTGTAAGATAGTGTTCCTCATAGTTAGCCTTCTAAGAAAGAAATTGGAGAAGGTCCAGAGAAGAGTAACAAGAAGGATTAAAGGTCTAGAGAACCTGAAAGAACTGGGCTTGTTTAGTCTGGAAAGGAGAAGACTGAGAGGGGACATGATGGCAGTTTTCAAGTATCTAAAAGGGATACCTAAAAGGAGGAGGGAGAAAAATTGTTCTTCCTGGCCTCTGAGGATAGAACAAGAAGCAATGAGCTTAAATTTCAGCAAGGTAGGTTTAGGCTGGACATTAGGAAAAAGTTCCTAACTGTCAGGGTGGTTAAACACTGGAATAAATTGCCTAGGGAGGTTGTGGAATCTCCATCTCTGGAGATATTTAAGAGTAGGTTAAAGAAATGTCTATCAGGGATGGTCTAGACCAGTGGTTCCTAAACTTTTCAGCATCACATCCCCCAGTTTGGGAACCCATGGTCTAGACAGTACTGGGTCCTGCCATGAGGGCAGGGGACTGGACTTGATTATCTCTCAAGGTCCCTTCCAGTTCTAGTGTTCTTTCAGATGAGTGGATCTTGAGTTTGCTCTGGGGTCATTGCTGAGCAGGTTACTTTGCTTGTTCACGATCAGTGGCTCCCAGACTGAAAGATTTCCCACTCAGCTTCTCCAGAACACCTTGTCCAATTGTGGAAATACATGTCAACCAGTTATCTAGAATCCAGGCAATCAGTTCCTCTCCAGACTCATCACTGAGGTTTTCATATAATCAAAGTACATTTAAGATGATCAGCCTCAAGTATAGGGGGTACATACAGGGTATACCTCACATGCAATGAGCATAATCATAAATCATCTTATACACATGGGCTATGTCTAGACTGGCATGATTTTCCTCAAATGCTTTTAACGGAAAAGTTTTCCGTTAAAAGCATTTGCGGAAAAGAGTGTCTAGATTGGCACGGACGCTTTTCCGCAAAAGCACTTTTTGCGGAAAAGCGTCCATGCCAATCTAGACGTGCTTTTGCGAAAAAAAGCCCCGATCACCATTTTAGCCATCGGGGCTTTTTTGCACAAAACAGTACTATGCTGTCTACACTGGCCCTCTTGTGCAAATGATTTGCACAAGAGGGCTTTTGCCCGAATGGGAGCAGCATAGTATTTCCGCAAGGAACTCTGATTTTTTACAGTAGGAAGTCAGTGTTCTTGTGGAAATTCAAGCGGCCATTGTAGACAGCTGGCAAGTTTTTCCGCAAAAGCAGCTGATTTGGGGGAAAAACTTGCCAGTCTAGACATAGCCATATAGAGACACAGTACTTGAATGAATGCATCATATCTCACACTATATGACTGGTCTGATAATTTTTATAACCAGTCCTTGTACAGGTCACAGAGTCCGCAGATGCAAAGTATGCAGCTAGTAAGCAAAGTTGCAGCTGCAAGCTTATCACACATTAGTCATCTTACTATTTCTTCCTCTACCAACTACAGTTTATTTGCAAGGCCACCAATAAGTTTATGCTTTCAGAACCTCCATTACCTTATTTCTGTTTCTTTCAATGTTCATGCCGACTCATCTGTAATACTGTGTGTAGTACTGCTCACCTAAGAAGGACCTAACAGACCTAGAGAAAATACAGAGGGTGGTGGTGGAAATGATCAGAAGCCTGGAAAATAATCACATGATGAGACTGAAAAGACTGACTGTTCACCCCACCCCCACCTCTACCCCATGCTTTGTGAAATGGACTTATGGACATAAATGTACATATCTCAAAGGTGTTTTGAGCAAATTGCTTCATGTAACCTATCGATCTTCATATCCTAATCCACTGGATTTGTTTATCTTATTTTGGTGTATGTATCATTCTTGGATGTAAAATCAGACATATGGAGTAGGGAATACTTTATGGGTTTTAAATGCGTGACTGATAGTCAAAAAGAGAGGCCTCAGTGTCTGGGCAATCATATGCAAATGGCCTTTTGTCCTTAAGTCTTAGCAGTGGTTGGTAGGGAGTGGCCAGGTGACTCTCTGTGCAATGAAGGTATCTTTAAAAACAATAGGAAAGTAGGGCTACGTCTACACTGGCCCCTTTTCCGGAAGGGGCATGTAAATTTCACCAGTCATCGTAGGGAAATCCGCGGGGGATTTAAATATCCCCCGCGGCATTTAAATAAAAATGTCCGCCGCTTTTTTCCGGCTTTTAAAAAAGCCGGAAAAGAGCGTCTACACTGGCCCCGATCCTCCGGAAAAAGTGCCCTTTTCCGGAGGGTCTTATTCCTACTTCAAAGAATAGGAATAAGACCCTCCGGAAAAGGGCACTTTTTCCGGAGGATCGGGGCCAGCGTAGACGCTCTTTTCCGGCTTTTTTAAAAGCCGGAAAAAAGCGGCGGACATTTTTATTTATATGCCGCGGGGGATATTTAAATCCCCCGCGGATTTCCCTACGACGACTGGTGAAATTTACATGCCCCTTCCGGAAAAGGGGCCAGTGTAGACGTAGCCTAGGAGTCTTTGGTCTTTCTCTGGCACATCCAGAGGAGTGAAGCAAAGACCCCAAGGAAGCAAAGATTTTCCTGGTTTTGAAGGTGCAGCTGGAAAACAGTGTTAGGGTGAGTATGTAATGAGTTTGTGTACCGAGGTTTCAGTGTTAGAGTTAGCTAAGCATAAGTTATTTTGAGTTTGTAATTTTCTTTGCTTTGCCTGTTTTCACTTATTACTGCTTAAATCCTACTGCTTGTACCTACTAAAATCACTTTTATTTTCTATCAAGCCCAGTGTAAATAATTATTATCTGGGGGAGTCATCAGTGTGTACATTCCCCCTTTCATTGCTAAATGGGTCTTAACCCCACAACATTGTGGGGTTTTGATCCCATTTGGGGAGTGGTATCCCAGGAAGCTGGGCCCCAAATTTCATTCTCCTTAGACCTGAAGAGGTTCAGTGTCTGTACTGCTTGTCAGGGGGAGGGGAGAAGCAGTGATCTCAACTTGGTGCGTTGGCTGGGGAAGAGCAGGGAGTTGGCCCAGCAGGACAGAGTGGTGAGAAGCCCTTGAGAGCTGGAAGGCGATTGGCAGTGGCCTTGTCAGGATCCTGGGAATCACCCCCAACAAGTCATCTGTGACTTCACCTCATCACACACTGCTCTGGATTAACCTTAAGACAGAGATGAGAAAGAGGGCATGTGATCAAGATATATTCAGTAATGAATGGTCTAAAGGACATGGACCAAGAACTTCTCATCTCCCTGTCCAATAACATACAAACATATGGGCTGTGTCTACACTGGCACCCTTTTCCGTAAAAGGGATGCTAATGAGACACTTCGGAATTGCAAATTCCGCGGGGGATTTAAATATCCCCCGCGGCATTTGCATGAACACGGTGTCACGTTGCTGAATTGGAGGGAAGCAGCCAGATCGCTGCTGCACCCCTGGGTGGGGGTGTTGGCCCCAGAAATTGGTGTGGGGGGATTGAAGGGGGATTGAATTGTTTGTTGATCTTATGTACGCTATTTATGTGAATGTATAATGTCTATGTGTGTAGGTAGGAATCTGTAATTTGTGTGGAAGCTGAATATTTCTGTGAATGTGGTTAAGCATGGCTATGGACAGGCTGGGTAGCAAAGCCCTGTGGAACAATGGCCCTTGATGGCCCAAAGACACACCTAAAGCAGGAGGGCGGAGACCCAAGGGCTGCCAGCAGAGAGAGGCTGAGGACCAGGTGACCGGCTGAGACCAGAAGAGGCCAGAAAGGAGATAAATAGGCCATGTGGTCGAGGCCATTTTGGTTCTCAGCTCAGCACTTCATCCCAGAGGCAGCACTGCAGGGATTGAAGAGCCCGGAAGACCTGTGGACCCGTCCTGATCATAGGATGTGCAATAAGGACTTTTAAACCAGCAGCTGCAACATCTCTGCTAGAGCCTGCATCGAGAACTGGGAGATTCGGTGCATGTAACGTACTGTACTTTAATAACCTTACTCTCAGGCTTTTCTTTCTTGTGTTAATAAACCTTTAGATTTAGATTCTAAAGGATTGGCCCAGCGTGATTTGTGGGCAAGGTCCAGAGGGTAAATTGACCAGGGATCTGTGGCCGGTTTCTTGGAACCGGACAGAACTTGTTCGGGGTAGGTGGGATTGGGTGCTAGGACCCCCCACCTGTGTATAGGCCCGGGGCCATCTGGGGCACGGATATTGCTGGGGTGTCGGAGGGGTTTTGCTCGGGAGGCTTCAGGCAGGCAGCTGAAGCGCTCTGTGGGACTGGTTTGTGGCCTGTGTGGAAAGGTCACCAGTCGGGGGCTGTAAGAAGCCCCGGATTCGAGCAATTCGCCCTGAGCGGACGCCCTCAGCTGTGTCCAGACACGGCCCGGACTGTCACACACGGCTGCCGCTTTTTTCCGGCTCGGGGTTTTGCCAGAGAAAAGCACCAGTCTAGACGGGATCTTGCGGAAAATAAGCCCTTTTCCGGAAGATCCCTTATTGAAAGTAGGAATAAGGGATCTTCCGGAAAAGGGCTTATTTTCCACAAGATCCCGTCTAGACTGGCGCTTTTCTCCGGCAAAACCCCGAGCCGGAAAAAAGCGGCAGCCGTGTTCATGCAAATGCCACGGGGGATATTTAAATCCCCCGCGGAATTTGCAATTCCGAAGTGTCTCATTAGCATCCCTTTTACGGAAAAGGGTGCCAGTGTAGATACAGCCATGGGGCGCTGAAGGTTCACCTCAATCAAGCTAATACATGTTAAATCCACAATGGTCTTGTCTTCACTAGGATTTTACCTGATGTTAGCTACCATTTGGGAGGTAACATTCGGATAACACCTTGTTTCCAAGTAACGACAAGGCCTTGTTGAAGTGTAGGAAACAATGTTTGACATGAGGCTTGAGAAGGGAGAATAAGTATGGAAGGACAGAACTACGTAGGAATCTGCCTCTGCTTCTTTGCCTTTGGCTGCCTGATCCATTTAGATTGTAAACCTTTCAAAGCAAAAAAATGTGTCGTTATATGTATATGCATGCAGCCCCTTGCACAACAGAACCCTGATTTTAGCAGTACTTCTAGGCATTGCATTATTTTTGGGAGTACAAGTAGTACCTGAGTTTCTCAAAATCCCTCAGAAAATTAGGGGCAGAACCAAGATTAGAAACCACATCACTTTTACTTCTATCTACTAGGGTAAGACTGCTGTTAAAGCATCACTGTTTGAGCTAACAGGCCAGCTTGCTAACACACCCTGATAATAATAGCACTGGCTCTTTACCAGTCCCTTCAGGCCTTACCCTGACCCACATGTATTATGTCACTAGTATTTATGCTTCCCTTAGATGGTGCCTTACAAAGCATGTAACTGTAGTTCATAAAACACAAGGATCTTTGAATGACAGACACAGTATCAATGTATGATACCGTGTGATTATCAAATGCAGGAATTAGCTCCTTTCTCTTTCCAGTGAGTATTAAATAATTGCAGAAAAGTGCTTGAATAATGGTTTCACATGTAAGAAGATTTACACACATTGCAAAAATCAATGATCTCATTATTATTGCCTGTAAAATTATTCCTTTTATAACATTCTGGCTACGTCTACATTGGCCCCGTTTCCGGAAGGGGCATGTTAATTTCAGAGGTCGTAATAGGGAAATCCGCGGGGGGCATTTAAATAAAAATGTCCGCCGCTTTTTTCCGGCTTTTAGAAAAGCCGGAAAAGAGCGTCTACACTGGCCCCGATCCTCCGGAAAAAGCGCCCTACTTCAAAGTAGGAATAAGATCCTCCGGAAAAGGGCGCTTTTTCCAGAGGATCGGGGCCAGTGTAGACGCTCTTTTCCGGCTTTTCTAAAAGCCGGAAAAAAGCGGTGGACATTTTTATTTAAATACCGCGGGGGATATTTAAATCCCCCGCGCATTTCCCTATTGCGATTTCAAAAATTACCATGCCCCTTCCGGAAAAGGGGCCAATGTAGACGAGCCCAAAGTGTATAGCTTCTTTCACCACCAATTAGAAGCAGTCCAGAGTCTTAAGAAAAGCACTGAAAATACACATTTTAAATATGTTTTAAATATAGCACGTAATTAAGAAATAATGGGTTGGCGGAGCAGCTAATAACATCAACATACCACATTTCTTTTGTATAGACTAGCCCTTAAATTGCTGGTTCACAACACTGTACCATGTTGATAATGGAAAATTCACACACACTGAAGTATTTGATAGTAGACCAGTGTACCAATTTGAAAAGGCCACCATTCTTTACAATGGAGGAAATCCATGGTCTGATGCTACTATGCTGGATCGGTAAGTGATTAAAATGCTCTTCACAGGTGGAAAGTCAAGCCAAAAATCTTGTTTGCCTGAACAATTAATATAATGTGGGGTTTTGTTGTTGTTTTCAGGATTTTTCCCTAGTAGGACCTATTTTGTGCATTCCTGGCTTTTTTTTTTTGTGGGTTACTTGTGTAGCATGCATGTTAGAATCATAAAAACATAGCATACTAGAATACTAGAACTGGAAGGGACCTCTAGAGGTCATCGTGTCCAGTCCCCTGCCCTCACGGAAGGACCAAGCACTGTCTAGACCATCCTTGACAGGTGTCTGTCTAACCCGCTCTTAAATATCTCCAGAGATGGAGATTCCACAACCTCCCTAAGCAATTTATTCAAGTTTTTAGCCATCCTGACAATTAGGAAGTTTTGCCTAATGTCCAATCTAAACCTCCCTTGATGCAGTTTAAGCCCATTGCTTCTTGTCCTATCATCAAAGGCCAAGGAGAATAATTTTTCTCCCTCCTCCTTCTGACGCACTTTTAGATACAGGAAGTCCCTGGGTTACATGGATCCGACTTACATCGGATCCCTACTTACAAACGGGGTGAGGCAACCCCGCACTAGCTGCGTCCCCCCAGCAGACCAGGGAGACGCGAAGCTAGCGCCCCCCCCCCCAGCAGACCAGGGAGACGCGGAGCAGCTTTTCTCAGCAGACACCTCAGCTTGAGAATAAAGGACTGAGGGAAGTGAGGTGTGGGAGAATAAAACTGAGCTCAAGAGAAATGTTTGGCTAGAGTTTCCCCTACAATATGTACCAGTTCCGACTTACATACAAATTCAACTTGAGAACAAACCTACAGTCCCTATCTTGTACGTAACCCGGGGACTGCCTGTACTTGAAAACTGCAATCATGACCCCTCTCAGTCGTCTCCTTTCTAAAGTAAACAAGCCCAGTTCTTTCAGTCTTCCCTCATAGTTCATGATCTCTAGATCTTTAATCATTCTTGTTGCTCTCTCTGGACCCTCTCCAATTTCTCCACATCTTTTTTGAAATGTGGTGTACAAAACTGGCACAGTACTCCAATTGAGGCCTAATTAGTACAGAGTGGAGTGGTTGCTGCACAATTATAGTATTTGTCTTACTTATCATAATTGCTCTATTGGTCTTCCAAAAATTATCAAAATTACAGACACAATTGCTTATGAAAATATTTCTTTTCCTCAGATCCAAAGGGGAGGGCAGATTAAAGAGGGCTGCGAGAGCTCTTAAATTATTGAGAGATTGCTTCTGTGCTAAAAGTCTGTGACTAACATCAGTTAAAGTGGAGGAGGCACTGACATTTGCATTGATGGGAAATGGCACACATCTGAAAAAGCCATTGGCTGCTTTGCGCTCTACCAGAAAAAGACACTTTAAAAAAGCATTGAAATCATATAGCACCAGACATTGCCACCTAAAACTGCTGCTTTTAGGTGCCTTGAAATATTTTGCAGCTCCATTCACAGAGACCTAATGTGAACTACTTAACCCATGGTTCACAGCATTTAATTATTGCTCCTGCCTCAAGTACCTCTAAAAGCATCTGTGTTCTAAGAGTTATACCTACACATTAGAGATGTGATGAGAAAGAAATGATAGGTAATTTACATTTCTAGAGATGAGTTACCTGTCTCTCGCTTTGATTTTGCAATATACCCTTTGAGTTCCTTTCAGCAAATTGGAAAAAAGCTTATTGTACAAATGTGATTTTTTTGGAAGTGGCACATTTACACATCACTTCCAATTAGCAAAAGAAAACACTTGGCGAAAGCCTGTGTATAAAAACGGATCTAGACAGCATTAAACTTCAATTAGTGAGCAGGGTGCCAGAGAAATGGAAACTTTATTTTTGCTATAAATTAACAATTAGCATTTCCTCAGTTCCACGGAGGAGTAAATATGAAGAAGAGAACATGAACATCAAAAAAAGAGCACCCATACCAATTCTGTATCTCTCTATTTTTTAAGAATCAGCTTTGTAATCTTTGATAAAATTATATAGATATAAATGAAAATAGGAAATTCCTGCATTTGTTGACTGTTTCAGCAGTGGGAACAACTGGAATGTCTGAGTCAAAGATCTGATCTACAAGGCACAAGTGTGAGTTTATGATGCACTGGTTTCCTGCACGGTAATCTCCTAAAAATCTGGAGTTCATCTTAGCAAACTACTCCTTGAAAGCATAATATGTCAAGCCACACTATGGGCCTTTCAATGCGTTAGTACAGTGTCCATATGGGAAGCTACTGCCTTGCAAACACTGGCTTGTGGTGCAGTATCTTGCTGTATAAACAAGATAGGGAGAGATGATGTTTCATGAGCCTAGTCTTGTCTTGGGCTTCTGTCTCTGATATATTTAGGGGAAATGTGATGAACTCCTGAGATAACTTATTTAGTCTCCATAGATAAGGAGTCCTTACACAGAAGACAAGAAGGCAGTCTGAAATAGGACTGGGCACATGGACACAATGGAAGGACACATAGGGTATATCTAGACTGCATGCCTCTGCTGGCAGAGGCATGTAAATTAGATTACCCGACATCGTCAATGAAGCGGGGATTTAAATATCCCCCATTTCATTAAAATAAAAATGGCTTCTGTGCTGTGCCAGCTCAGCTGATCGTCAGCACAGCGTGGCAGTCAAGACGCGGATCAGTCGGCAAGGAACGCTTTTGCCGACCGATCCCTTATTCCTCATCAAACAAGGTTTACAGGATCGGTCAGCAAAGGTTTTCCTTGCTGACCGATCTGCAACTTGACTGCCACGTTGTGCCGACGATCAGCTGAGCCAGCACAGCGTGGTGGCCATTTTTATTTTAATGAAGTGAGGGCTATTTAAATCCCTGCATCATTGACACAGGTGAAGACCTAAGCAGGACATGATAAACTCAATTCATCAGCTATTGCAGCACTGCAGTTTAATACATGGGTATCCTATCCACATCTGGGGTGGAGTCCATCAGCTAATTGGAACCAGGGTTCGGTCTGTAGTAGGATGGACCTTAAAATTCTCAGCCCTATAGAAGGTGCTTCAGTAGGTAGCATTCTTCCCACTGAGTCATTGTAGTAATGCACCAGCATTATTGTATAACACAGTGTGGATATAGTACCTAGCACAATGGGCACCATGATTTATGACTAAGGCTCTTCAGTGCTAAAGTACTATAAACAATAATCATAATAGAGGAGCCAGTGAAGAAGATGTGTTTCAATGGCAATGAGATGTCAGGAGATGTAGAGAACCTGGTGTGATGACCCCAAAATATATTGGTGATACCTAGAAAGGTATCTTGTACGTCAGGTATTTCTAAACATATCATTTTATTCTGGATATTTCATTAAGATGTTAAGTAGTTTCAGTATGCAAAACCTTCAAATGTAGAAGAATCATAGAATACTAGCACTGGAAGGGATTCCACATGTCATCAAGTCCACTTCTGTGCACTCATGGCAGGACCAATAGAAAAAAGCATTGGCCCAAGTTTGGATTCAGAGGTGTTGAACACCCAAAACTTTCATTGATGTGAAGTGAATGCTCTGAAAACCTGGCCACTTTTGATTTAAATTCCCAAATGTTGTAAGTGCCTAACTTTAGGCATCTACGGTTTTATTAGTTGCTCATTATGTTTTTAAGTCACTCAGATTCTTTCTATCTAATATTTGAGAAGGGAATTGCATGAGAGTGTGGCTTGCTGTAGAGTCTGGCCATTTTCAGGAGAAAAGATCCAGATATTCATCTTTGACTCACACAACAGCAGCAGCAAAAAGGAAAGGGATTTTCTCACCCTACTAGACTTACTTCTGCCCTTTGGGAGTCAACATCCATGTGCCAGCTGTGAGCTTGTTATGCTGAACCCAGCTAACTTTATCTCTGCTAACACACAGGTAGCTTAAAGGAAAAGATCAAGGCAACTTGTATTAGTTACAACTTACTTTAATTACATGCCCAAGATTATACAGTATCCCATCAGACAAACATTCTGTTTGCAAAAATTGTGCCATTACTCTGTAGATAATAGGGACAAGGAGTCCTGTGGCACCTTATAGACTAACAGAAGTATTGGAGCATAAGCTTTCGTGGGCAAAGACCCACTTCGTTAGATGCATGACATCTTTGCATGCATTTGACGCATGCATCTGATGAAGGGATCTTTGACCATGAAAGCTTATGCTCCAATACATCTGTTAGTCTATAAGGTGCCTCAGGACTCCTTGTCACTTTTGCAGATCCAGACTAACATGGCTACTCCCTGATATTCTGTAGATAATAGTTACAAGTGAGAATATTTTCCTTTTTTCTGTATGGTTGTGTTCTGTATTACAAGGTAAGTCAAATAAAATACTATGTACTAAATTAATGTGTTTTGGGTAGTGATAACACTTGGTACTTATTTAGCCTTGTTATATTTTAATCAGGGATCTCAAAGCAGTTTAAGGCAATTAAATCCTACAACAGTTCTTACAGTGTTCTCATAGCTACATGGGCAAATTAAGGCCTAGATTTGCTGAAAGCCCTCTGAATCTGTGGCACACTTAGACCAGGTCTACACTACAGAGGAAAGTCAAATTAAGATATGCAACTTAAAGTCAATGTACTTTAATTTGAATTTCCATGTGATTCCTACAGCGGGATGTCGACAGAAGCAAACACTCCCATTAGCTTCCCTTACTCCTCACAAGGAGCAGGAGTTCCAGTACCAACAGGTGCTCTCTGAGTTTGATTTAGCAGGTCTTTACTAGACCCGCTAAATCAAACTCTGGAAGATTGACAGCAGTAGCATCGATGTTCTGCATAGTGAAGACAAGCCCTTAGAATATTATCCAAGGGAGTGTTGATTCACAAGACCACACCAAAGGTTGGATATTCATTATCCATTAGTAGCCTGGTGAAGGAGTTGCCTTCTGTTATCTTTGCTGCCATGACCATATTATTTCTGTCTCTTAAGTCCATTGCCTATTTAGTCACAATAGGTTAAATGTATACCTGGATTAGATCCATTGAAAACAATAGATTCATACCTGAGATTTAATTAGTACCAAATCTGAAAATAATCAGCAGGCTGCTTACTCTGTAAAACTGGTGCCAGTGGACAAACAAGGGAAAACATTGTGTTGACTTGGCTGCTTTACAAACACAACTATATTTAAAGAGGGAAACTTGCCAGTTATGTTAGAATATAATTTCCGCTAACCTGTGGGCACAGCATAAAACCATGTAGAGGAGCCATATTTTAATGATGGATGGTACAAAGGATAAAACATAGTTCTCAATATATATTTTGTTCTGTTTCTGTCTTCACAGACAAGAAGAAACTATTTTGTAACTTGGCTGGACTGAAACCATGTTTTTCATCTGTGTTATATGGATATTTTATAGTGTACAAAGGGTTTTACATATGTAATTTAAAGACAGAGATTTTAAACTGGTAGTTAAACATCTAAATAATAGACCAGATTTTAAAAATAGCTGAATGCCCATAGACTCTTACCTCTGTAAAATCTTGGCTTCAGGATTTGTTTTGCATTGCATATTAGTAAAATATTCTGCGTTAATGCCCTTTAATACAGTATCCTCTCTCCTCAATTACCACACATGCATATTTAGCATGTAGTGTGTTTTTAAGGATCAAAGTAATAACAAATATTTTCCAGACAGAACTATATATAAAATGATGCCAGCTAGGCAAACATTATGGTAGCATGCTTTGAAAGATAAAATATTTCTCTGTTTCATTCTGAGAGAATATTTTCCCTTCAGTAATATTACTAGTTAATCACAGTGGGGTTTTATCAGATGTTGTTGTTAGCTAGAGATTCTGAAGTAACAAGAAAGTGTGTGAATATGAAAATTTAGTCTGGATTTCAACCAGATTATAATATGAAACTGGCATTAGTCAGGATCTGTACTGATCCATTTTAACTTTTAGAAAATGTACTGTTAATAGAGCAAATGTTGACACCAGGAACCAAAATATAATTTAACTAACATGCAAAAGGATACTTTAGGAAATTAGAGATTTTTTGTAACTTCTTGCCATGTGTCTTTCCACAGATACCCTTTCTGCCACACAGTATAGCTGATATCTCTATGACTGATATTTACACAAGTAATTTTTTTTTATTTAGAAGTTTATTATCAATCTGTGGAAGGTGTCTAAGGCCTGTAGTGTATAAGGGACTGAAAAATCACTTAATCAATCTAACAATCTAATATATAAAGGAGGTTGATTGTATGTTTGTGTGCTAATAACTTGGGCACTATAAGAGCTACTGCAACCAAACTTTGCATGAGGTAACCTTTCCTCCAGGAGAAGTTTTTAATGTACTTTTGGCAGTGCAGGGAGAAGCAGCTTCCCAGGAGAAGTGGCGGGGACAGTCACTAACTAATGTTGGCAGCGGAGGCGCGAGGGGAGGGGCGGCTCTCCAAGCGGCAGCTGCCCCACTCTCCTCTACCAGGCTGTTCCACTGCACTGGCAAGTCCGGGACAGGGGAGCCCTCCCCTCCCTCCCGCCCATGATGTCACTCGGCCTAGGCCCCTCCCCTCCAGTGGCGGCTGAGGGTTGCCGAGCAGTGGGCTGGAGCTCATGGCCATCACTAGGGGGCAGTTGCAGGTGCAGTGGGGCGAACCCAGCGGGGAGGCAGCAGCGGCTGTGCTGGGAGTGGCCCGGGATCTGGCGCAGCTTCCTGGTTGAATGGTGGGGAGTCCGGCTCCTGCTCGCCGCAGCCCACAGGAGAGGGGAGCCCCCAGTGCAGCCCCATGGTGCGGCAGGTAACAGGGTGAAAGTTCCGGGGCAGGAGGTGGGGTTGATGTCCCCCACGGCACCTGCAGCCCTGGGCATGAGCTGGGCTGCCACGCTCACCCTAGGTCCCATGCTCGCTCCCTCCCGGTCCCTCCTAACACGGGGCACCCCCAGCAGGACCCCACCACCTGTCCCGAGCAATGCTGGGTAACTCCAGCTAGTATGTTATAGCAGTCTTAGGTACCCACTTTTTGGTAATATATTTATTATTATATGTCTATGTATATGATGTATATCTTATGTATTTGTTTAGAGGGTTTTAATCACAAGTTCATAGGGCAATGGAAAACCCCCCACCTTACTCTTTAGTCATTTTCATTGTTCTAGTTCAAATTTACACCTTGGCTACGTCTACACTGGCCCCTTTTCCGGAAGGGGCATGTTAATTTCACCTATTGTAGTAGTGAAATCCGCGGGGGATTTAAATATCCCCCGCGGCATTTAAATAAAAATGTCCTGTTTGAAGTACTTCAAAGTAGGAATAAGAGCCTCCGGAAAAGGGCGCTTTTTTTGGAGGATCGGGGCCAGTGTAGACGCTCTTTTCCGGCTTTTTTAAAAGCCGGAAAAAAGCGGCGGACATTTTTATTTAAATGACGCGGGGGATATTTAAATCCCCCGCGGATTTCCCTACTACGATAGGTGAAATTAACATGCCCCTTCCGGAAAAGGGGCCAGTGTAGACAAGCCCCCCGAGTTTGTAAGTGGTCTGTGGATGATGTGGACCATTATTCATGACTTCCATTGACTGTATGCACGCACAGAAGGGGGCATCTGGATAGACCCTTGGCAGATTTGGGGACATTGAGAATGATGTCTTAATCTCCACCCTAATCCCTTTATGCTAGTGTAGCCCAAGGTCCAGTGTGTTTCAGCAGCAGCCCTGGGAACTACAAGTTGTGGACTACAAACTGCGGCATGTTGGGAGAACTTCCTGGTTCCTGCCAGGATGTGCTCTCTGCCCCCAGCAGGGTCTCAGCAAGGACTGTGCTAGAAGCAGCACACAGGCTGCATGCTGAGAGAAGGGGCTGCTGAACTGTTTTCCTGTTCTCTGTTTTTTACAGAATAAAGCCTGTTCCTGGTGATTTGTCAGAGTGGGTCTGGTCTGAGGTGCACTCACACATACACTACGCAGAGCACACCAAGCAGCCTCAGGCCTAGCTCTCCCCCCACAGTGGTGTAAGAAGTCACAAGCTTCCCCTATGCTGAAGCCTCCCAGTACAAGAACTCTAAGGGTATGTCTACACTACCCTGCTAGTTCGAACTAGCGGGATAATGTATGCATACCGAACATGCAAATGAAGCCCGGGATTTGAATTTCCCGGGCTTCATTTGCATAAGCGGGGAGCCGCCATTTTTAAATCCCCGCTGGTTCGAACCCCGTGTAGCGCGGCTACACGGGGCTCGAACTAGGTAGTTCGGACTAGGATTCCTATTCCGAACTACCGGTACACCTCGCTTATTCAAATCCCGGCTTCATTTGCATGTTTGGTATGCATACATTACCCCGCTAGTTCGAACTAGCGGGGTAGTGTAGACATACCCTAAAAGAGACACAAGACTGCCCTGCAGGATGGATGAGGGGGGCCCAGAAAGTAGGGAGGTCGGGGGGCTTCTCCATTGGCACAGTGGATAAGGTACCCACCTTGCTCAAGGGTTCGAGTTCCACCCTGGGACTATACGGAGATAGGGCAGATAAGGGAGGTCCAGAATGAAGGGAGGATGGGGGGCTCCAAACGTAGCACAATGGATAAGGTACCCACAAACTCTTGCAAACTCTGCCATATGTGTGATGGGACAGGATGGATATGCTACTGGTAGTCACAGAACATAGGGTAATGTGGAGACCAGGAAAGTTGCCTTGAACTTAATTAGCCCCGCAGGACTATCCAAATTGTTCTGAAGGTTCCAACTCCCACTGCCCCCAGGAATGGGTGGACACAAGAGTGTTTAAAAGTTTCCAGATTGTCTTAATTCTCGGCAGTGATGTGCTGTATTTCTCGCCCAGAGTTTTAGATCCTCAGGGCAAGAGTGTGTGTTTTACCACACAAAGCAAACAGTAAGATTCTTCTCTCACTCAGCCAGTTGAAGCACATATGACAACATGGAATTTGGTTGAAATAGCCTGTTTTCTCAAAATCTAAACATTGTGTGGAGACGCATTGTTTTTATGAACCTTTCAGCAGGCAAGTTCTCAAGGTCTTTTGGCGTGCACTGAAGGAGCCAAATAACAACCCTCCTCCCACCAAGATTTGGATTGGAAAACGGATTTTTTAATGCAAGTGTGTTTCACAAAAACAATGTTGGGAGGTTTTAATTTTGTTTCAATGTGGAGTGAACAGAAATTCTGTAACCTTGGAAGTTGTTGAGAAATTCAGCTCCTGTGGACAGAGATGGTCTCTTTTGTTCTGTTTCTCTAGTGCCTAGCATTATGGGGCCTTGCTACAATAGTACAAATAATAGTAAATCTACCTGTTATCCATCCTCCAGTTGTCTCTATTTACTGACAATGGTTTCTGACCTTTTTTTCCTTGCTAGCTCAAAGAGCCCTTAAATCACTGGTATAGTCACATTTAGACATCACAAGGTGCTCAGTGTTACAGAGCAAGTCTGGAAGAGGCAGCACAGACTGATGTTTTTAAAGTTTTTTAACCAATGCACGTGTCATGAAATGTTATTTAGGCCTGTGGCTGCTATGGGTGAATTACTGCAGTGGCATGTTACATCCTGGAGGCAATTAGCAGGACAATGGCAGGCTACCAACAAAACACTGATAAACGTTGTTTGCCAGATAACATTTTATCATATGCTCACTTCAATTCATTTAAAATAGCAATATGGTTACCAAGAATTGGCAAGCTGTTGTTTTTTCTTCATTTAACAAGTAACCCCTATTATCACATTTTGATTAGCTGCACAATATTCAACCCTCTTGTGTTCACTTCCCTCCGCATTTCATGGGAAAGTGGATTTCAAAAGCAGGACCAGTTATGCAGGTTGAGTGGATATATAGTCTGGCTGAGGTGTCAAAAAGCCCAAAACTACGCAAGCACAATAATATTTTGGTCTGCCAACAGACTTATCGTGTGCAAAGTCTGTCAGTGGCTCACTACTAGCAAAGTCTGTAACTGAAATCTTAGTCAATAAACGAGTTCAAATGATTTTGGATTTAAGCTCTGTTGCATGCGTTGAAAGGACACATGGAATGTGATCACAACACAGGATTGGTTCCACAGTGCCGTGCTTATCCAACCGCCTCCCTCCCCCAGCCTATCCCTCTGTACCATCCCCTGTTAATGACAATGACTAATTAGAAAGATCTAGCCCTCAACTGGCAAGCACTGTTATTCAAAAGTTGGGTGGTTAATAATCAGATAATCCTGTATCTATTCTGGTTTCACTATTGACGGTAGAGACTTTGCTGAGACAACACGAGACCAAGCATTAGTGTAATGTGAAAGTAAATGATATTACTGATGTTAGCCAAGTCTTAATTTTGTGGAAAGTTGTACAGAAGTAGAGAATTTGAAAGAATGTACCCCAAAATAATAATAAAATTTTGGCTTAGTCCCTGAGTAGTTTTTGAAATGTCTGGAAAGGTGCAAACAGTTTCAAGAAATGAAATGTTCACTTTTTTTCTGATTTCAGCCTCCCCTCCCCAAGCAAAACCTTTCTTCTGATCTTCAAATGATATGGGAGAGAGGTGTCATAGTTAAAAGAGGCTGCACATATTTGATTAAAGACCGGAACATCAAACCTTTTATCAGAAATCTTAATGTTTGATATATAAAAGGGAAGATCCAAACTGGTAAATACATTTAATAGAGTAGAAATACAAAGACATTTGTCCTTTTCAATACTTCTAGGATGCTTCATAGAAGAGTGAACTTTTTCTGTGGAAAGGGGATTGTCTTCTTTTGTGTTTTGTTCTTAGTGCCTTCAAATTATTTATTGATAGCAGCATTCTTCCTGGGCTAGAAGGTTTTCAGACATTCAAGATGAGATGGTCCCTACCCCAAATTAAAACCCATGAAGAGAGAGACAGAGACTTGGGGAACAAGAAGGCAAATTAGGTTCACCTAATTCACTATGTATAGCATGGTCGACCTCGTACTTGTAGCATGTTTATAGAGCTGTATGGAAATTGGGGAGTGAGAAATGAGCAAATCTCTTGTCATCCATGGGAACACTGGGGCTATGTCTAGACTGCAGGCTTCTTTCGAAAGAGGCTCTTTCGAAAGCATCTTTCGAAAGAGCCTTTTTCGAAAGATCGCTTCTAGACTGCAGGCGGATCTTTCAAAAGAGAAATCCGCTTTTTCAAAAGAGAGCACCCAGCGAGTCTGGATGCTCTCTTTCGAAGACGGCCTCTTTACATTGAAGAACGCCTTCTTTCGAAAGAGGAACTTTCGAAAGAAGGCGTTCTTCCTCGTGAAATGAGGTTTACCGCCATCGAAAGAAAAGCCGCGTTCTTTCGAAATAATTTCGAAAGAACGCGGCTTGAGTCTGAACGCAGGGGAAGTTTTTTCGGGAAAAGGCTACTTTTCCCAAAAAAAACCCTGAGTCTGGACACGGCCTGGTAGAGTGTAGTAGAAGGTGGGGGGTGACACAAAATTCCCAGAAGTATAAATAAAGGGAGATAGCATATCAGTAGTTTTGGCATATTCAATGTTCATACGTTTATAATTTCAATTGATAAAATCCCTGCTTATTTTTAATCTTTTTATTTTTATTGATTTAAATCTTTACCATCGCAAGAAATTATGGGGACGGTCATACAAGGTGGTGGGAAATCTGATAGTATTTATTTAATTATAGTCGATGTTTAAGATTAAAAAATCTGAGGTTCTATAACCTTTAAAACACAAATTTCACTACTGCATGCCAAAACATGCAAAGTAAATAGCCTCACATCAAACTCTAAAAAGTTCTCAAACAGCATTTTTCTTCTTTTGCCTACCAGTACATTTAGATTATTAGTGGTGCATTTTTTTCATCTGTGTGTGTGTATGCTGAAAATGATGTTTTTTGTCATTTACAGACTAAAAAATTGATTCCTTCCAAGCTTAAGTGTAAATAATGAGGGCATATAAGTGTAGATCTTTGAAGGTGGTGAACAAGATTTGAAATCGGAAATGGGAGCTGAGGTTCTTTTAATAAAACCATAAGGTTAAAGATGCCACCACGCTGGCCCTCTGCCAAGATTCAGGGTTTGTTGTAGCTCAACTATGCAAGAGACATAGCTATCCAGCCTCCTTTGAAAACCTACAGTGAAGAAGACTGTTCCCTTTTCCTGCTATTCCTAGTTAGCCAGTTTTTCCTGAGATTGCTTCTAAAACTGCTCTGCTGCAGTTTGAATCTACTGCCTCTGTGCCAAAAGATAACTTTTCTGTATTTTTAATGCCAACCTTTCAAGAATCTGAAGACGACCATCATAACCCTCCTTAATCTCCTTTTTTCAAAAATAAACATGCCCAGTTCCTTAGGCCTCTGTATATACGTTTTGCATTCTATCCCTTTGATCATCTTTGTTGCTTACCTCTGGATACTTTCCAGTTTCTCTACATCCTTTCTATATTGGTAAGCAACATTGGATGCAGCCTAATCAGCACTGAGTAGAGCAGCGCTGTCACCCCCATGATTTGCATGCTATGTCTCTGTTAATGCAACGTAAAACTGCATTTGCTTTTTTTTTAATGGCATGGCATTGTTGACTTATGATCCACTACTGCTCCCTAAATGTTAACCATGGAATGATTAACTTAGAAGACACAGCTTACATCTCTCCAACCTCTTTCATCAGACATTAGATTTAATGACAGAAGGACCAAATAAATAGGGATGGTGCTGATGTAACTGCCACCTAGCAGATTTGAACCTGGGAATCTCTGAAGCAAAGTCTAGGGCTCTATGTTAAAAGCCAGCTGGCTCCCAGCCCCTGCTGTAGAGGTCTCTTGATCTAAACTGTTGCTGTGGTCTAGGTGCCACTGCATGGTAACCATACTAGGTGTGTAGGTTACGCATATACTTAACAGTTTATTAAACAAGGACCCCCAAACCAAACATAACATACTGATATAAAACCACTCAGTTGTTAACAAATGAAGGGCTTTAAGCACATAACTCCCCAAACTAGTGCACACTGGTAGGAAAAAGGAATAAAACAATTAACACATCACTATTCTTCACACAGGCCACAGACACATGGACAACAGGGAAAACAATAATTAGGAACTCCAGACACCAATGGACACAGAAGCCGAGGGACACAGGAGCCCAGGAGAAGATGGTTTTGATCTTTTGTACTTTTCTTCTATTCTTGACTCAGGGTGTGTCTAGACTACAGGGTTTTTTTGAAAAAAAAGTGGCCTTTTTTCGAAAAAAAGTGGCCTTTTTTTGAAAAAACTTCCCCTGCGTCTAGACTGCTGCCGCGTTCATTTGAAAGTAAATTGAAAGAACGCGGCAGTTTTTTCGACTGCGGAAAACCTTGTTTTATGAGGAATAACACCTATTTTCGAAAGAGAGCTTTCGAAAAAAGGTGCTATGTAATGCAAACTGTGCTTTTTCGAAAGAGACCATCCAGACTGCCTGGGTGCTCTCCTTTCAAAAAAGTGGCTTGCTTTTTCGAAATTACTGGTTGTAGTCAAGATGCTCTTTTTCGAAAGAGGCTTTTTCGAAAGCATCTTTCAAAACAGTCTCTTTTGAAAGAGGCTTGCAGTCTAGACATAGAAGGAAGGCACAAGATTGGCCCTAATTGTCCATGGACCTGTAGACTCTTCTGAAAATGCAAGTAGACAAACAAAAAAGAGGGACAAAATAAAAAAAAACAGCTGTTCAAATTCTCTCCCATACATTTTAGTTTCAGTATTTGTCTTGGTTCATTTTTATGGACAAGCCAACATCTTTGTATATTTTTGGTTTGCTTCTTCTTTTATTTGCACTAGGGAAGAGAAAGAAGATTCCCTCTTTAAATTATCGTCTGTAGCAATATTCCCGGTGAAAGAATACTTTGACATTTAACAAGCGTAGTCCTTCCTGGAAAGAGTTGATGAGACAAACTATGTTCTTTGCCTCAGGCAGTTCTCTGTTTCCCTCCATAGACAGATACCTAATAAGTCCATATGCCTAACCCAAATGCTACACTTAATAAGAAGAAGCAACATTCTTAATAATAAGAAGAAACATTTCATTGTGCTCCTTGTCTCTTGTCATTTGCCTCTAAAGTTGTAGGCTCTGTCACTTTCTCTTCGTCAGTTTTCATACCATACGGTGATGCAATTATTTGTCCAAAAAGCAGACTCCAAACTCATCTGAATGCAGACAATGGAAGTAGATTCTAGACACAGAAGAGATGTCAAATACTGCGGAATATTCTGTGCAGAGATGAATTTGAAGGATGGGCAGGAGGTATGAGTAACATGAACAGAATCTACAATGGCATCCTCCTCTTTCTTTATGCATGCAATGCATTCCATTGCATTGAAGAGCATCATCTGTCCGTGCTAATCGTTTTATGGGAACTGATCGGCTGTCCCCTAATATAATGCGGTTATTACACTACTTTCCAACCTTCCCAATGTTGTTCCTTCTTTATATGTTGAAAAGTAGCTGAAGAAGAGCCACACTTTGCACATAAAATGGCATACATGTAAATGCCATGCTCAATAGTAGCAGGGGATACAGGAAATAAAATGCAAATACCCATATTTCACTGTGAAAGGCAGTCTGAAAAGTACAGTGGGCATGTGTATGAAATTTCAGGCCAGGAGAGATGCTAAGGCTCTGTGAAGAAGACTTAATTGCCTTCAACTCCCATTGAATTCTGAATTCATAGATTCACACATTTTAAGGGTGTGTCTAGACTACCTAGTTTTGTCGACAAAAGTGGACTTTTGTCGACAAAACTATACCAGCGTCTACACTACCGCTGAGTTCTGTCGACATAATGTTGACAGAACTCAGCAGTTTTGTCAACGCTGGTAAACCTCATTTTACAAGGCATAACACCTTCTGTCGACAGAACTCTGTCGACAGAAGGTGTTATTGCCTGTAACATTGCGTCCAGACTACGGAGTTCTGTCGACAAAGCAGCTTGCTTTGTCGACAGAACTCAATGTGTCTGGACGCTCTTTGTCGACGGAAGTTTTGTCGACAGTATCTGTCGACAAAACTTCTGTCGACAAAACGCGGTAGTCTAGACATACCCTAAGTCAAAAGGGAGCATTCTGATCCTCTTGTCTGACCTCTTCTTTACACAAAAGTATTGGCTGAGGAAATTATTCCTTCCCCACCCAACACTTTTTTATACAGAAGAGGTCAGACCAGAGGATCAGAGTTCCACCCCCCTTGGCTTTAAAATTCGTGCGTGTCTGAACATGGACATGACACTTCCATGAGAATTGCATTCCCTTACTTTACGACTTTGATTTCAACTCTGGAACACTATTCCCAGTCTCCCAAGAATGAAAATCTAAGGAAGGCTGGGCTCAAGCCTAGGATGTATTTGTCTTGAGTCAGACCCTTAAATTCTAACCGCAAACAGCAAATAACTAAAAATGGAAAATGTTTAGATAAAGGACAGGATCTGGCAAACAGGGCCACTTTTCTAGAGATTGTGTGGGAATGAGAGTGATAACATTTACTGGGCTGCAAACAGGCATGAGGTAATAGATACATCTAGAAACAAAGGTGCAGTTCAGGATTCCATTAGCAATAATGTGGAGGAGAAACCAATCTTTGATTGTTACGATTAAGCAGTACTGGGTGAATGGCAAAAACCTGTTTAGCCTCTCTGAACTTTTGCCCACAAAGTCAACAGGGGTTTATCATCAGAGTGAAAGCAATCTACTTATTAGTCCCCTTTCTGAGGTCTTAATGGCTTAGCCATTTATTTTGGAAAATGGTGCAATTCATGACATACTTAGACTTTAGTAAGGCATTTGATTAATCTTCTTATCAATAAACTAGGGAAATATAACCTAGATGGGGCTACTATAAAGTGGGTGCATAACTGGCTGGATAACCATTCTCAGAGAGCAGTTGTTAATGATTCATAATCATGCTGGAAGGGAATAACACGTGAGGTTCCGCAGGGATCTATTTTGTGACCGGCTCTGTTCAATAACTTCATCAATGAGTTAGATGATGGCATAAAGAGTACAATTATTCAGTTTGCAGATGATACAATTCTGGGAGGGGCTGCAAGTGCTTTGGAGGATAGGGTCAAAATGTTCTGGAAAAACTAGAGAAATGGTCTGAGATAAATAGGATCAAGTTTAATTAGGACAAATGCAAAGTACACCACTTAGGAAGGAACAATCATTTTCACCCATACAGAATGGAAAGTGATTGTCTAGGAAGGAGTACTGATGAAAGCGATTTAGGGGTCATAGTAGACAAGTTAAACATGAGTCAACAGTGTGACACTGTTGCAAAAAAAAGCAAACATGATTCAGGGATGCATTAACAAGAGTGCTGTAAGCAAGACATGAGAAGTCATTCTTCTGCTCTACTCTGCACTAATTAGTTAGAGTATTGTGTCCAGATCCGGGCACCACATTTCAAGAAAGATGTGTAGAAATTGGAGAAGGTCCGGAGAAGAACAACAAGAATGATTAGAAGTCTAGAAAACATGACCTATGAGGGAAGAATGAAAGAATTGGGCTTGTTTACTTTAGAAAGGAGAAGACTGAGAGGGTATGTGATAGTGGTTTGCAAGTATCTAAAAGGATGTTATAAGGAGGAGCGACAAAAATTGTTCTGATGATAGGACAAAAAGTAACGGGCTTAAAATGACAGCAAGGGAGGTTTAGGTTGGACATCAGGGAAAACTTCCTGCCTGTCGGGGTAGTTAAACACTGGAATAAGTTACTTAAGGGGGTTGTGGAATCTCCATCACTGGAGATATTTAAGAGCAGGTTAGACAGACACCTGTCTGGGATGATCTAGAGAGTGCTTGGTCCTGCCATGAGGACCTTGATGATCTCTTGAGATCACTTCCAGTTCTAGTGTTCTTTGATTTTATGGTGCATATCAAACCCTTTCAGAAACTCAGCTCATGTGCTCACTTGTTCAACTAATGGACAAGTTTGCTTAGATGGAGAGCAAAGGTTTCATGTTTACTTTCAAATATGGAAAATCAGTAGGCAATAAATCACCACTCAGACTTTCATGCCATAACACTTGACAATGCAACAAGAATTTGTGGATTCGTGTTTGATACTGGAGAAAAAAAATGTGCAATTTGCATGAAGGGAGAAGGTATAGCACATGGAAAGATAAGCCACAGATTAGAAAGGACTTCTCTCTCTAACTAGTTACATGTATTGGAACAATGTTAACAATTATATATAATTTATATCCTCTTACAGTCACTTAGATTTCTTACTAATCAAACAACTTTGTATTACTTCCTCTCATCCTGGCCCACAAGAAGGCTGGTCCAATACTTCGGATGCTAGTTTAGGGATTCAGGCCACTGCAATTCAAATCCCTGCTCCACCACAAATTTCCTCCCTGCATAACTTTTGATTAATGTTCCGTCTAATCTTTTCCATCCATGTGCAGATTTTTTTCCATCCATGTGTGGAATGCTTTTTGTGTTCACTGAGTCATGTGGAAACAAAAAAACCTAACTGAGTTTTCTGCTAATCAGCTAGATGGCATATGGAGAAATTGGAGAGGGTCCAGAGAAGAACAACAAGAATGATTAAAGGTCTAGAGAACATGACCTATGAAGGAAGGCTGAAAAAATTGGGTTTGTTTAGTTTAGAAAAGAGAAGATTTAGGGGGGACATGATAGCTGTTTTCAGGTATCTAAAAGGGTGTTCTAAGGAGGAGGGAGAAAACTTGTGCATCTTGGCCTCTGAGGATAGAACAAGAAGCAATGGGCTAAAACTGCAGCAAGGGAGGTTTAGATTGGACATTAGGAAAAAGTTCCTAACTTTCAGGGTTACACTGAATACATTGCCCAGAGAGGTTGTGGAATCTCCATCTCTGGAAATATTTAAGAGTAGGTTAGATAAATGTCTATCAGGGATGGTCTAGACACGATTTAAGCAAGGGATTTTTGTGTGTGGCAGGAACTGGGTGAGGTACAACATTTGAGTTATACATCAAGCTAACACTGTAGTGAAGACAAACCCTTAATCACTAGATGCCTTAATTCTCCATCTGCAAACTTGGGACAATTGTGTGACTTTACCTCCAGAGGTGTTATGAGGATTTTGAGCTGGTGAAATACTAGAGTGCAGTGGGTCATATAAGTACCTAAAATAGATAAAATAACCTTCATCCAGAGCTAGACAGAAGTTATATTAACAATATCACGGGGGAAGTTGGTATCCTCAATGCATTCATAAATCAAGAAAGTTCCTTTTCAGAGGGAGAAGGGGGGCTGTTTTCAAAATCCGGTGTCATGAAAAAAAATTCAACAACTGTGCTGTGGGAAAATGTTGTCCTCCAAATGCATTCAAAAACTAAGAAAAATTATTTAATGGTTTAAGCAAAAATTATTTTATTTAACTAGTCTTCTTCTGGAGGGATGGTATGGTCCCAGAAGTCCCCTTGAGACTGTCACTTGATGTGCTGAAATACCATTGATCCTGCCTACCTGCTCTTGGGGTGCCCCACCTGCTGTCTTGCTCAGTAAGGCACTCTGCCCTGCCCCCAGCACTGGCACAGATATGGGGTCACAGCCCACAGCAAAGGAATACAGATGCTGAGATTAGCTCAGCTCAGGGAAGGCTCAGCTAAAGCGACTTGCCACAGCACCCAGATTCACAGTCCAATTGGAACAGAATCCCAGATACACCCATCTTACCCGGTCTGAAGCTTTATACAGAGCAAGTTCTTATTTCTATTTTCTTCCTTATATATAGAGAGAGAGATGGATGAACAACAGTTTGCTCCCCCAGGTAACTATTACTTACACTGGGTTTATTAATAAACAGAAGTGATTTTATGATGTGTAAAAGGTAGGATTTAAGTTGTCATAAGAGATGACAGAAAGAACAATGTAGGATACTAAACAAAAGAAACTTAAAGAAACTCTAAACTTAAAAACAAAGGGTGAGTCTACACTGCTCCGAAGCACAAAATAAGATCCACAATTTGAGCTACACCAATCGCGTATCTTATTTCAACCTGCTATTCCGAAACATCCCTTACTGCTCGTGGAATGGGATTTACAGGGACATCAGAATAGCAGGCCCAGTATGTTTTGAAATAACGGGCTTGCTATGAAGACGCAGGATTGCTATTTTGGGTTACTCCAGCATCCCGAAATAGTGCTGCAGTGTAGACGGAGCCTAAGAATTTCTCACTCTAGCTATTTCAGGGAAAGCCCTTCTCAGGCCGGAGATGTTCTTTCTGACCACCAGCAGTTCTCTCCCACCCATTATTACAATCCTTTTGTTTCCAGGCACTTTCAACATCCTCTTGGGGAGGAGGACACTCTGCTAAAGACAATCTTTGTTCACTTCCCTCACCTTATAGAGAATTTCCTTCTGGAAAACTACAAAAACGACAAAAATGACAAAATCCAAGATGGAATCCAGCATCAGGTGACAGAGTCACATGTCTTTGTAGCACCCAGAGTCCATGAGTCAATAGCAGTGTAGCAGGCCTTCAGGAAGCCAGGTTTTTCCTACTCAACTGTCTCTTGCTATTGGGCCATTAGCTCTGTGCCTGGTATCTTCATTGTAGCCCCTGAACGGCTGGTAATAGGCTTTTCCCAACATAACTACATTGATAATAAATCTACAGTCAATGTACAAAATTTCAGATACAGAAATGGAACATGCATACAAATGGGAAAATCATATTCAGTAGATTATAACTTTTCAAATGATACCTTACGTGGAGTATTTTGCATAAAACATTTTCCAGTTATGCATATTCATATTCATTCATAAGCATGTTTCCATAAAGAATATGGCTAGCCCAGCAACAGGACAAAGAGGAAACAAGGTAAGGTGGTGTGATTAGTAGGAAGTCTAAGGTATTGGAAACAGATGTAACTTTTGAACTTGTTCCTATTTATGGTAACTAATTATTTCTAATCTCATTCTCTGGGCAGATTACACAATTCATATAAATAGGCTGTTTTAATAATATTACTGATTTTATCCCAGACAAATATAGCAGGACAGATAAGATTGTAACATTATAGTTCTTAAATAAATAAAAGACAAAGGCTCAAGCACAAACCTGGGTTATAAAATTGGCATATCTATGTTATTAAATTTCTGCCATTAGAACAAATGTGAAACACCAGACCCAGTAACAGAACCCTTTTAATTGCATTTAACGAGAAACTCAGTGAAAAATATTAGTTTTAGCTCTCACAACCTTCCCAGGCATACAAACTCATGCGTGCACATGTGTACGTGCACGCACATTCCAAACACTTTATTTAAAAGAACAGCTTTTTCAAACTTTTGATTTAACTTCAATTTCAGGGGTCTTGGAGCTTTTACAAGGCAAGGCTGCTTAATGGGGGGAGGGAGGCACTACGGGCGAATTGCTCTGGACCTGGCGATTCAAAAGGGCCAGGGGCTTTGGACCCCCACTTCTGCTACTGTGTGCTCCAGGCAGCTCTGAGGGTTGACTGCCTCCAATCCCACTCCTTCTCCCTGATTCCCCTCCCCTTTCAGGAGCACAGAGCTACGCCCCCTCCACCTTGCCCAGAGGCTCTGCAAGGTTGTCAGTTCCCTGAGGAGTGGGACTCTCTGTGGTCCAGTGGTCTGTCTCATCCTTTTGTTGGACCAGGAAGACGGCCCTGAGTCTGCCTTAACTTTTTTTTCCCCAAAAATCTCCTCGTAGTTCACACTGGAATCTCCATAGATGCATGGACAAACAGATGCATATCTCCTTAGGCAGGGAGGGGATTTCAAATGCTTAAAACTGAGACAGTCCATACACTGCCATACACCGGGGTGGCCAATCCGCGGTTTGAGAACCACATGGGGCTCTTCTCCCCCAAAAGTGTGGCTCATAAAGCCACTCTTGTACCCCCCACAATGGCCCCCAACCCTTGGCTCCCCTGTGCTCACCAGGGTGACGATTCAAAATGGTGACCAAGATGTCGGCTGTCTGATATGGCCAAAAAGACTAAGCTTGTTTCTTAAAGGGTCAGTCTCCTTTTTTATTTTATTTTTTTTGCTCAACAATTCGGCGGGGGGGGGGGGGGGTGGAGGGCTCTTCTCATTTTATCCACCTCTGTTTCATCTCTTTTTGTTAAATGTATTGGCCACCCCTGTCATACACAATTGCAATTTTCACACAATGTACTCCAATGTACACCAACTCTGTGGGTGTAATGCTATTAACATCAGTGGAGTTCATGCCAGGGGAGAATTGGACCAATTATCATTTGGCCTGCTAAACAATCATAACCAACTTAATTAAATAATGGATGCAGAATTTTATCATATAGTAAAGGGTAAAAAGGAACCCATGGAAATCACTGAAGCAAACAAACAAACTAGTTTTTCAGTCATCTGGTTCCTAGTCTTAACAATAAAGAATACTGAATGGTTTTAAATTTAAATCCAGACAGACACACACACTGCACACACAGTGAACTAAACATTTCCAGGAAGCTATCTTTATGTATTTATTTATTGCAGAGTGCTGCTCTTCACTCATCTTCCTGAGTGCATTCAAAGAGCAAGGAAAGAACAGTACACATACTGACTGAGAATAATTTCCATTGATAATCAAAGTTTACAATTAGACAAAGAAAAATTCTGCTTGAGCAATTATATTTTGATTTAAGGTTATATATTTACATAGTTCGACATATTATTGCCAATTTGTATCATAAATCTTTTACTTTTTCATTACTAGTGTCTATTGTCTTTAAATAAGTATTATCTAATTCCCACTGTCTGACGCCTCATAATTTTCTGCAACTGTGAAAATGTTAAATCGATATAAAAGTTAAAAAATTAAACTGGATTTTGTGCAATTGTGAACATTTAAATTCATAAAAATAAAAAATGCTAAAAAAATGCTTAAAATAACAAATAAGCCCATATTTTAAGCACACACACACACACACACACATATATATATATATATATATATATATATATATATATATATATATATATATTCCACCAACCCTAATTTTGTCAGCGTGAAATTTTTGGTCTGATCCATTCAAGTCTGATTTGTGTCAAATAGAAAATGTGTTTGCTTATTTAACTTCTCACTGTTAGTTTCCTCGCTGCTATCAAACTCTGCATTTATAATTCAACACAAATATCTAGGAACTGTTTATTATGTGAACAAATACTGCCTGAAGAAAATTGGTGAATTTGTCAATGAGAAGGAGAGAGAAATGAAAAAGAAAGAGAAATGAAACATAATATTTTGTTTCCCAACAAAAAAAGTTAAAGAAAACTCCACCTTTCTTCTGACCCCAATTAAAAATAATATTATAGAAATCTAGTTTGGATTTTATTTGTTTCTTATAATTTAAAAACTGGATTAAAAAGGGTGGGTTGGGGAATTTGCCAAACATGTTAATCCCTTCATCACCTAGCACCCAGACAAAACCAGTACTAACATACAAGAAGCTCAACCCTCAGTTTGCCTCATACATCTCTTACACAGACAGGACAACTAAACTTTCTCTGAAAGTGGGCCACAGGGGAGTAAAAAGGCTTCATTAAGGATGTTATGCCTTTTAAAAGCTCTTATTTCTCACCTTTCTCCAGAGAATAAGCCATTTTAGAAAAGTAGTATCAGGAAGCTGGCTCAACACTAATCATCCACCAACACTGGATTTTCACTATCCTGGCTCAATAATATGGTAGCAGGTTAAAAGAGGGAGAAATTAATGGCACACTTTGGTGGGAAAAGAGGAAAACATTTCTCTGGCACACAGAGCTGGCAAATATTTTAACCGATTTTTTTTTTTTGAAAAAAATAAAGCAGATTTGAGTCAACATAAATATTTTGTCAATCTCTTTGGCACTTGACAAATCCCATGCACAAAAAAATATATTTTTTTTAATTTTTCAAAATGAAATATTCACTATTTGATTTTAATTACTTTTTGTTTGGAAATTTGAATTGATTTTTTTTTAAAAATGGATAAAAAGGCAAAAATTAACTTATTTTTTTCAAGTTTTCAAGTTGACAAAATTTAAAAAAAATCAGGTCAACCTGAATTTTTTTAAAATTTTATTTTATTTTTCAGAACTGCTAGCGAACCACAAAACATCGGTTATTTGCCTGTCTCTACTGACAGTTTTAAGGTTTATTTTACAACGGAATTTCCCTTAATGCTTCTAAGTAGATTCAATTCCCATAAAATATATATACACTGCATGTTATTAGTTTTGTGAGAAGGCTGAAATGAAATGTTTTCTTTTTTATGGACTTTTTGAGGGATAGAGTGCTGTGACTGAAGCATTCAGGCAAATTACTGTAGAGCATGCTTAGAGAAAATGGTGGCAGGTTTTACAGAGCTTTCTGGATAGATGCCTTCTTATTGTTCTAGTAATTGGAATAATTTAGTAAACACATAAGTTGATCTGTTCTGCTTACATATGAGCACAGAGTACATGCCTAAGAACTTTGCTGAATAGGAACCATACTTCATGTTCAGCTGATGTAACATTGCTCCCCACATGTTGTTATTGTGCTGTTTCAGCATCTAAGTAGTAAATTAATCAAGTGGTGCCACAGTCAAATAGATTTCACTGCTGAGAATGGCTTCCTAAAATTTAACTTCTATTGACTTTTGCTCAATTTCAGTACCCTTGAACCATCCTAAATAGCTCCCTTTGCCTTTGCTGATACTCTTCAAGTACCTATACAATCCACTTGTTTATTCTAAAAGAACGTTTGTTGGTACACTGAAAAGTAAATCTTGAATTAGGCCTACTGCACTTCTCGCCATTCACTCTGCCTTTTGGCATGAACAATGCTGAGCTGCCTTCCCTTGAAGTGAATAGCCTGCCCTTGCTTTGCCATGACAACCCAACATTGCTTGTTGACAGCAAGGCAGCTGGTACTAAAAGTCAAACATTGTGTGCGTCATGCTGCCATTTGCTGCTAATATCATGGAAATAACTCTCAAAGGCAGCAAGTATTTACACATAATAAAATGCCTCTATAGAATGTTTCCCAGAATAGCACTGATTCTCTCTGAATTTAGCTTTAAAAGAAGTGTATTTTGATGATTATTACATTACACATGTACTTGGAAAGAGGTAGATGAATAAGGTATTTTAAAATAAGGAGTAACTCCTCCCAGGCATCACATTGAAAGGTAATGATCTTTCCTTGTGGTTTGCCAAGGAAAACCATCAATTTTTACTGAAGTTCCAGTGATATACTGAAGAATTAAGGGACTGAGGAGATGTGTTGCCACAATAATTTCTATTATGGAAGAAATGGGAAGGAAGAAGGTAAAGAGATGGAAAGAAAAGGCTGTCAGGGTATGTCTACACTAGCCACCCTAGTTCAACCAAGGGGGGCTATTGTAGTCATTTGAACTTGCAAAATTGCAAGAGGAGTAATGGTAGTCTGAATTAGGGGCTTTAGTTCAAACTACCTAGCCCGTGCCGCATGTATCCGTGGGCAGGGAGTTCGAATTACCGGGCATTTAAAAATGGCAGCACTCGGGAACATGCAAATAAAGCCTGGGATATTTAATCCCAGGCTTCATTTGCAAGTTTGAATGGCTAAATTAGCAACCCTTATTCGAACTAGGGTGGCTAGTGTGGACATACTCTTAGATGGGAAGGGAAAGAAGAAAAAAAGACAATAAAAATAAAAGAAATATAGCAGTGAAAGGCCCACATCCACCAATTAAGACATCTAAGTCCAACTTTCAGAAAACAGTCAGGCTGTGTCTACATTGGCATCCCTTTCCAGAAAAGGGATGCTAATGAGACACTTCGGAATTGCAAATCCGCGGGGGATTTAAATATCCCCCGCGGCATTTGCATTTACATGGCTGCCGCTTTTTTCCGGCTCGGGGCTTTTGCCGGAGAAAAGCGCCAGTGTAGACGCGATTTTCCAGAAAATAAGCCCTTTTCCAGAAGATCCTTTCAAGTAGGAATAAGGGATCTTCCGGGAAAGGGCTTATTTTCCGGAAAATCGCATCTACACTGGTGCTTTTCTCTGGCAAAAACCCCAAGCCGGAAAAAAGCAGCAGCCATGTAAATGCAAATGCCACGGGGGATATTTAAATCCCCTGCGGATTTGCAATTCTGAAGTGTCTCATTAGCATCCCTTTTCCGGAAAGGGATGCCAATGTAGACACAGCCTATGCTTCTCAAAAACTGTGTTCAGTTGCTCTTGCAATCTCGTGGTGCACAAAATCCTTTGATGCCTACATTTTTGCACTAAAGTCCCCTAGATATCTATATTTCTATTGCTGGATACTCTCAAAATGTCTCAGGGTGGGTGCCTGGGTGCCCCTATAACTAAGTCCCAACACAATCCTCAAGCCTGATGAAGATAGGCAGGGCCTATCTTACCTGTCAGTCTTCTTCTGGTAGGTGTTCTCAATGACACACAAAAAGTCTGTGGGGAAGGAGGAGGCTACCCTTCCATACATTAGCCCGGTGATCTGTAGCTATTAATAGTAGCTACGAGTACTCAACCTCACTGAAAATCAGGCCTAAATAACCCAAGTCAGAGGTAACAACGACTGAAACCTACTGTACTCTCTTCTTTTGGCCATGCAAGACTGGGGCCTGCTCTTCAAAAAACTTCCTAACTGTCAGGGTGGTTAAACACTGGAATAAATTGCCTAGGGAGGTTGTGGAATTTCCATCACTGGAGATATTTAAGAGTAGATTAGATAAATGTCTATCAGGGATGGTCTAGACAGTACTGGGTCCTGCCATGAGGGCAGGGGACTGTACTTAATGGCCTTTTGAGGTCCCTTCCAGTCCTAGTATTCTATGATTCTATGATTCTATACTAAAGGGAAAAGTCAACTTAAGATACGCAGCTCCAGTTACATTCATTACGTAGATGAAGTTGACGTATCTTAAATCATGTTTTGGGGCCATTCACACAGTGAGAGGGTGACAGGAGCATTTGCAAACACTCTCATTGACTTCCTTTACTCCTCATAAGGAACAGGACTACCAAGCAGCATGCCCTCTCACTTCGAATTAGTCTTCACTAGACCCACTCCTTTGAACCCTGGAAGATCGACTGCAGCAGTGTCAATCTTCTGCGTAGTGTAGACATGGCTTACATAAACAGAGAAACTTTGGGTAGAAGTAGGGATTTATTTTACCTCTATATTTGGTATTGGTGCATCTACTGTTATGTTCTGGTGTCCACAGCTCATGAAGGAAGTGGATAAATTGAAAAGAGTACAAAGGAGTGACAAAAGAATGATTAAAGATTTGGAAACCACAACTTATAATGATAAACTCGAGGATGTCAATGCATTTACCTGAACAAAGAGAAGGGTAAGGAATAACTTATCACAATCTATAAATACTTATACAAGAATCAACATTTGATGGGAGAGGGCTCTTCAGCCTAGAAGAGAAAATTGTAACAAGATCCAGTTTTTGGACATTCATGCTAAACATATTCGGATTACAAATAAGACACACATTCTTAACAGTATGTGTAATTAACTATTGAAACAATTTACTGAGGGTTGTGGATCCTCCATTGCTGGAAATTTATAAATCAAGACAATATTTTCCTAAAAGAAAAACTTGAGTTAAACACAGTTAATTCAGAGAAGTCCTGGGTAGGAGGTTAGAGTAGAGGGTCGCAATGATCTCTTTTGGCATTATAGTCTATTACAAGTAAATGTCATAATCACAAAAGCATATAGTATATAAAGCATATAGTAGTAAAGATTGACAATGTTTTAAAAGTGGGAAAGATTTAAAATCAACAAGTTCTTGAACACCTAAAATCAGGCAGCTAAATCTGTCTGGACTGTAGAGACTAATGTGGATGATTTAGGGATTCTGAAAATCAGGACACTTCTTTAAGCTATCAAATGCAGATTAGTGTTTGAAATCTTCAAAGCAACTTAGGGGATTTAGACACATATCTTCCTTTAACTTCAAAGGAAGAAATATGTTTCTGTCCACTAGACTGTTGGAAGAATCTCAGTCTGTGTGACTCACTTTAAGTCATTTAGAAAATGTCATATTAAGTGACACGTCAAGTTCATGGTGAGAATTGATGGCATAGCCCCGATTCCCAGCGTAGTGTCTTGGCCACAGGAACATCATTGCTACTCTTCTCTTCATTTTAAATCGGGGATCAGATCCTTCCATATATCTATGTCCTTCATTTTCCAAATCTCATACTGGAGTGTGAAGGACTTCAAAGCACAAAATAAATGCAGTTATGCCACATAGAACTAATCATGTCAACTGAAAAATAACTGTTAACTGCCTCATTACCACTTAATGTGTCGGGTAGATTTGAATGCACCTGCAAGGTAATAAAGAGGTGTCAGTATTATTCATATCTTTTAATTGCTTCCATTACCTTTTTTCTATCCCATGGGTAAAGCATTGCCACATCACTGATTATACTGTGGATACTGGAGACATAACAGTACAGAGTCAAATACAGCCCCAACCAACCGTTGCCAACTTATAGCTATAAGCAACACTACAACTTGGCAATAAAACCTATTTACTGTTAAAATTAAAATTGCTTTTAACAGTTTTATAGCATGCTGACAATTTAAATAATTGTATCAGGCTGCAGCTGTTCTTTGTGGAACAGCAAAGAAGAAAAGGAAAACTTACAAGGGCGTAAGCAGCAAAACCAAAGAACACATTCCCACAAGAAGAGGAGTAGGAATGCCGAGAAAAGTGTGGGTTCCCTATTAGGGACAGGTTCTCTAAAAGTAAAAAAAGTATTTCCTTACATAACCCTTTGCACATATCAGAGGGGTAGCCGTATTAGTCTGAATCTGCAAAAGTGGCGAGGAGTCCTGTGGCACCTTATAGACTAACCGAAGTGTTGGAGCACTTTGTGTGGTGTCTTTGCCCACGAAAGCTTATGCTCCAACACTTCGGTTAGTCTATAAGGTGCCACAGGACTCCTCGCTGCCTTTGCACATATGTCTATTATGTCTATGCAAATAAATCCAGCAAAGCCTTCATCTTTTTTTATTTTTGCACCACTTAAAATTTTGCTCCCTGAGATTGGCTCACTGCAGAAAATATCTGAATGAGTTATCCATTACCAAACAATTTCATTTTCATTGAATAACGTGTTCATGTTATCAACTTATTTGCTAAATGGAGTAGATATCACTGAATGATCATCTTTCCTTTTTATGATGCTTTAAAAATAAGCTGCCTAATTTTCCTTTATTATGTTTCTATTAAATGTAACAATTGCAGAAACTAAGTGATTGGGCATCAAAATGGCAAATGAAATTTAATATTGATAAATCTGAAGTAATGCACATTGGAAAAAATAACCTGAACTATATATACAATATGAGGAAAACTATTTTAGCTACAACTACTTAAGAAAAAGATCTTGGAGTCATTGTGGATAGTTCTCTGAAAACATCCACTCAGCTTTGTAACAGAAATGAAGTTAAGAAAGGGAATTTCCATGCTTGGGATGTAATTCTGTTCTGGACAAAGAGTTGAACTGGAACAAATGGCATGGTTGCTAGCACTAGGAGAACTTGCTACCTTTGGGTTATATCCTCATCATACAATGAAGGACAAATACAAACTAATTTATCCTAATTTTTGGAGAGCTCTCCAAAGTTAGAATGTTCGAACATCAGAGGCCAGATGGCATTATGCAACAATGCTACTGCAGGGCTGTGACTTCAAGGCACACATCCAATGGGGTGTGACCAGGCCTTTTATCATGTTTATTTGTATCATCAAATTGCTTCCTTCTGCTCTTTCCATCTAGTGTTTGTAACCATCTGCTGTCCATAATCTCTGACTTAGTTTGTGAGCTCTGTGGGGGAAACAGAATATCTTTAGTATGTGTTTGTTTGTAGAGTAACCTGAACAATAGGATCCTTGCCCCTAGAAATCACCACAATACACATAATAAATAGTATAACGTGGCCAAGACTCCACTGCCAATTTATACTAGCTCCATCCTGGATCCTGGAAGCAAGCAGGATTTGACTGGGCATGGCGTCTTATCAGAGGAGGCTTTCCTGCAAGATTTTCTGGCACCTCATTACATTCTTTCAGTAAGGCTTGTCTATATGTTTGAGATTCAGAAATGAAGATCTCCTGACATTTCAGTCTCCCTAGTAAGAGTCCTCTTAGAACCAGTAAAGCAAAGAAAAAAGAAGTTAGCTGAACATGTCACAGCTGTCAGTTGGATTCAATTCAGATCAGAATTGGTTGAAACCTAGAATTTCCATTTTATGGGAAATTCTGACATTTCAAAATTCCTTTTTCTCCCAAATCAGAACAAAACAGAAACTTCAAAATGCCTGCAACACAATAATTTCTAATTAAAATTGCATGAGAAATCTCCTAACAGTTCATTTTGATAAGGTTAATCTTATCATTTCAACCAATATAAAATATAATATGTATGGAGTTAGCAGCACTGTCTTGTCTTAAAATTGCCCAGCACTTGCCATTCTCAGACACAATTTTCAGTTGCTGATTATGTCAAAATGAAATTCTAAACAAAACCTTCCATATTGTATGCTGTGTTGTAACTGTGCTGATCCCAGGATATCACATAGACAAGGTGAGTGATGTAATATTTTGTACTGGACCAGCTTCTGTTGGAGAGACATATGCTTTCAAGTTTACCCAGAGCTCTTCTTCAGGTCTGCAATGCTAACTCAGAGGTAGCAGTGACACTAAGTTAGTTTCCCAGATCTGAAGAACTTTGCATAATCTAGAAAGTTTGTCTCTCACCAACAATCATAGAATCATAGAATATTAGGACTGGAAGGGACCCCGAGAGGTCATCAAGTCTGGTCCCCTGCTCTCATGGCCAGACCCAGTACTGTCTAGTCCATCCCTAATAGACATTTATCTAACCTACTCTTAAATATCTCCAGAGATGTAGATTCCACAACCTCCCTAGCTAATTTTTTCCAGTGTTTAACCACCCTGACAGTTAGGAACTTTTTCCTAATGTCCAGCCTAAACCTTCCTTACTGCAGTTTAAGCCCATTGCTTCTTGTTCTATCCTCAGAGGCCAGGAAGAACATTTTTTCTCCCTCCTCCGTGTGACACCCTTTAGATACCTGAAAACTGCTCTCATGTCCCTTCTTGATCTTCTCTTTTCCAAACTAAACAAGACCAATTCTTTCAGTCTTCCTTCATAGGTCATGTTCTCTAGACCTTTAATCATTCTTGTTGCTCTTCTCTGGACCCTCTCCAATTTCTCCACTTCTTTCTTGAAATGTGGAGCCCAGAACTGAATGTAATACTCCAACTGAGGCCTAATCAGCTCAGAGTAAAGCAGAAGAATGACTTCTCGTGTCTTGCTCACAACACACTTGTTAATGCATCCTAGAATCATGTTTGCTTTTTTTGCAATAGCATCACACTGTTGACTCATATTTAGCTTGTGGTCCATTAAAACCCCTAGATCCCTTTCTGCCATACTCCTTCCTAGACAGTCGCTTCCCATTCTGTATGTGTGAAACTGATTGTTCCTTCCTAAGTGGAGCACTTTGCATTTGTTCTTAAAAAAAACTTCATCCTGTTTATCTCAGACCATTTCTCCAATTTGTCCAGATCATTTTGAATTATGATCCTATCCTCCAAAGCAGTTGTAATTCCTCCCAGTGTTGTATCATCTGCAAACTTAATAAGCATACTCTCTATGGGTATGTCTACACTACCCTCCTAGTTCGAACTAGGAGGGTAATGTAGGCATACCGCACTTGCAAATGAAGCCCGGGATTTGAATTTCCCGGGCTTCATTTGCAGAAGTGGGGTGCCGCCATTTTTAAAACCCCGCTAGTTCGAACCCCGTGCAGCGTGGCTATACGGGGCACGAACTAGGTAGTTCGAACTACCATTACTCCTCATTCCACGATGTTATTGATCATAGAGACGTATTTTAAAACAAGGAAAATTAAGTTAAAAATGAAATGTCAAAGGAGCGAAATAGGGGCATAAACTCTAAGGGTATGTCTACACTAGCCACCCTAGTTCGAACAAGGATGGCTAATGTAGTCATTCAAACTTGCAAATGAAGCCCGGGATTAAAATATCCCAGGCTTTATTTGCATGTTCCTGGGCGTCGCCATTTTTAAATGCCCGGTGGTTCAAACTCCCTGCCCGCAGCAACACACAGCACAGGCTAGGTAGCTCAAATTAAAGCTCCTAATTCAAACTACCGTTACTCCTCCTTTCCCCTGCCCTCCATTCCCCCATTCTTCCCCCCTCCCCTGCAGATACAATAAAACAGACTTTTGGGTTTGGAAAAATGAACAATGTTTTTTTATTTAATTTGAGGTAATGAAAACTGGGGAACAGCTGGGGAAAGAACCTGGGAGGGCCAAGAGGGAGAAGGAAGGTGAAGAGAGATTCAGGGATGGGGCTGGAAGTGGTACCCACCTTGCGTGGTCCCTCCACCTCTTGTGTGGGGTCCTCAGTGGCCTGTGGGGAGGACTAAGGGGAGAAGCCAGAGAAGCAGGAGCAGGAGCGGGAGTGGTTACTCGACCACTCCATGGCAGCGACCAGGCAGTCAACATCAGGTGAGACTGAAAGGTCTTGGGTGATGTGCTTAGAGAAAGGCCATCTGTGGCCTACACAACAGTCCCCTTCCTGCAGGGACACAGATGTTTCAAGGGGGAGCCTCATTACCCCCATGTCCTGGGGATGAGCAGGCATGGGAAGGTGCCTGACAAGCCAGGAGCCTGTGGGCAGGAGCAGGGTGACGATGGGGCAGATTTGGCTTCCCTGCTTGCCATGCACATGCTGGATCTGGCAGTGGCAACTTCCCTCAGGGAGCGGACGTCTATCTCTGCCCTTTGGTAGATGAGGGGAGGGTGTTGGGGGAGCTGTGTGTGAGCGGCAGATGCTGCTTGCTGGGCAGGATGCTACTGGGGTCCCCTCCACTTCCTTCCCTCCCAGCAAGCTCCCCTTGCAGGGGCTCAGTGTCCTTTGCCTCGCCACTCATACCCAGGAGCACATGCTGCCGCGAGAGAGTGGGCATGCCCATTTACTGCACGCAGCACTGCCATGGGTGTGTCACCCTGACCCCAGCCTCCTTAGTGGTGGCCAGTGGTGGGAGGGTGTCCCACCACAGAGTCGGGAGTAAGGCAGGCCTCTCCAGAAACCCTCTGAGCAGGAGCACAAGGGTCCTCTGTGGCAGCCTTCTGCGGCGGTGTGCCCCGGACTGGCACTCCATGTGCATCTACGTGTACCGACTGCTGCACAATCCCCAGACCAAGAAGCCCTTCGCTGCCTGCTGTCTCCCACCATGAGTATCTAGAGAAAGTTATTGAGCTCACCTGATGGGCCTTGCTCTGCTTTGTCTGACCCCTGGGAGAATCCTGGGATAGGGGTACCAGCTCCAGGGACTGGCTGAGCTCCTGGCTGGCGGGCATCATGATGTCAGTGGCCTGGTCCTGCTCCTCCTCCTTCTCAGCCATGGACTTTCCCTCCAGGAGGGTGACAATTGGCATCTCCACCCCAGAGTCCACAAGAAGTGGAGGAAGGGAATGACCCCCTCCCAGGATGCAGTGGAGCTGGTCAAAGTAGGGGCAGGTCTGGGGTACCACCCCTGAGCAGGAGCTGTGCTCCCTGGCTTTGGTATAGGTTTGAGTTCCTTTATTTTCATGTGCACCTGCTCTTGGGTGCGCATGTGTCCCCTCTGACCCAGCCTGTTGGCCATTTGGCTGTAGATGTCAGCATTCCTGCACCTGGTGCACAGATCCTGGAGGTTTTCCTCATCTCCCCAGATCTCAATGACATCAAGGATCTCTACACCAGTCCAGGATGAGGCCTGCCTCCTCCACTTCCAGGCAGGAGCTTAGGAACTAGCTGTAGCAGTGCTGGAAGCCGTGGTGGGCTCAGGAGGCCTACTGGGGTCTGCCATGGCAACAGGGAAGGCAGAGCTGGGCGCTGCTGCGTGGCATGGTGCTAGCAAGGCTTATATCGTGCCACTAACTGTTTCCCCTGAGGCTGCGGCTTTAAGGGCTTCAGGGGAAGGCGAAATATAGAGTTCTGATGAGTGTGCACAGGGTGGCCACAAGGACACCTGTGAGAAGCCCTCGAGGCCACTTATTTCGAAATAACCTCAGCTTCCCCATCTACACACGCCCTATTTCGAAATAGGCATTATTCCTCGTGAAATGAGGGTTACAGAATTCAGAATAAGACGCCCCTTATTTTGACATGATTTTGAAATAATGGGCTTGCTGTGTAGACATTCACCTAGTTATTTCAAACTAACGGTGCTGTGTAGACGTGCTGTGAGTTACTATAGACAGTTCTTTCCCAGGTGTTTTCCAGGTGAGTCTTGCCCACCTGCTTAGGGCCCAACTGTCTTTTTCTCTCTGGGTATGTCTACACTACCCCCCTAGTTCGAACTAGGGGGGGTAATGTAGTCATACGGAGTTGCAAATGAAGCCTGGGATTTGAATTTCCCGGGCTTCATTTGCATGAAGCCGGCCGGCACCATTTTTAAATGCCGGCTAGTTCGGACTCCGTGCCACGCGGCTACACACGGCACGGACTAGCTAGTTCGGATTAGGCTTCCTAATCCAAACTAGCTGTACGCCTCGTTCCACGAGGCATACAGTTAGTTCGGATAGGAAGCCTAATCCGAACTAGCTAGTCCGTGCCGCGTGTAGCTGCGTGGCACGGGGTCCGAACTAGCCGGCATTTAAAAATGGCGCCGGCCGGCTTCATGCAAATGAAGCCCGGGAAATTCAAATCCCGGGCTTCATTTGCAACTCTGTATGACTACATTACCCCCCCTTGTTCGAACTAGGGGGTAGTGTAGACATACCCTCTCTCTGCAGCATGGGGCACAGGTCACTTGCAGATATAAACTAAATTAAGTAGTGGATTCAAGAGCTCTGCCTCTCACTTTCCCTGTCGCATCTTTATACAATGATCCCAGGCTTCCACATGAGTCAGATGCTCATATGCATAGTCTCTTGTATTATGTGGGATTGAAAGCCTGAGCTTTTGTGATACATTATTTTTCAAGTGGGATTCCTTCATTTCCTCTAATTAAATCAGTTCCTATTCATAACCTATTTGCTTGGATAAAGAAATAACCATCTGAATAATAACATCTGTAATTTCCCCCTGGTGTTATTATACTTCTTTAAGAATATGCCAACCCACTAGGTAAAAATTACACAGTTTTGACAAGCATTATCTAAGAGACTGTACTTAGAAGAATATTCTTCCATATGCTCTAACCTCTAAAAATGCTTTTTTTCCTCCTATTTGGTCGCTATATTCCTGTTTGTTGCACTGTGTAATTTTTTATTTTCCAAATTTTAGAAAATGATTTAGAAATTTCATGACTAGATTTTATGCTCTTAGCTAACTCTAAATAATAATTTCCTTTATATATAGTTCCTTTCAAAGCAACTGGATGACATCAAAAGACGACACAAGGAGTCCTGTAGCACCTAATAGACTAACAGATGTATTGGAGCATAAGCTTTTGTGGGCAAAGACCCACTTCATCAGATGCATGTCATGCATTTGACGAAGTGGGTCTTTGCCCACGAAAGCTTATGCTCCAATACATCTGTTAGTCTATAAGGTGCTACAGGACTCCTTGTTGCATTTGCAGATCTAGACTAACATGGCTACCCCTCTGATACTTGACATCCAAAGAAGTTAATTCTCAGGGCATGTTTTCACTACCTGGTGGATCGATGGGCAGTGATCGATCTAGCGGGTGTCTATTTATTGTGTCTAGTGGAGACAAGATAAATCAACTGCTGAGTGCTCTCCCAATTACTCTAGTACTACAGCATCAGCTGTTTACTTACCATGGTGAAGATACCGTTCTAAATAGATCTAAGTTCATCAACTTCAGCTACGTTATTCATGTAGCTGAAGTTGCATAACCTAGATCGATGGACCATAGTAATGTAGACTAGGTCTTAGTGTGCATAAAGATGGCAGAATCTGACCCTGAATAAAAATGGAATCATAATGAAAAATTCTGCCCCCCTCATTAATATTGAATAATAATTTACGGCATGTGTAGTCTCATTGGGTACATAGTTACTGTAATAAAAGATCCATGTCACAGCCATGTCTGGACCAGGTCAGCTAATTTTGGCCTGGGTGTAGGGCTAAAAAATTCAGTGTAGACATTTGTGCTTGCGTTGGATTCCTGGCTATGAGTCCCAAACCCCTCATGGAGTTTAAATGCTCAGGCTCCTGCCAAAGTTCACATGTCTATATTGAACATTTTGGCCCCAGAACCCAACCTGACTTAGGCTCTGAGTCACAGCCCTATTTATGGAGTCTCATCTGCAAACCCTCTCTTGGTGCTTTAGTGAGAGAGATAAGCTCCCTCAAATACCAGAGATCCCCAGTTCATGTCCCTCCTCCACTTGTGGGGGAGATGGGATTTGAATGGTGCTTTCTCTCAGGGGAATGCCCTAACCATTGGGTTAGGGGATAGTCTGATGAAGGATTCCATCAGTCCCTCCACTCATAGAATCATAGAATAATAGGACTGGAAGGGACCTCGAGAGGTCATCGAGTCCAGCCCCCCGCCCTCAAGGCAGGATCAAGCTCCGTCTACACCATCCCTGACAGATGTCTATCTAACCTGTTCTTAAATATCTCCAGAGAGGGAGATTCCACCACCTCCCTTGGCAATTTATTCCAATATTTGACCACCCTGACAGTTAGGAATTTTTTCCTAATGTCCAATCTAAACCTCCCCTGCTGCACTTTAAGCCCATTACTCCTTGTCCTGTCCTCAGAAACCAAGAGGAACAAATTTTCTCCTTCCTCCTTGTGACACCCTTTTAGATATTTGAAAACCGCTATCATGTCCCCCCTTAATCTTCTTTTTTCCAAACTAAACAAGCCCAGTTCATGAAGCCTGGCTTCATAGGTCATGTTCTCTAAACCTTTAATCATTCTTGTCGCTCTTCTCTGTACCCTTTCCAATTTCTCCACATCTTTCTTGAAATGTGGCGCCCAGAACTGGACACAGTACTCCAGCTGAGGCCTAACTAGTGCAGAGTAGAGCGGCAGAATGACTTCACGAGTTTTGCTTACAACACACCTGTTGATACAACCTAGAATCATATTTGCTTTTTTTGCAACAGCATCACACTGTTGGCTCATATTCAACTTGTGGTCCACTATGACCCCTAGATCCCTTTCCGCCATGCTCCTTCCTAGACAGTCGCTTCCCATCTTGTATGTATGGAACTGATTGTTCCTTCCTAAGTGGAGCACTTTGCATTTCTCTTTATTAAACCTCATCCTGTTTACCTCTGACCATTTCTCTAACTTGCTAAGGTCATTTTGAATTATGTCCCTATCCTCCAAAGAAGTTGCAACCCCACCCAGTTTGGTATCATCTGCAAACTTAATAAGCGTACTCTCTATCCCAATATCTACATCATTGATGAAGATATTGAACAGTACGGGTCCCAAAACAGACCCTTGAGGAACTCCACTTGTTATCCCTTTCCAGCAGGATTTAGAACCATTAACAACAACTCTCTGACTACGGTTATCCAGCCAATTATGCACCCACCTTATCGTAGCCCTATCTAAGTTATATTTGCCTAGTTTATCAATAAGAATATCATGCGAGACCGTATCAAATGCCTTACTAAAGTCTAGGTATATGACATCCACCGCTTCTCCCTTATCCACAAGGCTCGTTATCTTATCAAAGAAAAGATAACTCAACTCTTGCCATTTTGTGTGAGCTCACCTGCGAGGTCCAAATCTAACTGGCGAGGTCTGTGAACTTGCATCAGGTGAGGTAGGCAATAGAATTCATCTCTTCCCCCGTTAATGCATCACTCTGGGGCTGAGGTGTCCTGATGCCAAGAACAAGGCTGTAGCATGTACGCATAGAATCACCAACATAGATGCCAGGGGAGTTCTAATTGCAAAAATTAAGGTGCCAAAAAAGTTTAGGCACCTAAACCATACAGAGGCCACTGAACGGGAGGCTGTGAATTCAAGCAGGGCCTGATTTGAGATGTAGATCCCCAAAGTGGTATTTTTTGTGACTGTAGCACCATATGTCTATATATTAGTGGGGTACTTTATATAAGGTCTGATTAAGGCCCCCTACTTAAACACACACTTTGTTGAATGGATGTGGGCACCTGCATAATTTTAAGCAGGTCCTTCAATCCCATTAAAATCATTGGGACTGAAGTAGGTCATTGAGGCTATGTCTACACTGCAGGGGTTTTCCGGGATACCTCTGGATAACCCGCCGCATTCAGGGAACACGTTTGCTCTTCTGCTTTTTTTTGTGGAAGAGCAAACATGCTCTTTTGGGAAGCCCTGTTTTCCTTATTGTACAAGGAATAATGGCTCCTCTGAAAGAGGAGGCTTTTTCAACATTTGGCCTTGTCTAAATGGGGCCAAATGGCAGAAAAGCCTCTTCTGGAAAAGTTATTGGAAAAAGCTACGCAAAATGCAGAGCCCATTTTGTGTAGCTTTTTCCGATAGAAGACTGTAGTCCTGCCCTAGTCAGAGTGCTTTGCTGAATCAGAACAAAATATTGTCTGTCAATATGAATTCAGAAATTATTGAAATGTCTTGCACATAAACACACTTCCATGTAGTAGAAACTGGCTGAAGTACCAGAAATAAGTATAAAGACAAACGAGGCTGCATGAAACTGAAGACAGGTGTCCCATGCACTGCTCTGAGACATCAATCTGTTTTCAGTCTTCTCTCATTTACAATCTTCATTAGTGAATTGGCAGAGGTATAAACATTTTAATGAAATTTCTGGATGGTATGAAATTGGGAGGTGTTGACAGCAACCAATGAAAAAAACAAATAAAATAGCAAGAAACCTAGGGAAATTAAAAATATGGGCAGAAAAGCAACCAAATGAAGTTTCAATTAGAATAACGTTCTAGAGAACATCTAAGGGAAGACAACCCAAAATACAGCTATTGAGCAGAAAGGCACCAAAAAACCCCACCCTTGGAAAGGCATAACTCAGAAAGGAACCTACTACTGGTGAGAGTGGGCAGCAAATTAGACATGGAGTAAAAATTGTCTAACGTTCCTAATACATTTTCAAATGTGACCAAGGGTTTATCAACATGGTGCATTCTTCTGTACTTAAGGGGTGTAAAGTCAAGTCCTAATTAACATGTCATGTACTAACTGGCTTCTCTGCAACCCTCTGACACACTACGTCTAGACTGCAAGCCTCTTTCGAAAGAGGCTTTTTCAAAAGATACTTTCGAAAAAGCCTCTTTCGAAAAAGAGCATCTAGACTACAACCAGTGCTTCTGAAAAAGCAAGCCGCTTTTTCGAAAGAGAGCACCCAGGCAGTCTGGATGCTCTCTTTCGAAAAAGCACAGTTTGCATTACATAGCGCTTTTTTTCGAAAGATCACTTTCAAAAAAAGGCGTTCTTCCTTGTAAAACAAAGTTTTCCATGGTCAAAAAAACTGCTGCATTCTTTTGATTTACTTTTGAAAGAACACGGTGGCAGTGTAGATGCAGGGGAAGTTTTAAAAAAAATGCCACTTTAAAAAAAAAAAACCTGTAATCTAGACACACCCAGTGTGTTTTAATGTAGTGCTGCTTGAGATGTTACTATATTAACAGGGAACTTGATGTCCACAACATCAGGGGTCCACACAGCTCCACTAGTGAGTGACATACTAGTATGGACTCAATTCACTCGCCTCTGGCATAGACAAGCCCGGTGTCAGTTAGGAGCCTAAATTTCTGAGAGGTTCGTAAATACTTAAATGATTTTTGAATATGGAACTTAGGAGTCTAAGTCCCTTAGGGTTAGACTCAGAAAGGGATTTAAATGCCAAACTGCTACCTTAGGCACCTGTGTCCAAAATTCAGATCTTCCAAAGCCCTGCTCAGTTGCCTCCAAAGTCTACAGGGGCCTCTTGTTCTTCTTGTTTACGTGAAATAATTCATCTAAGTCCTCAGGCTGCTAAGTTGATTGGTGTCTAAGCCCTGGTAGGATTCACAAATTGCACGTCCCCCCTCAGCAATCTTGTCTGTGGGGTTGAAGTTGGTTGGCATTCTCAGGGACCTCAATAGAATACGCCCACCCGATCAGACCCTGGAGAAAACACAATTGAGGACAGAGTGTTGGTGCAGGGCTCACCCAGGCTAAGAGAGAACCACATTTAAATCCCCATTCTGCCTAATTCAGAAGGCTCTTGTATCTCCCATGTTGGTGCTCTAATTTCTGGACTAAGGTGTACACATAATGTGCACTGTGTATGAACCCTTTGAACAAACCATATGGTCCCAGAGGTGGCAACTTTTAGACTCTTTGTACCTTTGTCAGCTGGGATTTCCGTGCTAGAGAGGGCACACACTTTAGTTTGTTTCCTATTTTGTTCAGACCTCTGAATCTTTTGGCTCAGTGGCACTGGTATATTTTCACTACCTGAAGTAATAACGAATCCTACAAGTTTAAAGAATTGAATATGAGTTTTGATGTGTGCCTCATTGTCAAGGGTGCTGGGGTGGGAAATGTTGACTCTCCTCCCATGTGGATAACATAACGTAAATATTCATTGGGCCCCAGTGAACGAGTGAGAATGACACCATAGCTTAATGGGTAGTGCACTCTGCAGAGAGATTCCAGGTCTGGGTCTTGCTCCAGTAACACTGTAACTATTTTACACAAAGTGGAACAGTTTCAGCCCAAGGCAGAACTCAAGTTGTCTTTCACACCATCTAAGTTAGCTATTTGTTTAAATAGTGTTTCCTGTGTTTTCACTAGGAAATAAAATCTTTGACTTTTAATTATCTTTTCTATTTTATCACCCACTTTGGACATGAATCATAAAATCACCAGGCTGGCAGAAATAGCATAGCAGTGCCTGCATATCTTTTGGAACTAATAGTTATATCACTTTGATACAATTAATTATCAATCATTTCACACCAGTATAACTGGAGGGGGGGTTTTTTGGTCAAAATTTGCTGAATTCAAAAGAAAGTGAAGGGGAAGCTATTCTGCTGTCATAGGTAAAATCTTGGCCCATTGGGAATTTTACTACTGATCACAGAAGGGCCAGGATTTCATCTCATGGCTTTGTGACAGATATTGCAGAGAGGATTAAACTTATGAATCACTATGGCCTGGTGGTTGTAGGCAACTCCAAAGGGCAGGGTTACTACAGATTATCCAGGAACTAAAAATGATAGGGGTGATGCTAAGGTGCCACCCTCCATGAGGAGGGGTGCACAAATTGGGCTTTTTCCCCCCAGAGATTAACTGAGAAATGGCTTATGTTATAGAATGGCAAAAATTGACTCGGGGCATTTTTTATCTGATCTACAAACAGAAACGTACAGTTCAAGAGGAAGGCCCAATGTTTGGGAAAGACTTGGAATGTCTTTGGCCTACTAGAGTTCCATAAGACTACCAGGAAGTCTCTGGTAAATTTTTAATACTCTTGTGGTAACATTGGTTACTTTTATATATTTTTCTCTGTAATGCTTTTACTTGAAGAATAAATGTACTTGCTTAGAGAAAAGCTACATGGCAATTTATAACTGTTGGCAATACACTATTCATAGCCTTCAGACAGAAAGCAATGTGCAGACACTGTCTCGTAAGGCAACTGGCTTGCAGGAGATATTACTGTGTAAAGTAGGGAGCTGTACAGCCTTAAAATTCCCTGGCCATAAGGGAGTGGGACAAGGGTCTCTGCTCAGAAACAGGTGATGGCTGAGACCTGAAGGGTCACTCCTAGAGTGGAACATGGAGTGGGGGAAAGCAGAGGTAGTTTCCCCAAATCTTTAGTTTGTAAATTGCCTTTATATTTAAATTGAAGTTGATAGTTTTTGCTCACTCCATTTCTACTGTGAATCCAGATGATATGAATGAATAGTGGGTGAACATCAAAATGTTGGAAGATTTGATTTCAGAAAACCCTCTATTAATTTGAATTCTTACCCAAAGATCTTTTGGAGTCTGTAAAATGTAGATAGAAATCTCAGATTAATAGAGTCTCTCTTGAGATTTATGAAGACTTCCTGCCTCTTATTTGCACCAGAAGCTTTTGTTTGGGTCTTTCAGCACCTCAAATTCTAACCTTGGCTTGAATCAGAAAGTGCAAATATGTGGGCAAATACCTTCCTTTCTTACTGAGATTTGGAATGGATTATGAGTTTTCATTCACAAAAGTAGCCCCAGGTCCTCTTTTAAACCTACCTGTCAGCAGGCTAAAGGGATGACTGTGTAAAAAGGTGTCTCAGAACTCTTATTCAACCAAAAACCATGCTTGATGCAGAATCATCTAATCTACCTAACTGTCAGGGTGGTTAAATGCTGGAATAAGTTGCCTAGGGAGGTTGTGGAATCTCCACCTCTGGAGATATTTAAGAGCAGGTTAGATAGACATCAATTAGGGATGGTCTAGACAGTAGCGGGTCCTGCCAAGAGGGCAGAGGATTGGATTCTATGACCTCTCGAGGTCCCTTCTAGTATTCTATGATTCATACAAAGGAGAAGATGGGCTCATGTTTAAGAGGTGTAAGACATGCAATGTTCTTCGAATATCCAAGTAGTGTGTGCCTTTTAATTTTGAGATGAAACCTTGAGTGCTGAAATCAGTAGTCTCTATGCATGCTATCATATGAAAGATTAAGATAATGACACACCAAAGGAAAACAATTTTGCCTGTCACTGGTTTTGTGTAGGTTTAAATTGTCTATCAACCTATGTTAAAAGCTTAAATGTCATTAAAATAATTCTGTATTGAAATTTAATTTTCTGGACAGATAGACTTTTAAATATGTCCTTTCATGGTTGAAAGCAGCTACAAACTAATTGCCCAGGATTAAATTTTGAAAAGAACTAGGAAGACAAATGGAGAAAGTATTCTTGAGAAATTGCTAGGGTTCTTGATAAGAGCACGTTTCAATACTTTTAAAGTCTAAAGATACAATTGAAAAAATGTCATTATCTCAGAATCTGAGCCCTACCTGTGATGAACTGGAACAACTGAGCACTGTGACAAATACTTCAAAACTTTCCCAGTCATATAAATCAGCTCCCTTTCAAAATAAAAAGACAGATTTTGACAACACTAATGATTAGAAACACAATCTTATTTCCATGGGATTGGCAATTGATTCTTTTTGTGAAACAGATTTAATTTGTCACCCATTTCTTTTTTTTTCTCCCATGTGAAATATACTGCCACGAAACAGCCTTGAGGTATTTCCAGGAAACGTCTTGACAGACATATATCATTAAATTAAAATGTGACACATTGGTGTTTATAAATCACTTTAGTTCTAATGTAAATGCAAATTACTCATAGGCAGAAAATCTGTTGGATAATCATAACCATTTCTTGTAATTCTTATCAACCAGTAAATCAAAATGTTTCCAGTGTCAGATATTTCTAGTTGGTTTGCACATCCTTCAAAATCAACTTTTGATGACAGTGTTGATAGCTAGTGGAAAGGAAGTTATGATATGAATTAGTCAGTGCCTATCCAATAGCCTTCTTTAGTCATAAGCTGAGTTACTTCTTGCTATACAGTGATCTTGGCATTTTCACTGATTAGTTCATGCAGATACTTATAGTGTGAAAATGGTCATCACTTGTATGAATCTGCACCCTGGATACATATTAACTAGACATTGTGCACTGGCTCTGTGAAAATGGTTAGTATGTTTTGATATAGTCCCCTTTCAAACAATACCACATCAACATGTACTAGACTGCTTTTGGTGCACCCTGGCAAGTTAGTGTGTGACACACTAGAATGAATAAAATTTACTCCAGATGGCAAACGCTAATGCGCAGTGTAGCTAAGTCTTAAGGTCTCTTCTATCTTAAATGAGGAGTCTAATTTTTTTTCTCAATTGGCAGCTCAGTTATGCCTTTCCTACACATTCGATCTTTCTGCCTGAGCACAACGACACTGACTTCAGTGTCTGCTTTGGCAGACAAGATATTGAAACCCTTGAGTTGTTAACATGTGTATCTTTCCACTCACCTGGGAACAATGCACAGGAGTTCTTTAAAGAGTTCAGATATTATTGCTGGTCACTGGATCCACTCGATGATAGGGTCTCCTCCTGTCGTCTCTAGGGAATCAGCTCCTTCCGGGTCGGAGGGTCCCTTATGCTACTGACTGCAAACTCTATTGCTTCTTTCCCTTTCTCTGTGGCCCCTCTATCACTCTGGACGTTTCAGCCTCTTCTTTGGGCTTGACCTTTGGCCAGATAACTATCCATGTTTCCTACTTCTGGGGCACCCCAAGGTCTCTTGACAAAAGGTCTTAGGCAGTCTTCCTGCTCATAGCCCTGCTGGTACCAGTTCCTCAGAAGCAGGTGGGGGAGCCTGCCTTCTTACTCTGGTTTCCATCTCAGGGGTCCTCTAATCAGCAGCCAAACTATACATTCCTGTTCCTTACTGCTTTTCCCCTGGGGCTTTCTCACCTTTCCGGCTTCACCCCTCTTTGGGTTCGCCAGCCTCCTAACTCCCTCCTCCCAGACAATAACTGAGGACTATTCTTGACAATCCCAACACATCTCCTTTCCACTTGGAAGCAACTTCATACTACTTCCCCTGCTGCTTCTCTCAGCTCCTAGGCTTTATACAGGCTCCTCCAACTGAGCCTCTTCACACTCCCTGGCTCCTCCTGCACGTGAAGCCTAAGAACATAAGAACATAAGAACGGCCGTACTGGGTCAAACCAAAGGTCCATCTAGCCCAGTATCCTGTCTACCGACAGTGGCCAGCACCAGGTGCCCCAGAGAGGCTGGACCAAAGACAATGATCAAGTGATTTGTCTCCTGCCATCCCTCTCCAGCCTCTGACAAACAGAGGCCAAGGACACCATTTTATCCCCTTGCTAATAGCCTTTTATGGACCTAACCTCCATGAATTTATCCAGCTTCTCTTTAAACTCTATTATAGTCCTAGCCTTCACAGTCTCCTCTGGCAAGGAGTTCCACAGGTTGACTACACGCTGTGTGAAGAAGAACTTCCTTTTATTAGTTTTAAACCTGCTACCCATTAATTTCATTTGGTGTCCTCTAGTTCTTCTATTATGGGAACTAATAAATAACTTTTCTTTATCAGCCCTCTCCACACCACTCATGATTTTATATACCTCTATCATAACCCTCCTCAGTCTCCTCTTTTCTAAACTGAAAAGTCCCAGTCGCTTTAACCTCTCCTCATATGGGACCCGTTCCAAACCCCTAATCATTTTAGTTGCCCTTTTCTGAACCCTTTCCAAGGCCAAAATATCTTTTTTGAGGTGAGGAGACCACATCTGTACACAGTATTCAAGATGTGGGCGTACCATAGTTTTATACAGGGGCAGTAAGATATTCTGGGTCTTATTTTCTATCCCTTTCCTAATAATTCCTAGCATCCTATATGCCTTTTTGACTGCCGCTGCACTCCTTGTGGAAGTTTTCAGAGAACTGTCCACGATAACTCCAAGATCTCTTTCCTGATTTGTCATAGCCAAATTAGCCCCCATCATACTGTACGTATAGTTGGGGTTATTTTTCCCGATGTGCATTACTTTACACTTATCCACATTAAATTTCATTTGCCATTTTGTTGCCCAATCACTCAGTTTGGTGAGATCTTCTTGGAGTCCCTCACAGTCTGCTTCTGTCTTGACTATCCTAAACAGTTTGGTATCATCTGCAAACTTTACTACCTCACTGCTTACCCCTTTCTCCAGATCATTTATGAATAAGTTGAAAAGGATTGGTCCCAGGACTGACCCTTGGGGTACACCACTAGTTACCCCTCTCCAATCTGAAAATTTACCATTTATTCCTACTCTTTGTTTCCTGTCTTTTAACCAGTTCTCAATCCAAGAAAGGACCTTCCCTCTTATCCCATGGCCATGTAATTTACACAAGAGCCTTTGGTGAGGGACCAAGCCTGGGAGTTAATTGGCCCACCTGGCCATCTTAAGCCCTTTAAATATGGTATGTGGTGGACACCCATCACAGTGCTATTGAGGCTTTTCCTACTTTGCAATGAAAAACACACTGAAGGGGAAGGCAAGTGTAGTAGCTCCATACTAGAGTATTTCAAAATTCTCCTTGTTTCTCATTAACTTACAAAGCTGAAAGTCAGCCATCAAAAGCTTTGTTGCAGGGGTCCTGTAGATTGCCGTCTGGGAACTTTTCAAGAAAATGTTGTTGTTTTTTCCCATCAGAACAAGCCACTTTGGAAAAGCTTCACCATGTTTTGCAAACTGAAGGTGCTATGCAAGCCAGCCCTACTCACAAACTCTCAGACATCATGTGGCTTGCAGCATAGAAATCGAGGGAGACTCAATGACTTTGAGTGAATTTTGATTATGGGATTTGCGATTCAAAGTGTATCTCTGAGGGTATGTCTACACTACCCCGCTAGTTCGAACTAGCGGGGTAATGTAGGCATACCGCACTTGCTAATGAAGCCCGGGATTTGAATTTCCCGGGCTTCATTAGCATAAGCGGGGAGCCGCCATTTTTAAATCCCCGCTGCTTCGAACCCCGTGTAGCGCGGCTACACGGGGCTCGAACTAGGTAGTTCGGACTAGGGTGCCTATTCCGAACTACCGGTACACCTCGTTTCACGAGGAGTACCGGTAGTTCGGAATAGGACCCTAGTCCGAACTACCTAGTTCGAGCCCCGTGTAGCCGCGCTACACGGGGTTCGAAGCAGCGGGGATTTAAAAATGGCGGCTCCCCGCTTATGCTAATGAAGCCCGGGAAATTCAAATCCCGGGCTTCATTAGCAAGTGCGGTATGCCTACATTACCCCGCTAGTTCGAACTAGCGGGGTAGTGTAGACATACCCTGGGTGTGCACCCCCATGGAAATGAAAACTGAAGACAAGATATGAAGCTCTGGTGAATGAAGTTCCAGGGGTATGCACAACTCTACTCAGATACCAAGGTGATAAGTGGGATAGAGACAGACATTTTATCAGAATTAACTAATTAAAAGTAACCAATTAAACTCTGGATCATAATTCTTTCCTTCTACGTTCTCATTCTGTGCAGAGGGAAATAAAGATTTGGTACCTCTTTTATCAGAAAAATGATAGATTTATAGGCAACAATTTTTTTAATAGTATATCGACGTAGTGCCTAGGCAACCCAGTCACGGACACCCATTGTGCTAGCTGCTGTCCAAACAAAAAGAGGACAGCTTATAAGAGACAGGGGATAACAGATGGATACAAACCAATGTGTGAGGACATGGAAAAAGGGGGATTATATTGTATATATTAACCATTCACTGGGGGTACGTCTTGACTACAGGCTTTTATCGACAGGCTTTGTCGACAGATACTGTTAACAAAGCTTCTGTCGACAAAGATCATCTAGACTAAGGCCAGTTCTGTCAACAAAGAAAGCTGCTTTTTCGACAGAGAGTCTAGATGCTCTCTTTTGAAAAAGCGCAGTGTGGATGCAATAGAGCCTTTTGTCAACAAAACTCTGTCGACAAAAGGCGTTATTCCTCATAGAGTGGGGTTTGCCACCGTCGACAAAACTGCCATGTTCTGTTGACTTACTGTCGACAGAACTCGGCAGTAGTGTAGACACAGGTATAACTTTGTCAACAAAAGTCCTCTTTTGTCGACAAAACCCTGTAGTCTAGACACACCCTGGGTGAGGGAAAGAGTAGAGCACACAAGCAGAGTGAACAAAGGGGATGCCAGCAAACATCATGTTAGCTCCATAACGTGGTGGTGGTGGGGGGGGGGTGTTACTTAGGAAGGGAACAGATGAATGGAAAGACAAAAAGAGGGGTAGATATGGACTGCAACTGAAGTGAAGAGAGGGTGAAGAGGCAGGAGGGGGTTGGAGCAAACATCACCTCAGCACAGGGCAGAGATCATGTGGACATTCTAATCTGGAATATGCACCTAACCACAGGAGCAAGTTCACAGCCATGGATCCTGGGTGTTGTACTGAAAGGACACACTTACCAAGCCAGGCACCCAAATCCCAAGGAAGGGAAAGGCTAGGGCCACACTCCTTGGCATTCCCCACTCATCTTTCTGGATTCTGTGAATTCCCATATCTGCATTCTGTGAATTCCCCACTCATCTTTCTGGATCTTTCTGGATTCTGTGAATCTCTTTCTGAGGCACTGCACTCTCTTCAGGCATTGTAGAGGGAGCTCAGGAGCCTATCTCAGAGCTGAGGATTCCAGCAAGTAGAGGGCATGCGAAGTTACATGCTGCAGCAATGAACCTAAATCTTTTTTGTGGATCAACCTTTAAGTGTCTAGATGCATTTTTAGTCACCTTCCCACCTTTCCAAACTGGGACCACTGACCTAGTTACGGATATGTAAACCAGCCATAAATAGTGCCCAATAGACAGAAACGGCTTTCATTCAGCCTATTTTCATAGTGTTTAGCTTCTCAGATAGTCACATATCTCTAATTGGCAAATATCACACATCTCCTATATATTAGCAATATCATCCCATTTGAAGTAGGGAATATTGTCCTGTATAAATTACCATGACAATATGTATTATTATTATTATTATTACACAAGGAGAGCTGATAAACTGTAAATTGGTGTCCATTAAAAAATGGGTAAATAAGTCTCCACCCTGCACATGCAATTTAAAAAACCCGAGTGTAACTTGGAGGTGATGTTACTAGTCACTGTGCAACCGCTTTGCTTGTGATAGTTGGTGTGAGGTGAGGTTGCTCTAGGCAGGCCTCAGTGGTCAATTATACTGCAGGAGTGGCCGTAGAGGAGCTTCCAGTAACTGGCGCCCTAAGCAAAACATGCAATCAGTGCGCGATCGGTGCCCCCGCCTCCAAATCCCTCAACACCATTTAACTTTGGCGCCCTAGGCTATTGCTTAGTTCGCCTCTATGGACGGGCCACCACTATATAACAAGATCTGTGAGCTTGCATGATCCTGAGCGAGGGTGAAGGCAATAAAAAGAGCTGGGCCAAGGAGACTTGGATTTTTTTTTTTTAACAAATTCTCATCAGTCCAGTTTTGCTGTGAAAAGCCTGAGGTAGTTCAAGTCTGCGTTTCAGGTACACCTATTGTGTTGTGTAAATTGCATTGAATAAGAACATGTGGCATGCCTATCAGTGCTCTCAGGGTCAATGTTTTCAAAACTGGGTGCCTACAATTAAACTCCTAAATCCATATTTAGGCACCTTTTTCTTTCCCCCAAAAAATCTTCTTGTAACACCTAGGGTTGTGAGCATATATCTGTATACATGGGTAATCGATGAGCTTAGGCTCATTGGTTAACTCTATCAGTTACATGCAATTCCCCTCCCTCGACTGTGCTGCTGCCTCTGATATAGAGGCAGCAGCGCTAGGACAAAGTGGGGCTGGAGTCAGTGCCCATGGGGAGCTGGCTTTTAAGCCAGCTTCCTGTGCTTGCCGGCTCCCATAGAGTCACCTCTCCCTGCCCACACCCTGCTGCCTCTGATACAGAATACTAGCTCCCACCTGCCCTCCACATGTAAAGTATAACTACTGAAAAATTCAGCTGTTAGACACTTATGAAAATAAGCACATTTTAACATCCCCACTGGGAACCCTGGGGCTTAGTGCATGAGCCTCAACTCCACGAGCTAAAAGACAGCCGGTTGTTAGTTAAGGCTGTTAGTTAAGGCTGTATTATTCTCTCTGTAAGTATTCTCAGGGCCACTAGATGGGACACTATACCACACCCAGTAGGTGTGTGGGTTACATTTTTTATAACCCTTTTTGTTGGTGTTTTTTAAAACCTGTTTATAGAATGCCCTTAGAAATGTTTAAACTATAAATTTAAAATGTTCATTAAAAACTTGGGAAAATGGATGGCTTTTTCAACCAGATCTGTATAAAAGCAGCCCGATATTAAAAAATGCTGAGCATCCAACAGCTCCTGTTGACTTTATAAACAAAACAACTTTATTTAGGATTGTGTCATCTTTTCCACCACATTGTAGTGTTGCTTAATGGAGTGCGATAATACAAGACAACATGTGCCATAAATCACAGAAAACAGTACACAGGCCTTATGTGATGACTAAATTAAAGCATTCAGTCACAAAGCCAATAACAGAGGGAAAGAGAAATTAAGAAGCCCAGTAAATGGGTTTTAACATGAAATTAGGAGAAAAGAGGAAGTCGGTGAGATGGAATGGTGCCACTGGGGGCTACAGAGGGGAAGACAAAGATCCGGCCCCATGTTAGACAAGATGAATGGGAAAACAGGTGGAAAGAAATGACATTCACTCTATCCTCTTGGATGGATTGGTTATACATCTTTACAGGATCTGGGCAATCAAGTTTAATTCAAACACAATCAAAGTGGAAGAAGGATGGGAGAGGAAAGAATGAGCCATAGATCTTGTGAACCAACCTACTTGACTCCTGTTTTGAGAAGTTACATATTTTGTAGGATGAACTTCATGTCAATGGAATTGTTCACTATCAAGAGTTATTTTCTACATGAATCAGCTGCTCACCTAAAAGATGCTTTTTTTTTTTTGCGTGGGCTTGTTCACACAACTTATTCAGCATAGACTTCTTTTGATAGTCCCCTTGAGAACCTAGCATGCTGAAGAAAGGATGGGCCCTTAGTTACAGCGGCAGTTTTCAAGAGGTTGCAACCCTAGTTCAATGGGGTTACCAAGCCTGATGTTAGACTTCCTGGGGTTTGAGGTCAAAGCCTGACCCCCACCATGCTGGGCAAAAGCGAAAGCATGAGGACTTCAGCCCTGGGCAGCAAGACTCAGATTATAGGCCCCTTACCCGAAGCTGAAATTCTGGGCTTCTGCTTTGCTCCTCACCACCTACCCAGGGTGGTATTCATCAGGTGGGCTCAGCCTTTGGGATTGCGTAATAATTGTTTTCTTGTCAGGAGAGGGTCACAGTGCAGTGAAGTTTGTGAACTCCTGGGCTAGAGCATGAGCTAAGGACTGGGGAGAGTTGTGTTCTGGTTCTGCCTTGCATGTACTGTATGATTTTAAACAAGTCACTTAGGGTATGTCTAGACTGCAGCCCCCTGTCGGCAGAGGGATGCAGATTAGGCAGGTCGACATTGCAAATGAGGCAGGGATTTAAATATCCCATGCCTAATTTGCATAAAAATGGCCACCACGTTTTGCGGACTCAGCACTTTGTCAGCAAAAAGCAGCAGTCTAGAGGGTGATCTGACAAGAAAGAAAGCCTTTTTCAACAGATCCCGTAAACCTCCTTGCAGGTGGCATAAGGGACCTGTCGAAAAAGCCTTTCTTTCTCAACAGATCCCCCTCTAGACTGCCCCTTTTTGCCAACAAAGTGCTGAGTCGGCAAAACGTGGTGGCCATTTTTATGCAAATTAGGCACGGGATATTTAAATCCCTGCCTCATTTGCAATGTCGACCTGCCTAATAAATTAAAGGAGATTGCCTATTTCCTAGAACTGGAAGGGACCTTGAAAGGTCATTGAGTTCAGTCCCCTGTCTTCACAGCAGGACCAACTACCATCCCAAACAAATTTTTGCCCCAAACAGCCTCCACAAGGATTGAACTCACAAACCTGGGTTTAGCAGGCCAATGCTCAAACCACTGAGCTATCCCTGCTGATAGAAAGCTGCAGTCTCTTTTCAGAGGGGGCATTGGCTCAGAGTGCAACATCTAACACGTAGGCACCCTGTCTCTTGTGCAATTCATAACCCTGAGTTAGGTGGCCAAGCACTGGGATTCACATTACCTGAGCTATCCATTAGGAAATGGCAATGATAGGAGTGTAGCCTAATCGCCACTTGGGATTCACCACCATGATCCCTCTCTCAGAATGATGTGCTTGAGCTCTTGGAAAAATTGCAGAGGAGGAAGACCCTCCTTATAATGTTTAGTGCAGTGGTTTGTCCATGGCAGTGAGAGACCCAGGTTCAAATTTCCTTCCCGTGGCATAATGTGGAGCAGGGATTTGAATCCAGGTCTCTTACCTTTTATGTTGTGGGACATTTCTGTCCTGTGTCACTTTATATGCAGCATTTATAATCACCGGGCCATAGACCAAGAAAGGAATTCCATAGCTCAGTGGTGCGGGGACTTCCCTTTGTGCCTTTATCCCCTAGCTTTTCTGTGCCTCGCATCCCTATTGTAGAAGGGGGATAATACTACTTCTTACCTCACAGAGCTTCTGTGAGAATAAAGACATTAAATACTCAGATACTACCGTAAAGGGGTCCATATAAGTACCAAAGTTAGACAGACAGGTTCTGAACTGTTTAACAGTGATATAAATATGATGTAGCCTCATGGATTCACTGGTGGAATTCTGGATTTAAACTAGTACACTGCAATTCAAAATCTTATCCTCTGAGGACTCTGGACTGGGTCCTAGAACCCTGAGTGGGTATAAAATTTGGATCCGCAGCTGTATCTGCAAAAAATGAGCCACAGAAGCCACAGCCGACAATGCTGATGTCTTTGGATATAAAATGGATATCAGCAAACGTGCAGGGTTCTAGATACAAAATTTCGATCCGCACCTACATCCATATCTTCAAAAATCTATTTCTGTGGCTGTGATACCCATAGCTATAAAGTGGAAATTGATGGATTTGCAGGGCTCTATGGATCCCTCCAATCTAATGTTCTGGGATTGACTGTTTTTTTTCCATCATGTTACATGAATGGCTTATGTGCGCCAAGTTGACAGCATTATTGAATTAACTATTCAAGAAAATAGTAACAGCCTGGATTATGAAGAACCAACTCATTGCCTATTAAAAGTTATGCATTACACCTACAAGACACACTAACAGTAGCAATCAATTTACTGTAACCAATTTACAGCTACATGTTGATTTAAGTAGGAAATTAGCTGATTTTTTAGTATGCTAGCTTCTTAATTAAAGTCTTCCTGGTGTGTGAATGCTTATTAGATCCATTTGGAATGAGATTTCTAAAGCTATGTCTAGACTACAGGTTTTTTTCAGAAAAAGTGGCCTTTATTTTTCAAAAAAACTTCCCCTGCATCTGGACTGCCACTGCATTCTTTCAAAATTAAATTGAAAGAACGCGGTGGTTTTTTCAACAGCGGTAAACCTCATTTTACAAGGAAGAATGCCTTTTTTCGAAAAAGCTCTTTTGAAAAACGGCATTTTTGAATGCAAACAGGGCTTTTTTGAAAGAGAGCATCCAGATTGCCTGGGTGCTCTCTTTCGAAAAAGCGGATTGCTTTTTCAAAAAAAGGTGTGACTGTCTAGATGATCTCTTTTGAAAGAAGCTTTTCAAAATATTCTTTCGAAAAAGCTTCTTTCGAAAGAAGCATGTGGTCTAGACATACCCTAACTGTATTTTGAATACATTTAAAACGTCCGGAGTCCCTCCATCCCCCTACCCCACACACACTCCTGTGTCATATTTTCTGTCTTGGAGGTGGGGGGAACATGCAAAGTCTCCCCCTTCCTTGCCCCCATCCTGAAAGGGCCACGCAGTGCTTAGAGTGAACCCAGGTCGGGGGACAGGGCAGGAGGAGACTTTGTGCACTTCTCCCTGCCCCCAGGCCCTGATTGGCCTGATTGGCCTGGGGGCAGAGAAAGTAAGATCACACTAGCTAGAGACATAAACGGTAGTACAAAAATTGTACAAATACATTAGAAGCAAGAGGAAGATCAAGGACATGACAGCCTGTTACTCAATGAGAGTAAGTTGCCTTAGACCAGGGGCTACCATTCCCTTGGGAAAACAAGGAAATGACAGAGGTGTTCAATGATATTTTTATTTCAGTTTTCACCCAGGAGGTTGCTGACGATTGAACATCTAATACAGGGAATGCTAATAAAAATGAAGTTGGATCAGAGGACAAAATAGGGAAAGAACAAGTTAAAAATTATATTGGCAAATTAGATGTCTTCAGGTCACCAGGGCCTTATTAAAAATATCCTAGAATACTCTTGCCAGAGGATGTTATGAAGACTAGGATTTTAACAGAGTTCAAAAAAAATTAAGATAAATTCATGGAGGTTAGGTCGATAAATACTTACTAGTCAGGACGGGTAGAAATGGTGTTCCTAGCCTCTGTTTGTCCGTGGTTGGAAATGGATCATAGGAGAGGGATCACTTGTTGTTTATCCGTTCTGTTCACTCCCTTTAGGTATCTGGCATTGGCCACTGGATACTGGGCTAGATGGACCTTTGGTCTGACCCAGTATAGCTGTTCTTATGGATGGGCAATAAGCCAGAGGCAGTTCTCCAGGGTTAGCCACATGTGGGCTTCTGGCAATGTATTTACCTGCATGTCCACAGATATGGCTGCTTTTAGCTCCCGTTGGCCATGGATCGCCCTTCCCGGTCAATAGAAGCTGCGGGAAGTGGCATCCCTCTTTAATGGAGACTTCCCCACAAGGATGACTCTTCTGTCTGTCCCCTAAAGACCAAAAGACCTGTACATCCCAACCGATCAATAAGCACATCCTATGCAATTTGTACTAATGGCTATGTACTGTATATGGCAGTTGGTACAAATCCATAATAATAAATTATCTTCTCTATTTAGGTTTGTGATTGGGCTACAGTTCTGCTTATTAGACCAATGCAGGCTGAAATAAAGCATTCAAGATAAATCACTGCTATTATAGTGTGGTGATAAGAAAGTAAATTACTTTAGCAAACTAATTGAATATTTTTAATAGTAACGTAACTGAGATTTATATGAACAATTTTTATACTCTCTACTAGTAACCCTTTTATTGTTGAATTAATGGCCAGCTAGATAAATTAAGTTCTGTCAGCAGCACCTAATATCTTATAACATCTCACAATGCCCATTAACTGGTTGATTGGTAAAGTGTTTTATTATTACTTTGGCAAAATTACTGAGAATGAGGCACAGTAATCTTCAAGACTTTATCATTTTTATTTTGATGGCTTGACATTTCTATCAAAATATGTGATGCATGTTGAAAAATCAAAATCTGTGTAAGTTAATGTGATTTAAAGTTGAGTCATAACACAGAGTGTTCAATTGAGACTTTTGCACACACAATATTTCCAACTCCAAGCTAAGCCTTTTGTTTTAAGGAGTTCCATATGTAATTGTTAAAGGGTGGATACATTTGCTAAAGCAGAGATTCTGGAACCTATTTCCAACTTAAGCGGTATGAAATTGTATTTTGTCTGACTTTTTGCACAAGAGAAAATTAAATCCTTTTGAAATAGCTCATTAATACTTCAAAAAAATGTTATAGATACTAACGCCAGAGGATTGGAATGTGTGTTTGTGTGACCTGCAGCCACCTTAAACATTTTGATCTTTAAAGCATTCTTTGCTTTTTCGATGTGTTCCAGTAACTATGATATTACAACTAAACAAAAAAAATTCCATCACATTGTTATTCTTAGGGCTAAGCAAATAATTTACAGAGAATACTTTACTGTTCTAATTAAACAGAAATCTCCAGGGTAGACCATAGTTTTCATAAAAGTATTAGTAACAAATACATTTTATTAATGAACATTTTTAATAAGGCTTTCAGATTTTTAAAACGTGTTTTATTTTCTTTCAAAAAGAGATTTCTGCATTCAGTTGATACACTTTAATATAAATTTCTGTGGTATTTGTTGGTTGTGGTAAGCCAAATAAGTCACATATTCTTCCCAGGCTGGATAATAATCATTCATAATCAAAAGATGGGCTAAATGAAACATCTGGGACTTTGACTTTCCCATGAAGAGGCAGCAGTTTTAGAGGATGAAAAAAAATGATGTAGATTAGGGGACTATAGGAAGTGTTTTCCTTACTGGACCACACAGCCCTTGCCTGACAGATTAGTAAAGAAAGGTGGAGTAATGTAGGACTAATTGACTAGGTGAAGAGTTCAAATTTAATTTTCTCTCATCCCATTCACACATGCATTTGCAGGATGTATGCATGATCCTTTTGCAAAGGGAGCTGCAAACTGTTGCTAAGCAATCATAATGAGAGGGCCTGTCCTCCAGTGTGTTAAGTGCAGATCCATCTCTAGTTAAATATACTCAGGACACGGCACTGATTGATCAACAGTTTTGTGTTTGCTCCCATCACCAAAGTATCTGAGCACTATCATTGGCCTTTTCTGTCAATTGTGCAGTTACCGACATGAAGTGAGTGGCTAGTCCTAGTTACAAAGTGTATAGAATCCTTGTGATGGATCCTCCCTCCCGGACTTTATGAAATAGGCTTATGGACATAAATATACATAACTCAAAGGTGCTTTGAGAAAATTATTTCATGGAACCCATCAATCTGCATGTCATGATCTGCTGGTTCTGTTTATCTTACTTTGATGTATTATTTTTGTGTGTAAATTTAGACATATGGAGTATGAAACACTTTTTGGGTTTCAAATGTGTGAATGAGAGACATGGAGGATGTTACCCTCAATGTCTTGATGAGCAACTGTTAATCACTTTTGTCCTTAAGTCTGAGCAGTGGTTGGTAGGGAGTGGCCTCCATTCTTTATCAAAAAGAATAGGAAAGCAGAGTCCTAGGTCTTTTTTACTGGGCTTCTCCTGAAAGAAAGGAGCCAAGGACCCCAGGATGGGGAGACAGCCCTGGTTTGGAGGGCAGCTGGAAAAGAGGTTTTAGGGTGAGTCTGAAAAAGTTTGTACAGTAGACTTCCGACAATCCGGAACCTATGGGACCTAGGTGCTGGACTATCAGGAGGTACTATAAGCTGGTTATATACTGTATATAAAGTGTTCTTAACCCTTTTTATTGTACATACTGTATACAGTATACTGTAACGTTTTAGTTTTTTTAAGCCTTTTTTACCCTTTTTGCTCAGTTCAGCTGCTGCCGCTGTTACCTTGAGACTCATTTTTTGCCAAAGCTCACTCACTAGGCTCTTGCCATGTTGATGCTGGACTATCAGGAATGCCGGACTATTGGATGCTGGACTATTGGAGTTTTACTGTACTGAGGTTTCAGTGTAGAATTAGCCAAGCGTCTTTGTTTCTTTTGACTTGTAATCTACTTTGCTCTGCCTGTTCTCACTTATTACCACTTAAATCCTACTGTTGTACTTAATAAAATCTCTTTTATTGTCTATCAAACCCAGTGTAAGCGATTGTTACCTGAGGGAACAATCAGTGTGCATATTCCCCATTTCATTGTTAAAGGTGACTTACCTAATTCTTTGGGGTTTGATCCCATTTGCGGAGTGATATCCCAAGAAGCTGGGCCCAAAACTGAACTCTCCTTGGACCTGAAAGGTTCAGCGTCTGTACTGCTTCTCAGGAAGGCAGGGATCTCAGCTTGGCTGGGGGAGACCAGTGGAGCTGGCCCAGCAGGGCTGGGTGGTGAGGAGCCCCAGAGAGTGGGAAGGCGAGTGGCAGTGGCCAAGTCAGCACCCCAGGAATCACCCCTGAGGGGTCAACGTAACTGCACCCTGTCACAATCCTTAAGGGTTTCATTCTCTCTGTTTGAAGATTCTGGAAAGAGATTTTTGGAATTTTGCTCCCTTGCTTTGTCAATCAACATTCTATCACACGCAAAAACCAAGTTTACAGTGTGCAAAGTATGCAAGAAAGTCAGATGACAGTTTGCTGTCCATAAGCAAATATTTAAGTAAAACATAATTATTCAAACATTCTTGAAATCCAAGCACGGGCAAATCAATTTAGCCCAGTGGTCAGCAACCTGTAGCCCATGGACCACGTGCAGCCCATTGGGGTTCTCTGTGAGGTCTGCAAAACATTTTATTTACCATTGTCCACATGCAGGTTTGCCAGATTCCACTGGTTCCTGTCCATGTAGGGTTTTTTTTCCTAACAGTATTACTAAGGTGACATACAAAGCAAGGGAACATGAAGTGAAGTGCATGTTGATTGAACACAATATTGAGTGTGAGAGCCGTGTGCTCCCTCTGCATCTAATCAAAGCACTGCTACGGTTCAATTGGCACATCTGGAAAATTCTAGGTACCCAAGCACAGTTAGGAAAACTACCCTATCTCAGGAGACCATCATGGTTAGAACAATCATATGCAGGGTTGCCAACCTACAGAAATTTCATTTACAGACACAATGGGAAACATTTATGGCCAGACAAATTTTTTTACGGACATAATTTTTATACTATGTTAAGACGACATAAATGGCCAAAAGTGATAAGTAATCGTTGTCATTCATGCATCACAAGAACAATATGCTATATAATTCACTCTTATTTAGTGAGTCATGTCCAGGAAGTTTTCCATGTTGTGATCGTACATCCAAACACTGACACTGTCAACCACAGCTGAAGTAATTGTCCCAGATCACATGATTCATGTTACGTCACCTCAACCATTGAGCTAAATAAACAATTAAAACGTCCAATTTCCGCTGCTCTGCAGTAAAATGGCTGAAGCAGCACAGAAGAAATTTAATGGCTATACAATCATTGCTGTTTTTTGGAATTTTATTGCACTTTTATGAAATTTACAGACACCTAAATTTTTTTATGGACTTTACGGACATGTCCAATTTCAGCTAATTTTTTACGGACTGTTCGTAAATTTATTGATGGTTGGCAACCTTGATCATGTGGCCCACTCAGAAGAAGGAGGGCCATACATGAGGCCCATTCCCTTACATAGGTTGCCCCTCACTGAATTAGCTCGTTAGTGAAAAGTTAGAAAACAATATAGAGATGCAACAGGAGAATGAGCTGAGCCTTCAGAAATATCCATTGCAGCGAAGGGATTGAAAGAACACTATCATAGAATCATAGAATAATAGGACTGGAAGGGACCTCGAGAGGTCATCGAGTCCAGCCCCCCGCCCTCAAGGCAGGATCAAGCTCCGTCTACACCATCCCTGACAGATGTCTATCTAACCTGTTCTTAAATATCTCCAGAGAGGGAGATTCCACCACCTCCCTTGGCAATTTATTCCAATATTTGACCACCCTGACAGTTAGGAATTTTTTCCTAATGTCCAATCTAAACCTCCCCTGCTGCACTTTAAGCCCATTGCTCCTTGTCCTGTCCTCAGAAACCAAGAGGAACAAATTTTCTCCTTCCTCCTTGTGACACCCTTTTAGATATTTGAAAACCACTCTCATGTCCCCCCTTAATCTTCTTTTTTCCAAACTAAACAAGCCCAGTTCATGAAGCCTGGCTTCATAGGTCATGTTCTCTAAACCTTTAATCATTCTTGTCGCTCTTCTCTGTACCCTTTCCAATTTCTCCACATCTTTTTTGAAATGTGGTGCCCAGAACTGGACACAGTACTCCAGCTGAGGCCTAACTAGTGCAGAGTAGAGCGGCAGAATGACTTCACGAGTTTTGCTTACAACACACCTGTTGATACAACCTAGAATCATATTTGCTTTTTTTGCAACAGCATCACACTGTTGACTCATATTCAACTTGTGGTCCACTATGACCCCTAGATCCCTTTCCGCCATGCTCCTTCCTAGACAGTCGCTTCCCATCTTGTATGTATGGAACTGATTGTTCCTTCCTAAGTGGAGCACTTTGCATTTCTCTTTATTAAACCTCATCCTGTTTACCTCTGACCATTTCTCTAACTTGCTAAGGTCATTTTGAATTATGTCCCTATCCTCCAAAGAAGTCGCAACCCCACCCAGTTTGGTATCATCTGCAAACTTAATAAGTGTACTCTCTATCCCAATATCTACATCATTGATGAAGATATTGAACAGCACGGGTCCCAAAACAGACCCTTGAGGAACTCCACTTGTTATCCCTTTCCAGCAGGATTTAGAACCGTTAACAACAACTCTCTGACTACGGTTATCCAGCCAATTATGCACCCACCTTATCGTGGCCCTATCTAAGTTATATTTGCCTAGTTTATCAATAAGAATATCATGCGAGACCGTATCAAATGCCTTACTAAAGTCTAGGTATATGACATCCACCGCTTCTCCCTTATCCACTGTAGTATGGAAGGAAAATACATATTCAGCTTTGTCTTGCTGAGCATTCTCATACTAGATCTGTGTCTTTGCCTGCACATTGCACTATAAAAATACAGAGCTAGAAATTGGGATGGAAAACCTGTGCTCAAATCTTTTCAGCTCTATGGCTGAGCTTAATCAAAACTCTCGAGAGTCATTTGTTTTATTATGATATGTGTATAATGCCAGGTTCTGCCTTTCAAACACTGGTGTGTCTAGACTACAGGGTTTTTTTGAAAAAAGTGGCCTTTTTTTAAAAAAAAACTTCCCCTGCGTTTAGACTGCTGCCACGTTCTTTCGAAAGTAAATCAAAGGAATGTGGAAGTTTTTTCGACCGCGGAAAACCTTGTTTTACGAGGACTAACACCTTTTTTTGAAAGTGCTCTTTCGAAAAAAGGCGCTATGGAATGCAAACTGTGCTTTTTCGAAAGAGAGCATCCAGACTGCCTGGGTGCTCTGTTTCGAAAAAGCGGCTCGCTTTTTCGAAAGTACAGGTTGTAGTCTAGACGCTCTTTTTCAAAAGAGGCTTTTTCAAAAGAATCTTTTGAAAAAGCCTCTTTTGAAAGAGACTTGCAGTCTAGACAAAGCCTGAGTCATACTTCTTCAAATACTCCCATTGATCTCACTGGAACGTTTCATGGAGTAAGGTACCACTGAACTCCGGTAAGGCTGGCAGAATCTGGCCCCATTGCAGCAATGCAAATTCAATCCCAGTGACAAGTTTGTATCCCTCAGAAAGGTTTGCAAGAAGACTAACTATATAACTAACCCAATAGACTCAAATATTTTTTATTCGACCTGCTGGTGCTAATGAGAGAGAGAAACTTGCAAACCCCATCGCTTTTTGAGATAGATAAGGAGCTATATTTGTATAGATTTGTGTGCCTGTGGAACTCAAAAGAGATATACTTTTGCCCCCTTTCTACGCTCATTAGCTTAGAAAAATGATCAGCGCCAGCAAATCTGAGGACCACATTTGTATTTGTTAAGGCAGCAAAAATGTAGGTATGAAACATAGGCTACATCTAGACTACAAGCCTCTTTCAAAAGATACTTTCGAAAAAGCCTCTTTCAAAAAAGAGCATCTAGACTGCAACCGGTACTTTCGAAGAAGCAAGTCGCATCCAGGCAGTCTGGATTCTCTCTTTTGAAAAAGCACAGTTTGCATTACTGCGATTGAAAAAACTGCCAAGTTCTTTCAATTTACTTTTGAAAGAACACGACAGCAGTCTAGACGCAGGGGAAGTTTTTTTTGAAAAAAGGCCACTTTTTTGGAAAAAACCCTGTAGTCTAGACACACCCATATTCTCAGCAAAATAAAATAGCTGAGGCATATCAGGAGAGTTGTAAGAATAATAATTATATAGCTGACTTCAGTAGTCTCTACTTCAGCTAAAAGGAGGCAGAACTATAACCCAAGTAAGTCTCGATATATCCATAGAGACTAAAGCATTCCCAACGAATGTATGCAGTTCTCCAGGCTGAGCTAATATTTAATGATGGCCAGTATAACAGGGCAAGGCCAACTGGGGTGAAAAAGAAATTTTGGACAAAATGTAAGGGGAAAACAACATCTCACAACTGCAAGGTCTATTGGACAGTGGGGTTTCTTTATTGAGATTCACAAAGAGAACTGGCAGAAAGAAGCTGCAAACCTGAATACAAGCAGAATCAAGAAAAATGTGCACAAGGTTATTCGTGTTGCAGTGGCACATAGTTTAAGTATTTATATTTTGCCCTCCGGTGATTTCCCCCCTTCCCGTGAGTTTTCAACTTGGGAAAGAAAATAAGACAGAAAGGGTAGGATTTTCAAAAGAGCCTAAGAGAGTTGGATGTTCTTGCTGAACCAGACTAACACAGCTACCTCTCAAACCATTCACTCTAGTGCAGGGGTGGGGAATCTTTTTTGGCTCAGGATTCTTGGATCCTCTGAAAAATCAGTCGGGGGCCGCACACAAGTGAAAAGAAGAAAAAAAAACCTGACTGAGAAGGAAAAAGACACTCCCTACATTCCTCTCACACACCAGAACCGAGGGGGCCCAACCTATGAGTTATTGTGTGCTCCATCCTTGTGGTGAGGCAGTGTGGGGTAGGAGGAGGCTGGAGTGCCAGCATGGGCTACCTAATACTGGGGGGCTGCATCGAGGTTCCCTACCCCTGCTCTACTGTGTTTGTGTTTCTTAACATTCCTGTTCACGACTATTCCTATTGTAAAATGACCTTTGCAATTTTCCTCCCTTCCATGATATTTACAATCTGTTTCCTTTTTGTGTTTATACACTTCTTTTTTTTTCCCAAAGAAAGTTGTGGAACAGCACTTCCCTCCGCCCCAGATCAATACACTTAACCTATTTACACTTTGCAGGATAATAAACTTCTGAGTGGCACAAATAAATGTAGAATTATTGACTTTTGAAATGTACTGTGTTTTCATCTCTTTCCGCCTACATTATAATCTTCAGAAAGAGGTGACATTTAAAATTTAATCCAGCCTGACTTTTGGCTTGGACTTGGAACTCTCACGTCTATTCATTAACATGATCACCTGTGTTTTATTTAGAGAAGAAAATAAACGCGCTTTGATTGCAAAGCAAAAAGCAATTGTAAACTGACAAGAATGTAATGGGTTTAATGTAGCACTGAAAACATATTGAGCGTAGATAATGGGTGCAAAGGGGTAACATTTTCCACCCTTGAACTGATCTTGTATCCAGTGAATTGCAAAATGTATATGACGCAGCGTGGGAATAGGAGCAGAAGAAAAACACACCAAAGGGTATGATTCTTCTCCTCCCCCGCCTCAAAACTCAGTGTGGGCAGTAGAGCTGGTCAAGACACATGAATAAAATATAATGGAAACATTTAAAAGAAATAGACTTTGTTGTTTAGTTTAGTTTTAATTATTTTTTTTTACCAAACCATTTCTGAATATAGTTTCATTTATTTGTGGCAGGGAATCACTTCCTTGCATTTTGTTTCTACTGAAAAAGGGCAAGAATGGAAGAAATTGATTTTCTCATGTTATGACTTTTTTCACTGGACAAAAATTAAAAAAAGACTGAAACACTAATCTTTATATGTCCACCTAAGCATTTTTTTGTCAACAATGGAAAAAAATGACCACAAGTAAACATTTTTCTCTCTTCACATACTGAGTTCCATCAAGAAAGTATTTTCCACGAAAAAAATTTTGAATTGAAAATTTGCAAACATCTCTGCTAGGCCACTTTGTGATTTTAAGGTTCAGTGTGAGCATGAGGCTAAAGGAGGAATTCGTAGTCTTTCCCAGATATCCCCTGTTGCACACAGAAGTAGCTTAGAATGCACAATCCTGCATTTCTGTTTTGCAGGCTAACATGGTGTCATGCCCATTTCCTCTTGACCCTTCATTTCCCCCTTTTAGACCTTCTGGTACCCAGAGGCCTCTTTCTAACTTCCATAAGAATCAGCAACCATAGAACCTATCTTCTGGTTACACATTAAACATTTTACCTGTGACTTCAGCCCATAGTTTCCCATAGTGATAATAAATGTTTATTCCAGATCTGAATTTGGCTCAATGGCCCAAAGTCATCTCTAGTGTAAATATCATTAAAATCAATGGAGTTGTCTGAGAAATGAATTTGGCTCAATATATTTAATACCGAGCTCATTAAAAGCTCAGTTTTGGCCTTCATTAGTGTTTCTAAATAGTTGTAACTTTACTTCAATATTTAATCATGCTGCAAACCAATAAAATGTACTTATTACCATTTAAATTGATTTCCTTACAAAACACGAGTGTGAGGTAGTACAAATGGGTTTTCTAATAAAAATAAATAGAACATGAAAGTGTTTAAAGGGAACAATATTGAAAATAAATAAGTCAGCAGTCAAGGGACAAGATCATTCTGAATAACCAATAAGTGAAATAGTGAGAAGGCCAGTAATTTTTTAAACGAAATGTTTTTCTGTCAAAATGTCCATTCCTCAAAACAAACTATTCATAAAAAAAATTAATTTCCAGCTAATTCTCAAATAAAAAGCCCTTTTATAAATGTGTGGGGAAAAAAGATGGTGGTCTTCACGTTGAATCCAAAAGCTCCAACCAAGATCAGGGACCGATTGTGCTTGGCAATGTACAAATGCATAGTCAGAGGCAGTCCTTGTCCCTAAGGGCATGTCTAGACTACAGGGTTTTGTCAACAGAAGTTTTGTCGACAGATACTGTCGACAAAGATTCTGTCGACAAAAAGCGTCTAGACTACAGCCAGTTCTGTCGACAAAGCAAGCCGATTTGTCGACATAACAGTGCGGACACAAAGGACAGTGTAGATGCAATAATGCCTTCTATCGACAGAACTCTGTCGATAAAAGGCGTTATTCCTCGTAGAATGAGGTTTACATACGTCGACAAAACTGCTGAGTTTTGTCAACGTTATGTCAACATAACTCAAAGGCAATGTGGTCGCAGGTATAGTTTTGTCAACAAAAGTCCACTTTTGTCGACAAAACCCTGTAGTCTAGACACACCCTATCTGTCGACAAAGCCTCTGTTGACAAAAGCCTGTAGTCTAGATGTACCCTAAATGACCTACCATCTCAATAGACAAGTCAGACTTGAAATAAGTACAGAGGAGAGAAGTGACTTCCCCAAGAGCACACAGCAGGTACTTTGCAGACTTGGGACTCAAGACCAGGCCTCCTGATCCTCCATCCTTCAATCTATACACGCCGCTGTCTGCCGCTTTTTGCATCATGCCTGGCTCAACCCAGTGACGAGCTGCTCATTTTCACAAGCATGAATTCTTTTCCCCTTAATAAAGATTTATTGCATCATGTACAGAATACAGCCACCTCTGTTTACCTCTACCATAACACTGGAAGCTAGTTTTCTTTAATAGTGATGCAGAGCAACTGAAGTGAAATTATACACTAAACTCCCTCCATATCTTGAATTGTCCTTTTTAGCATAAATAAACACACACACACACACACACACACACACACACACACAAATAAATGAAAACCAGGGCCAAAGGTTGGATTTTCGCCATATTTCAGCTACTATCCTGTTGACGCTTGATGAAACTATCACTTATATGCTGATAATTTTCCCATGTTAGACATTAGGACACCTGCTATTTTGCTGCCGATGTTACTGTATTAAATATATATTTTATTTATGGACGGCATCTATAGATTGCCAGGAACTCCATACGCTTTCATTTGCCAATATGGGGATTGTTAGATGCAGTTCTAGCTTAATGTAAACATGTTTAAAGCAGTATAAAATATGCATGTTTCATCATTTATTTAAATGAAATTAAGAATGAAATTAGGAATCTGGGAAGACTTATTGTTATCAGCTCTCAGTTTTCTGTGTGTGAATGTACTAGAGTAGTGTAGACATTATCCTGGAACACTGTGGTGCGGTTTGGCTTGTCGGTATGGTCGTAAGAGATGCTTAAGCTTTCTAAGAGGATTGTTTAACTAATGCACAATTAAATATTTCATGGATTAAATATTACAGCCCTTAATTATGAATAAGCTTCACAAATGCTACATTGAATCAGTAGAAGGACATCGCTACTGATTTAACATTTTCCATAGTTATGAACTCTTCTGGAGTCTCCTTTAAGAAAAGTTGTGGTGAGGTGAAATCACAGAAGTCCACTTAGGATTGTTCCCTAGTATGCTGATCATTCCACTGACACCCATCGTCCTGACCTCTGGATCTCCTCACCACCCGGTCATGCTGCACCAGATTCTCTGGTCTCCTCCAGACAGGGCATAGAATTGGGCTTACTCTCCCCTTGCAGAGCAACACAGACACCGAACCAGTTCAGTTCCAAAAACGATCAGCTATAAGGGTTCAGCCCCCAGGAAACTAACCCCCAAGTGGGGCCCAAACCCCAAATAAATCTGACTTACCCTGTGTAAAACTTATACACAGAGGCTATGTCTACACTACAAGTTTTGCGGCAGAGAGTATGCTAATAATGGACTCATTAGAATGAGTCATGATGTCATTTGCATAATTTCTGCGGATGCTTTTTGCATAAGGGGTTTTTGCACAAAAAGAAGCAGTGTAGCCACTTCCAATTTGTGCCTTATGCTTCTCCTAGAGAGGCATAAGGATCTTGCACAACAGGGCTGTGTCTACACTGGCCAGTTTTTCCACAAAAGCAGCTGCTTTTGCAGAAAAACTTACCAGCTGTCTACACTGGCTTCTTGAATTTCCGCAAGAACACTGACAATCTCATGTAAGAAATCAGTGCTTCTTGCAGAAATACTATGCTGCTCCCGTTCGGGCAAAAGTCCTTTTTCACAAAAGCTTTTGCACAAAAGGGCCAGTGTAGACAGCTCAGATTTGTTTTGCGCAAAAAAGCCCCGATCGCGAAAATGGCGACCGGGGCTTTCTTGCGCAAAAGTGCATCTAGATTGGCACGGACGCTTTTTCGCAAAAAGTGCTTTTGTGGAAAAGCGTCCGTGTCAATCTAGACACTCTTTTCTGCAAATGCTTTTAATGGAAAACTTTTCTGTTAAAAGCATTTGCGGAAAATCATGGCAGTCTAGACGTAGCCCAGGTGTTTTTTGCATAAACCAGAAGTAGCTACACAGCTTCTTTTTGTGCAAAAACCCCTTGTGCAAAAAGCATCGGCAGAAAATATGCTAATGACATTGCAACTCATTCTAATGAGTTTATCATTAGCATATTCTCTGCTGCAAAAACCTTGTGGTATAGATAAATCCAGAGAAAGCTCATAAGGTTCATTTTCTTTATTGAAAAGAGAAAGATATGCACAGTGGTGTCCCTTTGGTAACAGTTATTTACACTGGGTTTGATAATAAACAAAAGTGTAGGACTTAAGTGGTTGAAAGTGAAAACAGTCATCAGTTCAAAGTAAATTACTAAATTAAAATGAATAAAAATGCTTAGCTAGTTCTAATCCACTAAGAAGCTTCTAACATAGAAATTCTTACCCTAAACAGTTGTTCTTGTTTCAGGTAAAAGCTTCAAATCAAAAAAAGATCTTTTTCTGTGACTTGGCTCTACAGCTTCCTCAAAGTTCTTTGTTTCCTCTATGGTGTACAAGGCGGTTTCAAAAAAACAGCTGAAGATAAAGGCTGATTGCTTCCCATTGCTTAAATAAACTTTTCCCCCAGGAAAGAAATCCTTTGTTTTGCATTTCTCATCCCCATGGAAAATTACCAGATCCAGGATGGATTCTGGTACCAGATGACATTGTCACATGTCTTTCTAGGAGCAACCACAGTTTGAGCTCGCAGGACAAACAAAGACTATTCACATGTTGTTGAGTTGATCACTGAGACATTAGGTTTCTAAGGCGTCAGTGATGGCCATCATTAGAACATTTAGAATTATAAACAGATCCACACTTCATATTTCTAACTTCATACTCAAGAATGATACATGCACCAAAAATAGGAAAAAAATATCTAGCAGACAGTAACTATAATATTGATATTCATATTCATATGCATAAGCCAATTTTTATAAGTCATGTGGTCTGTCAGAGTAGTAATTCCAAAAATTGTGCCATAGCTCACTTCCTCAATTAACACAAACTCAGATAAACTTAATAAAACTGTAGTTGGAGAATCCATTTCTGAGACAAGCTTGAAACCATGTGGTAATTTCTCCAAACAATTTTTCCTCCTTTCATAGGCATTTAATTCCTTTGGAACCTTTATTTTACAGTTTGGAACAGCTATTTGGAATGGAAATAAACTGCTTAAAAAATGAGAGTGAGCTATGATGAGAAATGCTGAAAAACAAAATAAAAAACAACAAACAAATCCAGGGTTTTTTTGGGCCACGAGTTACTAAATGACCTGTGTGCATTATCTTGTGAACTCCAGCTGTTTTTCTGGGAACAATTTTGTGGAGGTGTTCAGTTTAGTACTGTGTGATTTAGGGTTTGTCTACACAGCAGGGCTTAACTTGAAATAAGCTATGCAAATTGAACTGCGTCAATTGTGCAGCTTATTTTGAAATAGCTTATTTCAAAATTGGGAGCTTCTACACGGCACTTATTTTGAAATACAGCACTCTTCCTCTGACTATTCTTACTCCTCTTAGACAAGGAGGATTACAGGAGTTGGAGTAAGAAGTCCTCCAGCTTGACAGTATTTCAACATTATTTCAAAATAACTGCCTTCAGTGTAGACACGAACTAAGTTATTTTGAAATAACGCCAGCTATTTCAAAATAATGTTGGCGTGTAGACGTACCCATAACAACACAGCTCCTCCAATCACTAAAAGACTCTGGAAAGACAGCTACTAGGTATTGACCCAACCCTAGTGAAATGTGGAATTCCACTTTGGAAGAGAAGTTACTTTTTAGGCCTGTGCCATCATTCAAAACATGTACTAGAGCCAATAATTAGTATTTTAACACCCAACTTTCCATTATATGGTGGATAACTAATTGGTTGTCTGTTTTCTCGCATCCATGAAGCAATATTAAGTAGTGGTGGAGCTTTATTCAGGAATGTATTAGGTAGACTGAGGCCTGTGAGTAGAACTGTGCATTGAATTTTCCTTCAAGCACATACACACACAAAAAGACTTTTAAACTACAATGGCCGATTAATTTGACATGGAAACCAATAACATGCATAGGATACCACAGACTAATAGAGTCCTCTGTAGCAAAAACAAATCTTTGGTTACCTACTGCTTTTTATGTTTCATTTCATATGATGAATAAAAACAGGAGTGCAGTGAGTACTTTTCTGGTTTTCTGGTTTCGATAAGACGCTTTGGTCTTTCAGAGCTTGACTGTTATTTGATCATACGTCAGACAATATATTTCCTGGAAACAACACTACTTAAGGAAGTAGGTCAAGCTTGAGCCTGGACCTGTGGATTGATTTTGTTGGCAGATTTTATAGACGACTTAATATTTGATTTTGCATCCTTAAAAACTATATAATCTCTCTCTCTCTCTCTCTCCGTAGTTTCTTATATAGCGTAATAGCATAGCTTTGTGTAAGCTCTTTTTTGAAGATATGCTTTAGTCAAACAGAAGTTACTGAACCCAATATAGAGGTAACAGGCTGAAAGTCTATGGTCTTGAGATTCAGGTGGTCAGGTTAAATCACCTAATGGTCCCTTCCGGCCTCAAAATCTATTAATCTATATAAACTCTTTCCAATAAGTATGTGAACAAATCTGTCATGAACAGAACTCTTGGGTTCTGTCTCCAGCTCTGAAACATACTTTCTGTGACCTTGGAGACAAGTTCAAACATACACTTCATCAGTTTCCTACTGATCATTTCCTAATGAATTTCAGATCTCTTTGGCCATTCTTAGGGCTCAATATTGTCAGGACTATGGTCTGAGTATTGTGAATATTTTTTTCAGAGTGTTGAAAATGAGCTTAGAAAAGACAAAACTTTCTTGGGGGCTTTGCATTTTTTTAAAAGATGAGCTATAGTTCATATACAGTTTCCTCTAGTGCCTGCAATGCGGTATGTGCCATATTAAAAGGAAATGGAAAAAACGAGTTAACTCTTCATTTGTATTAGAGACTCGGATTTGGCTTGCAGTACCTGCCTTCAAGATATTTGTTAAAAAGGAAAGAACACAAGATGATCCATTGTGATTGTTATGGTACTATACATAATGTTGCTTTCAATTTTGCATTTCAACTGGCAATAGTTTAGAATGACTATATTACTCACCAGAATCAGAGCATTACTCACTGGCGCTCGGCTGACTTCTGCACTGCTCAGCCAGGCCGCCGCATGGGAGCAAGAGACTGCGGTCCCCTGAGTGAGAGGCAGGAGAGGAAGGAGAAGAGAAAGAGAGAGACAGAGAGGCAAGAGGTGGAGGAAAGCTGAGAGAGAGTGAGGGGGAGGCAGAAGGAGGAGAAGAAAGAGAGAGAGAGCGATGGAGTGAGAGACCGGAGGCTCAAGAGAGAAAACCGACGTGGAGGAGAGACCTGAAAATCCCGTTTTATGACAGGCTAATTGGCTAGTGATTAAATATTATCATCATTAAAAATGTATGCTTTATTTCTACTCTGAATTTGTCTAGCTTGAAATTACACCCAGGATTAAGAGCTCATTATCAAATATTTGCTCCACATGAGTAAACTGTAATCAAGTCACTCCTTTACCTTCTCTTTTTTAAACTTAACAGATCTTTAAACTATAAGACATATCTTCCAATCACTTACTCATTCTCACGGCTCTTCTCTGAACTTTTTCTAGTTTATCAATGTCATTCCTAAATTACGGATATCAGAACAGGATGCAGCATTCCAATAGCAGTCACATGCGTGCCCCTCTACTGTATAATCCGTGTACTCCTAAATTAACTTGATCCAAGGATCATATTGGGCCTTTTGGCCACAGTGTCATACTGAGAGGTCATATACAACTTATCCTCCTTGAACCACTAGCCTCTTTTCAGAGTTACTGATTTCCAGGTAAGTGACCATCATCATGTAAAGATGGCCTAGGTTCTTTGTACCCAGATGTATACATTTACATTTGGCCATATTAAAATGAATACATTTTGCTTCTGTTCCCCTTAACTTTATCAGTGACCTATCCATCACACTATTTTCCACACCCACCCCCCAAATTTTTGTGCTATCTTCAAACTTTGTCAGTAACAATTTTATGTTTTCTTCCAGGTCCCTGATAAAAATGTTAAATACTTTATAGCTAATAACTGATTCCTATGGGACCCCACCAGTAACACACAGGCAGGATTATGAGTCCTCATTTACAGTCATATTTTACAATTAAAATATGTTCCTTCTCTGCACATGATCTAGGTTGGCTCCTTTTACCTCCTGACTTGAGTTTGAAAGTGTCACTGGAAAAAAAGCTTTGACAAGTAATAATACAGCGCACAACTTACTGCCACTATCAACTAACTGTTACCCGGAGAGCTGGGGTAAACAATTGTTGTGCTGTGAGCTATGCAATTTAATTAAAGCCTAAGGTGCCCTCCCACAGAAGCCAGATTCGGCCTGGTATCCTGTATCTAATCACCAGGGAAACAGCTTAGAAATCACCAAACAACAAGAATTTAGGGCCAAACCATGTATTTTAAAGGTAAGGTCAAACATCAGCAAACAACATACAACTTAGCAACAGTCCCACCCTAACCCTGGAAAAGGAGAAGATAGGAGAGTCCCACACACACAAGGGTATACATTACATTCAAAGCGGCGATTGATGTTCGATGTCTGTGACCTTCAACCTCGCGGCTAGTGGAAAGCCTTAAGGGAGGACAAATGGAGTGATCCTTCGATGGATGCTTCTCGCCTCCTACTATCTGACGCTTGGTGGGCACCGGATCCTGTCCGAGTATCCGTAAGCGAGACAGTGTTATAAGTCCCAAAGTCTTAGTGGGAGCGGAAAAGGCTTCCCTTATTCCAGTTAAAGTCACTAGCAGTGGGTAGTCTTGTCAGACTGTAGGCTGGAATCTTGGCCTCCTCCGGGTAGACAATGACGCAGGGGAACAATGATGATCACAGACGCACACACAGGACATGAAGGGAGCCAAAGAACATGAATGCTCCTCGACAAGGGTATATAAACACCTCATGGCGGGAAAACCATGAAGGGAGCGGGGTGCAGAGAACTAGAGCTGGGTGCATGAGACTTGGATGCCGTGTGCAAAGAATGGGTGCGCACGCAGACAATTGGGTGGTGTGCACAGCCTTTGGTGCTGAGTGCACAGGTTTAGTGCTGGGTGCACATCCTTCCTCTACCTGTTTTGGTGGGAAAAACTGCTCTGAGGGAAAAATAACCCCTCAGACTCCATTTAGTATCATGCCCAGGCAACATAACCATGCAAAGCTTTGCTCTAAAAAAATCAAGAATTGCAGGTGAACATTTTTTGTATGCCAAGGACCTAGAAAGAGAAACATCCTGCATAATACTGAGCATCCTCAACTCAGAGTCCCTTAGAGGAGGCATTGGTTTCTACAAAGCCTTATTGTAATACGGTCCTGTACATCCATTGGACCCAATGGCTGGAGGACCAATCTAACTAGCTGCCTGGATTTTTCTCCAAGTGAATGGAAGAGGAGGGTCTAAAGAAGTAGGCAGTAGCAGAAGTGGCTAGTGGCTTGGAAGACAATTTAGAAGTGCACTACTCTTCCTGGTGCACTAGGAAGCTATGAGGCCTTCAGCCTCTTGTAGCACTTATCAGAAGCGCTGATGATGCACATTACTAACCAGAACTAATCAGACATGTTGGTGTACAGCATCTCTGAAAACTAGACCCATGGCATTTCCAGCTGGGCATCCAGAAATTTAGGCACGTAAAATTAGGGGTTGCCTTTGAAATTTTGGGTCTATGAGACATGAACAAAATGACAAACTTAAGCAATGTGAGTGCTGAGATAGGAACGAGGCATAACTAGACAACTTTGCTGTGATCCCAGTCCTATGACATGATGTATCTTAAGGAAATTAATCTCAAGTGACTCACAAAGGCGGGAAGGAAACTGACTGAATATACAAGCTTTTGTGAATTTACCTGTGAAGAGAAGACCATGGAAGCAGTCATCGTAACAAGCGACACATAAGAGAAGTGACAAATCCAGGACATGATCTTAAAATATTTCAATTTCAGATACTGGGAGGGAGGCAGATGTCACAATTTCAGCATGGTGAGAGCTCGAAAAAATGGCAATACAGATTTTATGCTAGTAGGCATCTGCACCAGGATATTTTTTTGAAATGGATCCAGCATATACATGCTAAGCCATCTGGGCACCATAATTGCTAAGTGAGAAATAAATAACATTTAAATATATTGGCAAGACTGACATAGGAAAGAAAATGTCCTCTACTCCCTTCCCTTCTCCTCAGAAACATAGATGATTTGACTATAATGACAATAATAATGAATTACATTTATCCTCTCCATTTAGTGGTTTTCATTCAATTAGATGGATCTTCCAAACACTTAACAGCCTTTAGCAACTATGGGCTAAATGTTTTCTTCAAACAGTGGAAACACACTACAGACTAGAAATAAATGTTTAAACTTTCTATAGGATTCATTGCTCTCACCATTAATATGGAGAAACATGGTAACACATTAATAGTCATAAATAGCAACATTTCACAAGAGTTCAGTGAAATTAAATATGTATCCATTTGGAATGAAAAGGGAAAAGATAGGTTTGAATATTATTGTTCAACTTAGAGTTTGTCAGAACATGGATTAATGCTCTTACAGAATCCAAGTATTTGATGGGATAGTAGCAGGGTATTAGCAGGATTGTTGTAAGCAAGACACAAGAAATAATTTTTTCCATTCTAGTCCATGCTGATTAGGTCTGAACTGGTCTATTGTGTCCAGTTCTGGGATTCAAATTTGAGGAAAAATGTGGACAAAGCAAAGAGAGTCCAGAGAAGAGGAAGAAAAATTAATAAAGGACTAGAAAATATGGTCTGTGGGAGAAGATTAAAAGAATAGAGTTTGTTTAATCTGGAAAAGAGAAGACTGAGAGGAGACATGACAACAGTTTTCAAGTACCTAAAAGGTTGTTACAAGGAGGAGGAAAAATATTCTTCCTAACTTCTGAGAATAGGACGAGAAGCAATGTGCTTACATTGTAGCAAAGGATGTTTAGGTTGGATGTTAGAAAAAACTTCCTAACTGTCCAGATGACTAAACACTACAATACAGTGACTGGGGAAGTTTTGGAATCTCCATCACTGGAGATTTTAAAGAGCTGGTTAGAAAACAAACACCTGTCGGGGATTGAATAGGCACTACTTAGTTCAGAGGACTGGACTAGATGATCTTTACAGCTACCTTCCAGGGCTATAATTTTCTGATTCTATGGCCAACAGATGGTTAAGACAATCCTGCAAGGTTTAAGACCATCACTAATGATTAGGAATCAGGAGGAAAACCAAATGGGAAGGGGGGTTTCATGGGTTTATCAAATGCTTTATGAATAGATGCTTATGAATATAAATGTGACAGCACTGGAATATGCTTTGTGCAAAACACATAGTGTAAGATATCATTGGAATAGTTGTAATCTGCTGTGGGTACCACTAGATTTTCCCATTTTTATGCATGTATCATTTTTGTATCAGAAATTAGGAACATTGAATATATAGAGATTTATTATCAGTGTGTTCATGTTGGGAAAAGCCCATCCCATCAGGAACTACAATGAAGTGGTAGCGCTGATGACCCAGCAAGAGACAATTGAGGAGGGGAGAACTGTCTTCCTGCAGGCCTGCTATGGAGTTATGGACTCTGGGATGCTACAGAGACCTGTGACCATGTCATCTAATGCAGAATCCATCTTGAATTTTGTACTTTTTCTTAAGGGGGTGATAGAATCAAATGAAGATTCCTCCCAAGGATATTCTATATAAACCATAAAGTAAACAATGATTGTCTTCAGCTGGATGCTCAGATGGCTTCCTCACCCCAAAGAGATACTTTCAAATGCCTGGAAACAAAAGGATTACAATGATAGGAGTAGGAGAAAATTGCTGGACTCAGGTCAGAAAGGATATCTCTGTCATAAGAAGGACTTTACCTAGAAAAAGAACTAGGATGAGAATTTATTATTTGCAACAAGCTTTCTTAGGGTGCGTCTACACTGCACCTGACCTCGAAATAAGCTATGCAATTTCAAAATAGCTTATTTCAAAATTTGGCGCTGTCTACCTAGCACCAAATTTTGAAATAAAGTGCTATTCCGAAACGCCCCTTAACCATTGTGCAATGAGAGTTACAGGGATGCCAGAATAGTGTGCCTGTTATTTTAAAATCTAATTTGAATTGACGGGCTGCTTTAAAGACGCTGAATAGCTATTTTGGGAAACTTCCAGTATCCTGAAATAACACAGCAGTGTAGACGTTGCCTAAGTGTGTTAAAGCACGTGTGTTTTCTTCTTCTTTTTTTTAGTAACCTACATTGTTCTCTCTGCCATCTCTTACGACCACTTAAATCCTACTTTTATAGTTAATACAATTAATTTTTGTTTATTATTAAACCTAGTGGCTATGTCTAGACTGCAGGCTTCTTTCGAAAGAGGCTCTTTCGAAAGCATCTTTCGAAAGAGCCTCTTTCGAAAGATCGCGTCTAGACTGCAGGCGGATCTTTCGAAAGAGAAATCCGCTTTTTCGAAAGAGAGCACCCAGCGAGTCTGGATGCTCTCTTTCGAAGACGGCCTCTTTACATTGAAGAACGCCTTCTTTCGAAAGAGGAGCTTTCGAAAGAAGGCGTTCTTCCTTGTGAAATGAGGTTTACCGCCATCTAAAGAAAAGCCGCGTTCTTTTGAAATAATTTCGAAAGAACGCGGCTTGAGTCTGGACGCAGGGGAAGTTTTTTTCGGGAAAAGGCTACTTTTCCCGAAAAAAACCCTGAGTCTGGACACAGCCAGTGTAAGTAACAGTTACTTGGGGGGGAGGAGAGGTCTGTGAATTTCTCTCTTTACCCTGAGAAAGAGGCAAAAATAAGCTTACCTTGTAATAAGTTTTATACAGATCAAGCCAGATTTATAGAAAGTTCAGGTCCCATTGAGGCTGTGCGTTTGGGTGCTGAGGTCCCTTTTAGTTGAGCTTTCCCAGAGCTGAGCTGATCTCAATGTCTGTGTTATACTGCAGAGGGCTGTGACCCCGTGTCTGTGTCACTGTTGGAGGAGGCTGGTGGGCCTGCCTCCGCAAGACAGAGTAAAGGGGATATCCAGGTTGGCTCAGTGGAATTTCAGCATTTCCAGTGGCAGTCACAAAGGGGCCTCTGTGACCGAACCATCACAGGGGGCAGATTATCTCAAATTTGAGTGAGGTTGTTTTTTCCTGAATCTCTGATGCTGACCACTGTCAGATACACGGCACAGAGCTAGATGGACGTGGGGTCATATCCAGTATAGCAACTCCTCTGTTTCTTATGTCTCCATGTCCTGTACCATGATGCTAGGTCACGATCTAAGTAGTTACTAAGTGTCATCAGCTGTCTCATCAATACCATTTTCTTCAGTATCTTTGGTTTCCTTGGAAACATTCCGATCAAAGCAGAAGCATGACTAATAGGCACTATAATTCTGGTGGGAGAATATTCGTGTAAAGAAAGATAATGATAGCATGCTCATCCCTATGTTGTTGCTCTTCACATTAAAACAACGATGGTGTGTGGTCAACAAATAAATAAATTTGTTCTGGCATTATATCCACATAATGTCAAAGAACTGTGCAGCTACTGGCAAAAGCATCATTCAGCTCTTTTGTCTGATCAGCATTCATGGAGACTTGCACTGAAGTCTCCAGACACATCGTAGTAAAAAGGGCCAATGTCTGTTGCCATGCATTTCATGTTCAGAAATGATTTAATCTTTCTGGTGGCATTGAGGCAATCGAGGAGTTGTGCTTCATGCACGCTCTCACTTTGAATCCGGAACACATTCCCAGAGCTCATAACTTCTTCTCATGACCATTTTCAGCAGCTTGCATAGTGGCCTAAGTACCTAGATGAATAATCAGATATTGAGCTCTGAAGAATCTCCCAGATTGTCCAAACATTTACCTTGGTTCTTAAAATTCCAAATGTTCTTTGAGGATGATTACACTTCATGTGAGCATCATTTCATGGAATGCCATATGGAGTCAGATATCTTCAGCATGTATCTACTTTCCCTGCAATGGCTATAAATATATCACTTTTCCCTAATTAAAATCAGATCATTCCACCATAGAAATACATACACAGTAATTAGGCTATCATTGTACTGATTGCTGCCATTAACCCCCCCTTAAAAACACACACGCACACAAACAAAAAACATGTCCAGTAAAACAAGTGGCTTATTTTGCCTATGTACTAGGTGACACAAATTCAAACATCAGAAAGAAAGAGGACGGATGGTTGTGTAATTAGTTTTCTGCAATGAGATGCGGAAGAACTGGGTCCCATTTGCAGTTCTACCACAGATGACCTGATTCGGAAAAATACTTCATCTCTCTTTGGCTCAGCTCTGTATTCGTAAAATGAGACAATAAAGGTTTTTTTTCTCTGTCTTGTCTATGAACATTTCTGATTTTGACAAACTGGCATTTTCTGACCAAAGTTCATTTAATTCCCAACCAGCTCTATTCAAATTGTCTTCTTTTCCATGCATTTTAACTGCAGCTACAATACTGCAACTGGGTGGCACATTAGAAAGTTACAGCAGGTGGCATGAGTACTAGGGAGGATGTTTCAGGCTGAAGACAGGCTGAAGACCTCTCTTTTTTGCTGGGACTGAGCAACTGATAGGAAAGTCAGTGGACACCTCATTGAATTGAAGAGGCAACATCCGAGAATGGAGTTAGGTACCTGGAAAAAGATGGGCTGAATCAGGTGTGTAGTTGCTTCGCTTTGTCCCAGATACCATTAGATGGGAGCAGAGACCTTCTAGAGGACAGTTCAGGAATGAGTATCTCCCTCATCCTGAAAGTGGCTCAGTTGCCTTTCGAAAGGTTTGCAGCACCAACATCGCACATTCATTTGAAAGACAGCTTCCCTTTCCCCCCCATTTCCCATTGCTATTATTTTGCAGCCCCGTTCATTTCAGCATATCTAATAGGATAATTTAGTGGCTTAGGGTTTCTCCCTGTCTGCGTCACAGGGCAGCTACTCTGCGTCACTATGGCAGCTGTGACTGGTCACAGAGATTAATACCAGCACCCTGCAAGGGAGCAAACAGACAAGCCATGTAGCCTAAGGCAGATAGGCCTCAGTCCCATTGGTGTAGATGACTCCAGGCAGTAGGGAGACCTGGTCCACTTTACCTGGTCATGAGGCTTCATCTCTCATGGGCCTTCAGACTCCTTGGGACAATTAGCAGCTGGCAGCAGCAGCATCTTTGTTATTTGCTGGCCAGCAGCTCTTCTGGAACTTGCTAGGCAGTAGTTCTGCCAGATATTCAACAGAAGGCAACTCTGCTGGATGTTCTTTCAGAGGCAGGGGTTGTTACCACTCAGTCCCCCAGGTTCAGAGGCCAACAGCAAGGGAGCAGCATCACAATCCTTCCCTGGCTCTCATTCAATTGAACTGGTGGCCCCACCTTTTATACTTCCTGCTCTGCCCTTCTGCTTTGGTATAAACCATAAAGGGGCTGGCCTAGCTCCACCCTGGCTCCCCCCACCAGAGGGCAGAGAGTGGTTCACCCCTATTGATGTCCATTGAATCATAGAATCATAGAGCTGGAAGAGACCTCAGGAGGTCATCAAATCCAGCCCCCTGCCCAAGGGAGCACCAATCTCAACTAAATCATCTCTGCCTTCGACGGAGAGCAAGTGATTTGTGACAGGGACCCGTGTGTTCACATCTGTGGTGGGAAGTGCCTGGTGCACCACTGTGAGCTGTAAAATAGTGAATGATAAAATAGCCATGGATTTTAACAGGCTCAGCATTTTGCCTGCTCAAACTCCTTGATTTTATTTTCATTTTCTAATGGCCAAGGTGGATCACCAAGATTCAAGATGACTTATCTTCCCAAACAAAAACAGTGGTTGCTATAGTCATCTGTCACTTTCCATCTGAGCAATTGAGACATATACTTAAACTCTTTCTCACAAGTCTTCTCTTTGCAATATTTGAAGGCAAGTTGTGTGTTGGTGGCTTAAAACTTCATTGACTGTGCTTTGGGAAGCTCTCTAAGTCAGGCAAACATTACTGCTCTTGTTCATTAATGAAAAATGATAGCCTTCCACCTACATTATATTCAGTGCTATGACCTGGATTCTATCTAGGTACTTTGATTGGCAGCTATCACCGTAGTCTATGGGTACCGCTGTGGCTGAGGCTAGGATTTTTAAGCCTTTTTGAGCCTTTGAAAATTCCAGTGGGATTTGGTTGCTCAACTTTTTCAGGACTTTTTGGTCATCCCAGCCTGAGACTGTGGTTAGTTCTTTGTGGGTAAGTACAAAACAAGGAGTCCCCCCCATCCATTGTGACCATTTTTAGGGTGCAGTCCCCATCCTTATTCTGAGCAGAAGGATCAGAAGAGTCTAGAACCGTTGATAATTCTGGAAACCACAGAGGTAGAGCAGAAAAGTGGTATGTGGAAAACTCTCTTAAAATTGTAAGCTGCCAATGTTTCCCTGATTTTATTTACAGGAAAGTTTCCTGATCCTGTTTCTTCAGATTAGGTAGGACCACAGATGTTGCTGGACAAGAGAGACCTATCCACAGAGGTTGCCAATGGCTGGAAGGGCAGCCAGTCATTTGTATATAATTGTTCCCTATAGCGATGTGCTACCGGTATCACTACATACTGGTATCGCTACAGGGAGCAACTATATACAGACCGCTAGCAGGTAGCCTAATAGGCCAGTGGCCAGGAGGCAGGGAGCCTGTCCTAGCTAGTAGCTGGAGCAGGGTTGGGCAGGAGTCCTTGTCAGCTAAGGGCACAGAGATGTCATCTGCCAGGGTCTGGAAAGCCCATACAGCTGGGGACTTGGAGATGCTGCTGGCTAGGAGAAGGGAGCTGGGGCAGCAGCTGGGAGTGGAGCCCTGACATCGGCCAGAGCAGCACACTGACCAGGTGTGTGGCCAGGAGGGGAGCCCTGGGAGAGCCTGGGGCCTGACCTCCTTTGCTCTGGCAAATTCCCTCCATTGGAATCAGTCAGTTCTGGAGGATGCAGGGTCAGGGAGGTCCAGTCTATAGTGTATTGCAGTGGATCAGGGATAACACGGTAAAGTATCAGAGAAAGGTGTAACACAACCTAGTGCCTGGAAGTCAAAGCTTGACAAATTCAGACGGAAACTGGCATAATTTTTTTTTTAAACAGTGTAGGTAAATAACCATGGAAACAATTTACCACAGGATGGGGATCTCCATCACTGACCATTTTAAAATCAAAATGGCCTGTTTTCTAAAAGAACAGCTCCAGGAATTATTTTGGGGAAGTTTTATGGCCCATGTTATAGAGAAGGTGAGAGTAGATGGTACCAGGGTTGGATACTATGAATATACGAAGGCAAGGAATCAGGCATGTCAGATTTTATTAACAGCACTGATTAGCTATGTAGCATTAGTCTAAACCCCGTGTGCCTCATTTTTCTTTCATGTGCACAATGGATTTTGAACATTCAGATGTCTAGTAGGATGCTGGGAGTTACTCTTCGCAAAAATACTTTGAGATGCTTATGGAAACTCTATGGGTACGTCTACACTGCCACCCTAGTTCGAACTAGGGTGGCTAATGTAGGCATTCAAAGATGAAAATGAAGCCCGGGATTTAAATATCCTGGGCTTCATTTGCATCTTGCCGGGCCCCGCCATTTTAAAATCCCCCTTAGTGCGGACTCCATGCCCACGGCTACACGCGGCACAAAGTAGGTAGTTCGAATTAGGTTCTCTAAATTGAACTACTGTTACTCCTCGTGGAACGTGGTGTACCAGTAGTTCGAATTAGAGAGTCTAATTCGAACTACCTACTCCGTGCCGCGTGTAGCTGTGGGCACGGAGTCTGCACTAAGGGGGATTTTAAAATGGCGGCGCCCGGCAAGATGCAAATGAAGCCCGGGATATTTAAATCCCAGGCTTCATTTGCAACTTCGAATGCCTACATGCAGTGTAGACATACCCTAAGTTCCTACAAATATAAACAAACGGTGTAAAATGAATTCCCAAGTGAGTACAGTGTCTAAAGAAAACTTTTCATTACACCAACCATTCAATTATGTTGTTCACTGATTTTAAATATATTACTTCCTTGATGTGGTAACTAGAAACTGCATAAAGTATTTATATTTTATTTAAATGTCAGCTTCTGAATTTACTATTTCATTATACATTACAGTAATGATCATCCTGTTTATTAGTATTAAATATTTCATGGGTTTTAAAACAGTGTGTAACTTTGTGTAAATGAAGGGAGATCATTACATTCCCCATTGTGTATTAATGTTTTAGCAACAATTTACCTGGAGAGAAAGCAGAGGCAAAATTGTTCTGGGAAAGGAGGTCTGTTTTGTGGTATGTCTTCAGCATGTTATATGCATTATATTTTACCCAAGTAACAGGAAACAAGTGCTAAAACACAAGAACAAGCCCACCATAATAATAATGAGCTGCATTTATATTGCAACTTGGAATTAGAAACCCTAAAACACATTACAAATGGATTTACAACTTATATATAGAATAAAGAAATCTCTAGGAAATTGCAGACAGTTCTGTAGTGAAATCTGATTGCTGATGTATAGTGCAGATCAGTACAGAATGCTTTAGGAGAAAAAACATAGCCCACAATTGCAAGTTCAGGACAACATATAGCTAGACAGCATGCAAATACTCCAGGTAGAATTTGAATTAGAATGGACATCACATCTTCATACTCTAAGTACACCATGTCACCCTTCCATTAACAATGCTCATAACTGTTAACATTTTAAAGAAATAACAACATTTACGTTACTAGAGGGAAATGACATTTTTGAGTAATGTTTTCCCTTTTTTTACAATACCTGCTGATGTATTTTTTTCGATAAGTGGCACGAACATCATGCTAAGAATGTCCATTTGCAAAACAATTCACAGTGTTGTAACAACCAAGTCACACTGCCTATTATAGGAATTGATATCCCCGCACATTGCTATCAAAGTATTGAGCTAAATACCAATTCCACAGCATCCCTTTCCTTATCTGTGTACACTGGAAATTTTTCCTCATACAGTCTCTTAGTCATTTGCAAAAGGAAACTGAATCAGTAGGAGAAAGATGCAGTGCTGTCTTTAGGGTACACCAAATCAGGGCGACCATTCCGGGCCTGCGCTTTGGAGGGGGGTGGGCAGGGCTGTAGGCCATCACGGTAGGCCCAGAAGTGATGTGTCAGTTCCAAAAGTGACATATTCCACCCCAGGCTCCACACCTTCCAGGGACCACCCTAGGAAGACATACAAAAAATGAAATCTCAGAGATACAAAGAAAACAAACTCTGTGAGTAAGCTAATGATTAGCTCAGTGAAGAATAGCAAGTGGTTGGGCTTGGCATATGACTTTCCACCATTTTGTGCTTCTATGCAGGCACTATTTGCAGCTACAAGGCTTCCATTCTATAAGTGAAACAGCTTCAACAAATGTATTGCCAACACTGTTGGTGCTGTGTAAAGAGCAGGAGAGGGACAAGGAGATGGCAGTAGTCAAAACGTTCCACTATACAGATGAGTAGCAATGGGCCATTGGATGTTTCCAGAAGGAACACTTTTCCCTGCATTCATCATTCTTCTAGAAGGTACAATGTTCTGCATCCGCCAAGGTATTTAGGATACTAGCCCTCAGACTTTGGCTTGTCTACACGGTGCAGTAGTGCACATTAGTTGAGTGTAAATTTTAATGGGCACCAATGTGTTGTACTGGCCCCTGTAGGCCCCGCAGGCACAGTTCCTTAGTGCGCATTAACACAGAACTGTTTGAAATAGGACTATGTCAATGTACAAGAGGGACATTTTAGTGTGCCACCAGTTATTACACAATAGGTCGGTACACATCCTAATTCACACCCCACTAATGTGCACACCTGCATCATGCAGACAAGCCTTTATGTGCTAAGTCCCATTCTTAGGCACCACTGTGATCCACAAAACCCTTGTTCACTGTTGCCAAACCCTGCAGCTACCTACACTTTTTTCAATGCCTGTGTGGTTGCAGTAAACGTTCCTTAAGATCCTGTGTTCTGTCTCTGGCAAAAACTACCCTAGCAGTATTTTAAGCACAGCCATTTCTTCTCCTTCTCCATTAGGAGGAAATTACCGGTGGACTAATGTGGTGAGGGAGTCCACCATTCTCCTCCATTGGACTACCCCAGTTTTCCCCCGAAGGAAATGTACAGTAGAAGGGAGTGGGAGGAGTTTCAGCAGAGCACAATGTTTCCAGAGGAGGTGGCCTCCTTGACTGGGGTAAACGATAGACCCCTTTTTATGTAGCAGCATTGTATTAAGCCCACTGTGCTTAGGCCCTCTTAGTCTTAAAGTAAAGTGCAGGATTTGGCTTCTCATTCTTTATTAAACCGTAAGCCTAGACAAGGCCTTAATCCTATTGCTGTATCAAGGGCTGATCTGTCTCAGAGTTTCTGGCAGTACGGTACAATAAGTAGTCCGGCAGGTATATATGACATGAGTCACATTTGCAAACATCTTATATGTGGTGACAACATACACACTGTATTTGTAACTGAGGGTATGTCTACTCAGCAAGCTTATTTCAGAAAAAGCTATTCTGGAAGATATCTTCCAGAATAGTTTATTTTGAAATAGAGTGCTCACACTACAGGGAAGCCTCAAAATTAGTCTGAGACAGTTCCCCTAATGTCGACATGCTATCTTGATTTAGAGCCCTGGGGAGGAATAACTTTAGAATGGCCCTGGTGAGGAGCTATTTCAACATAGCAGCAGTGAAGTGTCTACACACCCCCTCGTCCGAAAGAGCTTTTTCAGAAGAGGCATTATTCCCCATGGAATGAGGTTTACTAACATCTGGAAAAGCTCTCTGTTATTTCAATTTTCTTTTGAAATAACACAATTGCTGTGTGGATGCTAGCATTGTTTTTCTGGAACAATGATCCTGTGTAGACTCACCCTAAGTTGTTGTATGTCTATTTGTACAATAAAGTGCCTCTTCCTATACATGCTGTGGAGTTTCATGTTCTATGCATTTTGCAGCCAAAATGTAGCCCTTTGAAAGTGTGGCCATTTGAGAATTTGTTTTAAAAATCATTTTATTAAAAAAGAATTTAAGACAGAGGCAAGTTTAAGTTCACGAATGTGGTCCTTGGGAAGGCACAAATAAGAAAATACACTGGTTATGTCTTTTATAGGCCCCTTTACTACTTCCATCCCCAGTATATTTTGTCCATTTTATCTTGATGAAACAAAAGTTGCTGCTGTTTTGCCTACAGAGAGTTTGGTCTTATGGGATGACTAGGATTCTAGTTCCCAGCTCCATCACAGTATTTCTGAGAGTCATTGGTTACTTAATCTCTCTGGTTTGCTATGAAATATACTCAATAGACCAAGCAATGTAGATCAGGTTTATTAATATGATACAGGACAAGATTATATGTGATAACGATCTCAGAGAAGCTGTCTTGTGCAGTGATCTTGCATTCACTTTGTGCTGTGTGCTCCCAGACTTATACCCCTAGAGCTAAATTTTTTGTACCTTATTGGTTTACTGGAGAAAGGTACCATATACATCATCTGAAACTAGATTTACCCGATCAGCTTTTTACCTTGTTTTTCTGATACCATCATGAATCTCTTATCCCCTTACCTTGTTTTTTTTCTGATATTGTAGTGTACCCCTTTAACTAGGACACTGAACAAATGTAACTTGATTTTGACAACCTTTCTGTTTCCTTATGTCATATAATTACTTCCACAAATGCAAGTAATTATGGGAGGCTTAGCTGAAGTGAGCAGGACCATAGTATAGAGGGCAGTTTAAGTGATATCACTGTTACAATATGTGTGCTTACTGTTATTGGTGCTTAATACATATAATATATTCACAGAAGTGCTCATAAAGCATATTATTATAGCCAGCTTATATTAATCAACACCTTTTATGTGCACGTAAGTGCCCAGCGCAATTGGGCTTAGCTCTCTTTCATAATTCCATAATACTGCAGTTACTATTAGTAGACAACTTTTATGCAGCATACTAACTAAAGTGGAAAAGGATTTAAGTAGAGTCAGATATCTGTAACAATTCCAAAATTTAGTGTACGTTTTCCATAAGTTGAAGTGACTTGTTTTTTGTTACATGCATTTGTGATTTCATCCTAATTACAGGCCTCTTTATCCTTGATAAATTAAATCCCGTGATTTCACCATAAATAGTTCCATTGCTCTCAGTCTTATGTGCAAAATAAAAATTACCTCAAATTAAATGCTCTCACTGTACACTCTATATAGAATTTGGTTGCTATTTTATTTGCTTCCCGAAAACGTTGGTCATTCAACACAAACAGACATTTCACCTCCTAGGTTGACAATAAAAGACACTCCCCACTCCTGGAAAAAGCTTTACATTGGCATGGTTAATGCACCAGAGTATCAATGCCTAACAACACAACTAAAGTAAAAAAAAAAATGGAATCAGAAACACATGTCTTACAGGTAGTAAATTCTAACTTCTGGTAAAAGGCTCAAAGAAAATGTTGATTATATAAAGCCAAAACGTTGTTACACAAAATAGATTTTATTAGGTTCTTCTAGAAGTGGAATGATGACAAGTTGATAAATGCCATTGCATTACAGTAAAACATTACCAAGGCACACAAATCCCCCCCAATTTCCCTCAGTGGTCATTGAAAGGTTAAGTATAATAGGTGCTCAATAAACACAGTACTATTTAAAAGGGAAAGACAGCAGCTACCTATTCATTGTTTTCAAGTTATCAGACATCTGTCTCTTTCTCTGTCCACAAGCACATTTTGAGCTAGAGGTTATGAATGGAGGTTATGAATGGGCATTTTCTACAAACTGCTGTAAGTAACGTGGGATATACTAATTCTTAACTGGGCTTAATATATGCTATAATATTGGAAAAGAGAATGCAAACATCTTTAATTCTTCCTAGCTAAATGGCAATAAATAAAACTTACACTTTTAAGTTAATGTTAGTTTGAAACCAAAATTAATATTCTTAAAAAAACCCACACACTTTTCTTATATAGTTTGCTTTTGACATAATTATTTCCTCCCCAGAAAAATAATAAACTATGTTGCCGTTAATAGGCAACATTAACTTAGGCAAACAACTTATTTCAATCAGTTAATTCTTCACTTACATTATGAAAGATTCAAAGCTGCAGAACATGATGTTTGTAAACACCAGAAATGTTTATTCTGTCAGGAATATCAAGTTTTTGTTGTTGTTTTTTTACTTTCTCACTAGTCTCTGTCCAGAGTTCTGAAAGGCCGAATGCATAATAAGGGTGGTAAATTTCTTCACCAGCCTGGAAGATATTCTCTTTCAGATTTTGGACTGAGTTAAGGAAATGGGTTTGCTTCATGTCCTGTCTGCTGGCATAACCAATTTATCCATGGCCCGATGATGAGATCGCATATGTTTGATACTGGACAGATGATTCTTTATCAACTTCTGAAATTTTTTCTTCTCACATTTCACAGGGCACCTTTCAGAGCCTGGTGTACAACACAGAGGAGGTAGCTGGCTGTTGCAAATTACTTCCCAAGACACAGATCTGTTGCTTTTCAGAGGAGTGGCTGTAGACTTTACACACTCCATGGACTCGTGATGGTTATGCATGGCACTAGATGGACTCCTGGAAAGACAGGTGGCTTTCTTCCTTTGGGACAAGAGCGTTCTGATCTCTGTAAAATCATGCTCAAAAAAGAGAGATTCTTTCCTTCGAATGTTGGGAACCTCTCCTAACGTGAGAAAGCCATATGGAGTGGTGATTTTGGCGAGATGGGGCAAAGAGAGAGCAGCTCTGGTTGCAGGATCAGAATGGTCTGCCACTTTCTCCAAGTCTCTGGAGGAAGCTACCCCATCTGTAGAACACAGAGTCTCTCTTCTGAACAGCTTCCCTTTTCTGCAGACAGTTTCTTTTCGGATGCAAATTTCAGATTTGCTTCTGGTTGGTCTGGGTTTTTTGGCTAGTTCGCTCAAGATTCTTCTCTCTAGAGAATGCTCTTCTTTGTCTTCCACTGGCTCCAACTGAAGGGAAATGTGCTCCACATCCAGAGAGGGGATGAAAAATTTTGGGATGCGATCTGGAGTCACAACAATGTTGAAAATGTCTCTGTTTTTCAGTGCTCCATTATCTTCAGGAACTGGCTTGCTGATTTTGAAACTTGTCCAAGTGAGCATACTCTCGATAGCACTTTTTAGGGAAGGCTTGGATACTGAAGACATTATTTCAGCCTGAAGAGACTTTTAAAAACCCCTGTGCTGTTTGCTGGTTGAATTTTCAGTGCCCTGATTGCTGGTAGGGGAGTCATGCCTGCTTATAAAACAAAGCAAGTTACGTCATTCCATAGCCAGACGTCATTGGCATGGCAACCAAAGATAAGAAGGCTTTTACACACCTACTTACACTTACGGAGTGATTCATGCTGCATCATTACCTTAAAGCAGCTTTTAAGAGTTTCACATTTAAAAATGCCAGGTTTGGGTTCAGTGCTCTCTAAAACTTTAAGAAGAACCACAGTGATAACATTGTATTTAATTTTCATAATATTTATGTTCTAGAGAATGTCTTTATGTGAAGGATAAAGCTGACCTTTCTGTTTCAGCAAGAGAAAATGATACCACAAAGTATGAAAACATTTGCTAATGTGTCAATGTGGTTAGGAAACATGCTTCATTTGCTTTTTTTTTTTTGGTGCCTCTTTAGCTCTCAGCAGCTCATATTATTTTGTGTATTTGTAACAGGAAATTATCTTTGATCATTGGAAGACTGGAGGAAAGTGCAAAACGTAGTGTGGTCAGACAGCACGTAGATACAAGATTTTTATTTATCCCAAGAGAATCTCAACACCCTTGAAACGATAGATATACATACATTACCACTGAAATGTAGTGGGTGGGAACGAGAGGAAGGGGCGGAGAGGAAGGGGCGGAGAGGAGCAAATGTAGAAAGGAAAAAAGGTTTGTCCAAGGTCAATGGGAAGACCATTTTGAACCAAGTTCTGCACTACTTTGGAGCAGTATCTGGGTGCATATACACTGCATGGCTATTTCGGGATACTGGAGGTATCCCAAAAGAGCTACCCTACACCTTCACAAGCCACTCGTTATTTTGAAATATTTTTCAAAATAATGGGTGCGCTGTTTCACCATCCCAGTAAACCTTGTTGCACGAGGGATAAGGGATGGCTCAAAATAGTGCGTTATTTCAAAATTTGACACTGTGTAGATGCGCCAAATTTCAGAATAAGCTATTTCACAATAGATTCAAAATAAGATACGCAATTTGCATAGCACAAATTGCGTATCTTATTTTGAGTTTAGGGAGCTGTGTAGATGCACCTTCTGTTAAATTGTTGTCACCAGCTGCCAGGATGATCATCTCATCCTGTAAGAGGATCTTCCAATGTCTTGGAGCTGGTGTACTCCCTTTTAGCGGCTTTTATAGGAGGTGTGACCAGATTGTTCCTGTGCTTTAGTGACTCCCCAGCCTTTTTATGGGAATTCCAATCTGGCATTAGTTGGAATCACCTCCTAGCATCTACTCTTACATGGGAGGTTTTATATTCACACAGAGCTGACCAAACCTTGGTTTTGAAGGTCTCACCTGAAACAAACACCCATTCCTGCTGGGCCCACAGCACAGCTCCAGTGAGCAAGGGCTAGCCAACACAGGTAAAGCTGCATAACCCAGCTCATAGGTGAGCAATGTGGAGCACCTCTCAGGTCAAGGTAAGGGATGGAAATGTTGCTTTTTAACATTAGACACATTTACATTCAGTACAAACCATGTGTCTAATAATGACCATAGCTTATTATGCAGAATTACAGTAGCACCAGGAGACCCAACCTGATGTTGGGAATCCATGGAGCTACATGCTGTACAGACAAACAGTGAGAGACCTTCCTTTTCCTAATGCCTCACCAGATATAGGATTAAAGGGAGATGGGGGCCCAGAGAGGTGAAGTAACTTCCCAAAGTTACACATCATATCAATAGCAGAACTGGGACTAGAATGCAGGGCTAGTAACTCAGCCATCTAGACATTAGACTTTTCTGCTTCCTTAGAAGACTTTGTCAGATGCTACCTAATGATTCCTCGGTCTAATAAATATGTTCAGACCTCACTGATATCAGTAATAGACTTTATTCTCAATACTGAAGTGTAAACTTTGAGCTTTGACACAAGCAGCAGAGATAATTTTTGATATCTTTGTGAGCAATTCAAATATCCATTTCAGTGTAAAATTTTGAAATAGTGAATACCATCCAATGGCACTTACTATACCAATGATTTCTCTTAAGATGTACTTGAAGTAATAGTGTCAGAGGGGTAGCTGTGTTAGTCAGGATCTGCAAAAGCAACAAGGAGTCCTGTGGCACCTTATAGACTAACAGGTATTGGAGCACAAGCTTTCGTGGGCAAAGACCCACTTCACGACGTGGATCTTTGCCCACGAAAGCTTGTGCTCCAATACCTCTGTTAGTCAATAAGGTGCTACAGGACTGCTTGTCGCTTTTGAAGTAATAGTGTATGGTTTAATTCTCTGGAATAGATTTGCTTTCTCCTTTCACTATGTCTCACTGCAGCATAGTTTGATTTGTAGGTTGAATAATCTCTTATTAATCTTGTATCTGCAAAAGATGTTCTTGCTTCGGGCAATATACACTCTGATCCAAACCTACGGAAATCAATGGAGATACGTTTAGTGACATCACTGAGCCTTGGATCATCCCTCTAATATATGGAGATGACACTTTGAAATGTAATGAGTATAAGAGTGTCAGGGTTTTGAGGAGAAGCCAGTCTATGTGCATTTTAAAATATCTTCACATAAAAAATGTCATGGAAACCTTTCTCTTTGATTTGATCATTTTCTTTTCATACTTTTCCATTTTAATCTTGCACAGCAATGTCTTCTTTTCTTTCTTCTCTTTTAGTGGAGTTTCCTGAGAACCCCTTTAGCTACAGACAAAATCAAAAGGGAAAAAATGCAAGAGAGGATTATTTATGAGACATTTTTCTTTGCTCCTCTTAGTCACGTATTTAAATAGAATTTTGTAGGCTGTTTTAAAGCAAGCCTTCATCTTTGGAATTTGGACACAGATAATGGTCTTTCATCCTACTTAGAGAGAGAGCAAGTGCCTAGTATGGATGAATGTACAGATACTTAGCACTTACACTGAGCTTTTCATCTTCAAAGCACTCTGCAAACATTCACTAATTAATTTTCACAATACCCCTGCAAGTGATTACGATCCTACTGGAGTTTTCTATGAACATAAGAGAGAAAGGGAAACAGCTAATGAACATGTGGTAAAATTGGTTTCCAGAGAGCAACAAACTGTACATCCAATGCACAAGAATAATGTTTTGTTGCAAAAAAAGTCTGCTTCTGGAAGTTCTTCAAAGTGCCTCGCTAGCTCATAGTTCTATGTACATTGTCACTCTGCTTTACCTAAGTTAATGTCTCACACTGTGGCTGTGTCCAGACTCAGGTTTTTTTTTGGAAAAAGTACCCTTTTTTTGAAAAAACTTCACCTGCGTCTAGACTACAGCCGTGTTCTTTTGAAATTAAATCAAAAGAATGCAGCTTTTCTTTCAACGGCCGTAAACCTCATTTCACGAGGAAGAACCCCTTTTTTCGAAAGTGCTCTTTCGAAAAAAGGCGTTCTTGAATGCCAACAGGGCTTTTTAGAAAGAAAGCATCCAGACTCACTTGCTGCTTTCTTTCGAAAAAGCGGCTTGCTTTTTCGAAAGTTCTGCTTGCAGTCTAGACGCTCTTTTTCGAAAGAGGCTTTTTCGAAAGTATCTTTCGAAAAAGCCTCTTTCAAAAGAGACTCGCAGTCTAGACATAGCCTGTAGTAGTACATTTTCACCAGATATAAGCTACAGAATTGCTTTTGAATCTATATGCCTCTCTGAAGCATTTTGTGCATGCACTACAAAGCACCTGAAACTTTTGCATGTGCGATTTGTATGCATCCAAACCCTTCTAAATAGTGGGAATGTGAGAATACTGACAGTTTGCAGCTGCAAAGTGCAGGTAAATGCTTGCCATGCCTGTACACTTGTGGAAGGCCCATGCCAAATTTGCCTTACAGTTTTCTAATAATTTCCAACAAGAATAACAAACACAAAAGAAGCAGAGTTTCCAACAACATTGTCTGGTAATGTCTTTCATTAATTAACATAAGCAGAAGATTGTCAGATTGGAATGATTTCGGTGATAATATTTACTCCTACCTGGGTTTTTATGAAAGAATACAGCCCTGAACTCAGTTACAGGGCTTGCTTTTTTTGTTTGTTTGTTTGTTTGGGGTTTTTTTAGAATGTGCATATCTGAAGGCCTCTTTCCCACAGGTAAAGGTTCTCAGCTACTATTGCACCAGCATGTTCATAACTATAAACATGGCTGGATGATGACGTGAGTCCAACCTCAGTGCTATGTGGAATCTCATCCAATTCTCTGATCAATGGCGTTTTTGTGGTGGCTTCCTTCCTTTGAAGTTCTGGATCCACTGTCCTTAGGACTACATTCACCCTGAGCCTTTTGGGGAGCATTGCAAACAAGCCATTTGGATGCCTAACGAAGGGGAGACATCTGAAATGTGATGGAAAAATACGCAACAACACAATGATCTCAGATCTTGGAGAAAAATAAATCCCATGTTGTTCTACCTTTTGATTCACTCAGCCAATCCACTTTGAAGAAAACCCAGATTTGGGTAAGGTGCTGATTTGGCAGTCTCTGTTTGGCAGCCTTTGTTTTGAATGCTTTGCTTTTATGATCCTGATTTTCAATCTCTTCCACTTACCTATATGAAAACCAGGATATGGCTAAGGAATAGCACTGGTAAATTATTCATTCTAGCCTTACAACGTGACTCCCAAGATTTCATCACTTCTGTTTTGTGATGTGAATAATTCAGTGCCGCAAGAGAGGCAGAGCTTGCTAGCACAGTGCTCTCAGTCTCTTCCTCTTCAGTTTCCTTAATGACATTACACTTCTCAGTCCTATGCTAAAAGCTGTGGGCTGAATCTCAGCTAGCAACTCTCAAGTCCTCACCAGTGGAACTGTTTTGAATTTGACGAGAAGTCACCGGAAGGAATTTATGTGTATACACTTAAATCCTCTGGTGCTATTCAGCTGCCACAGTACTGTGCTATCATAGGATACTTTGGAAAATAAATAAATACTACCCTCTGGTGTTTTTCCCCTGTAAATATTATTGAGCTATCCGTCCTCCTGTGAAAGAAGCAATACATGGCTGCATTCGTAACAACAAGAAGGAGACAGGATATTCTACAAAAAACCCATGATTTTCATTCAGTTTTACAACTACTAAATGAACAAGGACGTACACGTTTTGAAAAAGCAACCCTGCGCTGTTCTCGGCAAGATCCAAAATACCTTGGATCCACACAAAAAACCGCTTAGTAAATGAGATCCCAGTTCTACATCCTGCTTTCTAATGGTCTGTACCATAAATATACTGTAGAATTTACTTTGTTTATCTATACATTTACATTAAAATAATGGGCTATACGTCAGAGGCAGGCAAGATATGACCCATGGGCTGGATTTGGCCTAACAAGCCTTTCACTCTTGCCCATGGCTCACTAAGCTGGAACCCTCAGACACAGAACAGCCCCGCGTCACTTAAAGTGGCTGGCTGCTCCATCTGGCTTTCTGTGCTGTGCCCCAAGGAGAGGAGACGAAGCTTCACGCAGGCCCCCTGTCCCCACACCCTCTGCTATACCCCAGTCCTCTACCCCAAGATCCTTTCTGCACCAACTTCCTTCCCAGACCTTGCACCAACTCTATTACAAAATGCAGCCTTTGGCCTCTTACCAAAATCTTGAAGTGGCCCTCCATCAAAAATTATTGCTCACCTCAGCCACATATGCATAGGTATTTATATTGACATAGACGGCATACATGGCACTCTGGTACAATATGAATTATTTCTGGCACTTGCTTGCATATGTCACTGAGAACAGTCTTGACTCATGACATATCTTATTCCATATTGCATAAAGCTACCCTTTCTAATCCTAAAAGGCCAGAAAATATCATACATCTAGTCAGGTCACAATTATATGACTTAAAATTACTGTTATTTTGGAGGCAATTTGGGGTATGTCTACACATCAAAGTTATTTTGAAATAACAGCTGTTATTTCGAAATAACTTTCCTAGCATCTACACAAGCCAACCGCTATTTTGAAATTCAATCAAAATAGTGGAGGGCTTATTTCAAAATTGGTAAACCTCACTTCATGAGGAATAACACCAATTTTGAAATTACTATTTTGAAATAAGTGCTGTGCAGACACTTATTTTGAAATAGGGGGCCAGCAAGCCACTGGCAGCCAGCCCTCCACCGCTCCCCAGGAGCAGTCTGCCAGCTCCCAGGAGCCTGCCAGAGGCCAGAGAAGGCGGGCGCCTTCCTGGTCCAGGGCGGAGATCATGGACCTTATTCAGGTTTGGGGAGATGCCCCCAACGTCCATGATCTTTTCACTAGATGGGGGAACGCAGCTGTCTAGGGCAGGATAGCCGCCAACCTGGCCACCAAAGGCCACATGTGCACCCAGGAGCAGGTTCGCATACAAATCAAGTTGGTCCGGCGAGACTCCCAACCCTAAGCGCTGAGCTTCCCCTCCCCTTCTTCCTCTTGCTCCCCCCTTCCAGCTCCCTCCTCCCAGGTTTCCCCCTCTCCTCTCCCATGCTCTCTCTTCCTCTCTCCTACCTCCTTTCCCCAGTCTCACCATAGTTTCATTCCCCATCCCCAGTTTTGTTAAATAAAGAGAGTTTGTGTTCATGAACGTATGTGTATTTTATTTGACATCAGGAAGGGAGGTTCAGGAGGGGTAAGTGGAAGGACATGAGGCGGGAATGGGGCACAAGCCGCCAGTGGGGCAGACCAGGGAGACTCTTAGTGCTCCTCAGGGTGGAAGCTCTCCCACAGGGCCTCCTGGATACTGACAGCCCCCCAATGGACATCCCAGATGGCAGCCTGCAGAAAGTGCAGCCAGGCTCACAGCAATGCATCTAAGAGAAGCACCAGAGTGCCCAGGAGCAGCTCTGGCTCCATGTTGAAAAGTGCTGTGGTGTCCCGAGTGAGGGCAACCAGAGCACGCAGAGACAATACTTTGCTGTCCCTCATCGAGGTTGGCAAGCAAGCAGGGAAAGGTGAGACCCAGCTGTCCGGGGAAGTCCCTTTAAGCAGAAGCCTCAGATAGCCTCAGGCAACAACCACACAAAGTAACTCCTGACCTGATGCCCTGCCGGACCTGGTTCCAGCTGGCCTTAAATGCGATTCAACATCCACTCAGTGTGGACGCACTATTTCAAAATAGCCAAATGCTATTTTGAAATGAATTTTGTGTGTAGACGCATTATTTCAAAATATCTTATTTCGAAATAACTATTTCAAAATTAGATATTTCTAAATAACGCTGTAGTGTAGACATACTCTTTCATATTTGGTTTGGGGGTGAGATGGAGGAGAAAACATCGCTCTAGCAGATATTGATGCCAGTTAGAATAAGCCATAGAAGAGCTGGATTTGTCGGCAAATGCCAGTTGTTCCTTAGCTAGCACCTCCATAGATGTGGGGTATGTGTGTGCTCTGTGCTTAGATTATATCTTCCAAATGCTTTTTGATGAATAACATTAGATCAGCAATGAGCTCCTTGCTTTGCTGGCAAATGGTTTTAGAGCAATGATGGACAGCTGTAGTCTTTTTTAGAGTTGTGGGTTAGTTTAACCAATTACCCACCCCGAGTGAGAGCTTACTCCTATTTTAATAATTGAGAACAAGGACCCAAGGCTGACTACAGCAAAAAGAGGACCCCCCCGCATGATGCACAACATGGGCAACATAGTCCCTTTTTCATAGTACTTACTGTTATTAGTCAACCGAAAAACAATTGCATTAGAATTGCAACACAGTGAAAGAGAGAGAGAGACCAACAGACATAATGTCTGGATTACTTCACCATCCCTTTGCTGAAAAAATTGCAGTGTTAGTCAACATCCTCACCACCGGGGGTTGCCTTCTTGGCAGCTCACCCAAGGCATGCAGGCTGGGACACAGCATTTAGAAAGTGTTATGCTGATGCCCATTGAGGTTCATGCATATTTATGAAGGTTTTACCCACCCACCCCTCCTTTTCTTATGTGAACTTCCACCACTACTTTTGCATTTTTCATAGGCTAAATCCTTGTTTCCCCTTATACTCATTAAAATTTACATTACCTTAACACCATTCTAACAAGCGGTTACTTTAAAGCAATCTCTGCTATATCACTCTGGCAACTAACCATCATCTTGTGGTGTCCTTTGATCCCTCCTAGACATTATTATCTAAACTGAGCAGTTATTTTCAAAACATCAGCAAATCACAAACACAGGCACAAGAGCAGCTGATTTATTATTATTATTATTAGATATTATTAACCTAATTTATCTTTATAGTGTAGCTAACCTATCCTCAGGACAAATTTGCCTAAAGTAAATATTTTACGCACTTTAGACTACAGGGCTACAACATGAATCAATGCTTATATTTTACTTCTGTTTCCTAAATATTCCTGATATCTTTATATTTTGCAACACAGGGGCACTGTAGTTAAAGTAGTCTGGGGCCAATTTTACCTTCCATCACAATCGATTCTGATTCCAGTGGCTTAGAACAGTCACATTAAGTTGAACCCAACTGAGTCACTCACCAGTACATGAGACCTGAATTTACAGGCGAAGCGCTATGTATTCAGTCCATTAGGAATTACAGTTTCATCAAAGTTTCAGAGGGTAGGTGTGTTAGTCTGTAACTTTAAAAAACAACAAGGAGTTCTGTGGCGCTTTCATGTCTTCCAAATCCATGATGCAGGCCACCCTGAAAATCAGGAAATTAGTGTGAAAAATGTGACTAGCAAGCTAGCTAGATAGATTCCTTTTCATTCTGTTTTGGGCCTTCCAGTCATGCTTTTCTTTTCTTTACAACCAGGAAGATTCTAATGCAATTTTTTTTTAAATTCCAGATGCTTCAGAAAAAGGAACAATATGGGGGCTGGAAACACTGGGATTATGAAAGCATTATATGTAGAGAAGATATCAACGGTGCTTAGATGATCCGCAGAGTATCCGAGCACCTTAAAATCTTCTAATGCCTTTATCTTCGCAACCGCCCTATTATCTCCATTTTATAGTTGGAGAACTGAGGCACAGAGAGACTCAGTCTATGTCTCAACTTTAAAAAAAATATTTCACAGGAGCATGTCTCAGAGTGCGGGGCAACTGACTTAGGCTTGAGCATTGGGGCAGACATTTCTACCTGGGCTAAGCTCAGACTCCAGTGTTATTTTTAGTGCCATAACATAAGCCCTGGAAGGCCAAGTCAGTTGATAGGTGTAGCTCCACTGATTTCAGTGGTACTGCACTCATTTGAAGCAGTTGATGATATTTCCTTGGTGTAGGTCAGGAATGTAAATACTGGAACAGCACGTGATAAATGGAGTGGAGCATCACAGCCATTCATTACTTCTTAAGTCACCTGCTCCACCTTGGTTATTACAATATGTGGCACCCCGAATCAGCCATTTTTAAAAGACCCCCACCTTGTGAAAGTGAAAAACAAAGGGGTTCTGCTTTCACCATACCTTTTGGGGGTTGATGGTAAACCACCTGGAGTATGTTTTCAAAGAGCTATGCAAAGTGGGAGGCAGTTTATGCCCTAATAAAGTTAATGGGAATTGTGGGACTAAGTCCCTGAGCAACACAGAAAGCATAGCCATTAATGTTGCGTTCATGCATTTAGTGATGCTAAAATGGACACTTTCTTTTTTCCCCTTTTCCTATGGGATCTAGATAAGAGCCAGAAGATTCTACTGACTTGCTCTCCTTTAAAGCATGGGTCCCGAATTTTTGAGTCTCCACTAGGGCTGCTTCCCTGCTATAGAATCATAGAATAAGATTTGGAAGAGACCTCAGGAGGTCATCGAGTCCAACCCTCTGCCAAAAGCAGGACCAACCCTAACTAAATTATCCCAGCCAGGGCTTTGTCAAGCCAGGGTTTAAAAACCTCTAGGAATGGAGATTCCACTACCTCCCTAGGGAACCCATCCCAGGACTTCACTACCCTCCAAGTGAAATAGTTTTTCCTAATATCCAACCTAGACCTCCCCCACTGTAACTTGAGACCATTGCTCCTTGTTCTGTCACTAATGAGAACAGCCTCTTCCCATTCTCTTTGGAACCTCCCTTCAGGAAGTTGAAGGCTGCTTATCAAATCCCCCTCAATCTTCTGTAGACTAAACAAGCTCAAATCCCTCAGCCCCGCCTCATAAGCATAGGTACCTAATTCAGGATTTGTGGATCACAGTGTGGTTTCTTTACCTTTCTGGGCACCTGAATGACAAGCACCATGATGCACAGCATTGCAACATCTAGATCCCACCTTCAGTATAATTACATCTCCTATGTTTACATATGAAGTGTGAGCTCATACAACCTAGAAAAGGATGGGCCCTGGATGTGGATCGTTCTGTAACTGTTGGGTGGTATCTAAGAAACGAATCCAGAATGAGGCATGAGAAAATGAGTCACTCGATGAGATAAGTTGTATTTTGAAAGCTGGGAGACCTACTTTGTTGCCACCTTGTAATTATTAACCTGTGAGACTCACCACTGCAGAATAAAACTGGAATTAATGATATATGAATTACAGCGAGCATCTTCAGTTACAACCAGTCAGTGTAAAAAATGCAAATTTATGGATCTCCTTCGGTCCTCTGGAGAGTAACTTATGACTAGATGGGTTCAAGAAGGAATTTCTCCCCCCGCATATAATGTGCACGGTTGGATAGCACAACTGATTTATAGATGTTTAAGCTAGAAGGGAACACTATAAGGGTATGTCTACACTACCCCCTTAGTTCGAACTAGGGGGGTAATGTAGTCATTCGGAGTTGCAAATGAAGCCCAGGATTTGAATTTCCCAGGCTTCATTCGCATGTTGCCGGCCGGCGCCATTTTTAAATGCCGGCTAGTTCGGACCCCGTGCTGCGCGGCTACACGCGGCATGGACTAGCTAGTTCAGATTAGGCTTCCTATTCCGAACTAGCTGTACACCTCATTCCATGAGGCGTTCCACGAGGTGTACAGCTAGTTCGGAATAGGAAGCCTAATCTGAACTAGCTAGTCCGTGCCGCGTGTAGCCGCGTGGCACGGGGTCCGAACTAGCCGGCATTTAAAAATGGCGCCAGCCAGCATCATGCAAATGAAGCCCGGGAAATTCAAATCCCGGGCTTCATTTGCAACTCCGAATGACTACATTACCCCCCTAGTTCGAACTAGGGGGGTAGTGTAGACATACCCTAATGAACTAGTCTGAACCTCTGGCATAACATTGGCCACTCTATTTCAGCTAATGTCTCCTGCATCAAACTGAGTAGGTGAACTAAAGCAGATCTTTTAAAAGGGGATAAATGTTTAAAGATTCTACATCCCTTGATAAAGAAAAACATCAAAGTCCCAAGTAGCAGCAGATGGTAAGGCAAAGGAATGTGTCCCATGACTCTCGCAAGGAAACAAAATCCCATTACCTGTAAGCTATTTTGCATGGAAAAGTTTTTATGTGCAGCTATAACAGTCCTCCCCCATCATATATTTTCATCATGGTTTGAACCCTAAACTTCCAGCACATAACTCTGCCACTTAGCTAGTGACATATTTGCTTCCACCTCGATGAGATACAATAGGCCATCATCATGTGTATTAACTGCAGGCCAGATTTATTATTAGATCTTACTATGATTCATAGAATGGGGGCATATGTTATACATGTCATGAAGATACAAAAAGGCAATTAGCATCACTTGAGGTAATGTTCCACCCTGGGATGTACTTCTTTCAGCTCATATCTTCACTACCCACTGGACTGGGCAGCGATCAATCAAGTGGGGGTTTGATTGATCATGTCTACCATAGACACAACAAATTGACTGCCAAGTGTCATCCCATCCGTGCTTGTCATCCCATCCACCAAAACAAGAAGAGTAGAGTCGACAGAAGAGTGTCAGCTGTCACCTTCCTGCTGTGGAGATATTGTGGTAAGCAGATATACATACATCGACTTCAGCTACACTACTCATAGAGGTTGATGAAAGGGAGGAGGGGTAAAGGAGGCAGCTGTACCAGGGGCTGGCAATTTAAAAGGCAGAGTCTCATGTTGTCTTGAGGGCCTGAGGGGGAGGCACAGTGTGGTCTGTGCAGTGTTGTGGTCTGGGTGCCCCTCCTCTTCCACCGGGCTCCTTCTGGGGTGGGGGGAAAGGGACCTGGAGCTGAGCCCACCCCCAGAGCAAAGGAGAGTTCTGTTGCCATCCCTGAGTATAAACAAGGCCTTGCTGACTTCAGACTTTATCTCTGGAGTACCATTAGTGTGCATAGGGCACCACAGAATTGAGTGTCCTGACCCAAGGACTTTGCAGTCTGAGATAGATTGAACAATGAAAATAGAACCTAATGGGTGGGCAAGGAAGGAGGAGACATAGAGCAGGGAATGCAGCTGCTATAGAGTAGAGAGAACACAACATTTGATTGGTGTTCATACATTTGCTGTTCCTTACAAGGGCTGTTTTTGATGAATGACTGACAGAGATCAGTGGTGGAAAGCAAGCTGAACTTCTGGAAAGGTTTCCATCTCAGAATTGCTGTCTCTTTTTTGAAAACTACTGCTCTGTAGACAGAACCGAAAGGCAATACCAGATTACATCTCTAAGTGGCAGCAACATTCTAGCGAATTATGGATTGTTCTGAAGGTAAATAGCCTCACTTACCCCAGTTTTACCTTGGTGTGACTTCACTGTGCTTAATTATATTCTGAATCCAGAGAAACTCTTAATGAAATCAGACTGGTACTATAAAACCCTATATGTCTAGTGATTAACCTTATGATGTGGCAATAAAGAACAGCAGTATGTTTGCCTCGTAAAACACATCGTATATTGAATATTTTACTCTCAATTTTCCATGCTTAGTGTGCATCCATAAGCAATTGTTAAATAAAGATAATGGAGACACTACAGACAAAAAACATTCTGTACATTTGATTCCCCAGTTGTTCCTAACGTGGCACACTATGGCTGTGTCTAGACTATTCCTCTCTGTCGACAGAGAGATGTAGATTAGGCACGTTGAAATTGCTAATGAAGCAGGGATTTAAATATCCCTCACTCCATTAGCATGCACAAGGTTGCTGCTTTTTTTTAAATGAAACTTTTTGGGAAAAAAATGGCAGTCTAGACGTGGACCAGTGGAAAATAAAGTCTTTTTCGACAGATCCTGTAAACCTCATTTTTTGAGGAATACAGGATCCGTCAAAAAAGGGTTTATTTTCAATAGATCTCTGCCTAGACTGCCGTTTTTTCCCAAAAAGCTCCATTTCGAAAAAAGCGGTGGCCATGTTTATGCTAATGAAGCATGGGATATTTAAATCCCTGCTATCTTAGCAAAATGCAGGACAATGTAGCACTTTAAAGACTAACAAGATGGTTTATTAGATGATGAGCTTTCGTGGGCCAGACCCACTTCCTCAGATCAAATAGTGGAAGAAAATAGTCACAACCATATATACCAAAGGATACAATTAAAAAAAATGAACACATATGAAAAGGACAAATCACATTTCAGAACAGGAGGGGAATGCAGGGGGGGGGGGGGAGGAAGGAAGGTAAGTGTCTGTGAATTGATGATATTAGAGGTGGGGAGAGTGGGATGTCTGTGAGCTAATGGTATTAGAGGTGATAATTGGGGAAGCTATCTTGGTAATGGGTAAGATAGTTTGAGTGTTTGTTCATTCCTTCTCGGAGAGTGTCGAATTTTAACATGAATGACAGTTCAGAGGATTCCCTTTCAAGTGCATATGTAAAAGGTCTTTGTAGCAGAATGCAGGTGGTCAAGTCATTGAGAGAGTGTCCTTTCTGGTTAAAATGGCAAGAAACTGTTTTTTCTTTGTGATCTTGTCTGATATCTGTTTTGTGGGCATTAATCCTTTGGCGAAGTGTCTGAGATGTTTGTCCAATGTACATAGCAATTTATGCTATCATGTGCCGAAAGTGTCAGTCTGCTTTGTACATTGGACAAACATCTCAGACACTTCGCCCCGCATCCCCCTCCTGTTCTGAAATGTGATTTGTCCTTTTCATATATGTTCATTTTTTTTAATTGTATCCTTTGGTATATATGGTTGTGACAATTTTCTTCCACTATTTGATCTGAGGAAGTGGGTCTGGCCCACGAAAGCTCATCATCTAATAAACCATCTTGTTAGTCTTTAAAGTGCTACAGTGTCCTGCATTTTGCTTCAGCTCCCCCAGACTAACACGGCTACATTTCTATCACTATGCTTCCTTAGCAATTTTGACGAGCTTGATTTGCATCCCTCTGTTGGCAGAGGGATGCAGTCTAGACGTAGCCTATCTGATACAACAATTGAGTCTCCCAGGCTATCGCCTGGCTAATCAAGAGTCAAATAGATCCAGAGTTTTAAAGGTCTTTCTCAAAAATTGCTTCTGCCTGGGGTCTAACAGGTAAATAACTGTAAGTTTCTGATTTTGCAAGCACATCTTAAAGGGTTTTGTTCATCAGTAGTGCCTCTTGGCACCATAAGCTAGGGTATGTCGACACTACAATGTTAGTTCGAACTAACATTCATAGGCGCTACACTAGCGCTCCGCTAGTTCGAATTTAAATCGAACTAGCGGAGCGCTTAGTTCGAACTAGGAAAACCTCATTTTACGAGGATTAAGCCTAGTTCGAACTTACTAGTTTGAATTAAGGGGTGTGTAGCCCCTTAATTCGAACTAGTGGGAGGCTAGCCCTCCCCAGCTTTCCCTGGTGGCCACTCTGGCCAACACCAGGGAAACTCTATGCCCCCCTCCCGGCCCCGGCCCCGGCCCCCTTAAAGGGGCACGGGCTGGCTACGGTGCCCGTGCCAGGTGCAAGCCTGCCAGCACCCAGCCAGCAGACCCTGCACCTGGCACGGCACAGAGCCACCCACCCGATCTCCACACTAGGCAAAGGAAAGTGGCCGTCTAGGGCAGGAGAGCTGCCAGCCTGGCCACCCAGGAGCAGGTGTGCATGAAAATCAAGGGGGTCCACTGAGACCCCCGACTCTGAGCCCTGAGCTTACAATGGCCGTCCTGGGTCAGACCAAAGGTCCATCTAGCCCAGTAGCCTGTCTGCCGACAGCGGCCAACCCTAGGGACCCTGGAGGGGATGGACCGAAGACAGTGACCAAGCCATTTGTCTCGTGCCATCCCTCTCCAGCCTTCCACAAACTTTGGGCAGGATCACCACTCCTATCCCCTGGCTAAGACTACTCCATGGACCCAACCTCCATGACTTGATCTCACTTCCCTTTAAACTCTGTTCTAGTTCTAGCCTTCACAGCCTCCTGCAGCAAGGAGTTCCACAGGTTAACTCTTTGCTTTGTCAAGAACAACTTTCTATTACTAGTTTGAAGCCTGCTACCCATTCCTTTCCTTTGGTGTCCTCTAGTCCTTCTTTATGGGAACTCATGAAGAACTTTTCTGTGTGTACCCTCTCCACCCAACCCCTGCTTTTAGAGACCTCTATCCTGTCCCTGCTCCATCTCCTCTTTTCTGAGCTGAACAGTCCCAGTCGCTGTAGCCTCTCTTCATCTGGGACCTGTTCCCAACCCCTGATCATGTTAGTTGCCCTCCACTCTCCCAGCCTTTCTCTTCCCCTCTCCCACCTCCTTTTCCCAGTCTCCCCCAGTTTTGTTCAATAAAGACAGAGTCAATGTTGGAAGAAACATTATCTTTATTTTGTACATCAATAAGAAGGGGGCTAGGGAAGGGTAAGTGGAAGGAGGTGAGGGAGGAATGGGGTACGAGCCCCCGATGGGGAGGACTGGGCTGGCTCTGCGGGCTTCTGGGGGTGGAAGCTCTCCTGCAGCCCCCCGATTGCCCCCTCTCCCCAGATGGCAGCCTGCGGCAAGTGCAGCCGGGCTGATGGCCGAGTGGTGTGATGTGCCCAGTGTGGGTACTCCGGGCAATCCAAGCCAGGACTGCTTTGCAAGCGGGGCACCCCTTAGAACTGTCTGTCCGGGGTGGGGGTTGGGACCCTTTAAGCGCAGCCCTCGGCTAGCCTGAGACAGCATCTTCACGCTCTAAGTCCTCCTCTGATGCCCTGCCGGCACTGCTTCTGGCCATCCTTAAGCCCTGTTCAGGGTCCACTCAATGTGGACATGCTAGTTCGAATTAGCAAAACGCTAATTCGAACTAGTTTTTAGTTCTAGACGCATTAGTTCGAATTAGCTTAGTTCGAATTAACTAATTCGAACTAAGTTAGTTCGAATTAACGTTGTAGTGTAGACGTACCCTTAGTGACATATCCAGTAAAGAAATGCTTGTAAAATAAGCTTTAATAAAATAAACATCTATTGGTAACAATAAAAAAACTCTAATTGAAAAAGTTACTTTATATATCTACTAGAGGATTTACACAGTATTGCTCAGGTGGGTTCTTAACGGAAATAAAATTTGTTTATCTTTTTTGCTCTGGGGTGGGACTGGGTTTGAGGAGTTCAGTATGCTTGTTGCCCCAACACAGAACATAACCCCAGACCTCTGTAACCACACAGCTTGGGGCCAGGAGAGAAGTGTCTGTCCATGGCTCCTGCAGCTGCAGAAGCACAGCCAGGGAAGGGGTGCATCAGAAGACACACAGAGAGACAAAATCCTTCAAATATATAGTAGATAGCTGTCCCTTTCTCCACTCTTGCCCCTTATTACTCCAATGGGGTTATGGCTGTCCTAGTCTCCATCTCTGGCTCTTACCTGCCACCCTGTGGACATTATAAAGTATAACAGTCTTTGCTAGCAGACCACTCCATTTCATTATTATGAAAAACAATGACATTTCAGGCACATCCCATTGTTCTGGCATAACCAAACCCGTGCATTGCTTTAAGTTTATAAGAGGAAACTGAATAGCAAATTTGGTGGTCCTATCTCTTACTGTTTACAAGATGTTCTTGAACAAACTGACTCACAAATGGATGGACAGACAGACACAAAACTCTCTCAAATATATAGCAAATATCTATCTCTACATCTAATTTTTAAGTTTAATTGGAACTTTTATGGGACACTCACATTAACAATGGTCCTAAACTCTACATTTTCGGTTGCTATTTTCTGAAGAAAGTACTTCACTGTATCATTTTTATATAGTCAGGTCAGAGTATATTGAGTCTCATTATAGCAGGCTAGAGCTTTGCTTTCATACATTTTTAAAGGCACTTATAGTAAAGTTAAGTACAGTCATCTCTGTATTGGTTCAGTAAATCAAAACAAGGTTTGTGAAATTAACGAGACTCCACTAAGTCTTTAAATCTTCTGCAATCTTTCATCTACAGCAGCAAGAAAAATACATATGGGTGTAGAGCTCTGTCAGCTAGTCATGGTGAATAACCTAGGCTATGTCTAGACTGCAAGCCTCTTTCGAAAGAGGCTCTTTCGAAAGATACTTTCGAAAGAGCCTCTTTCGAAAGAGAGCGTCTAAACTGCATGCGGAACTTTCGAAAGAGCAAGCCGCTTTTTCGAAAGAAAGCACCCAGTGAGTCTGGATGCTCTCTTTCGAAGAAGCCCTATTTACATTCAAGAACGCCTTCTTTCAAAAGAAGCACTTTCAAAAGAAGGCGTTCTTCCTCGTGAAATGAGGTTTACTGCCGTCGAAAGAAAAGCCACGTTCTTTCGATTTAATTTCGAAAGAATGCGGCTGCAGTCTAGACGCAGGTGAAGTTTTTTCGAAAAAAGGCTACTTTTTTCGAAAAAAACCCTGAGTCTGGACACAGCCTTAGTCTTTATCCTTCAAAAGACTACTAAGATACTTGGAAGTTTTACAATAATTATTGTTATACCCTGACAGGTGCTGGTTTGACCATGGTGATCCACAGGGCTCGACAAATAATAAGAGCTGGGTTCGGGCGATCTGCGCATGCGCAGAACGATCTGTGGATGCGCAGATCGCCAGACAGCGCAGCTGGCGAGCAGGACTCGCCACAGTTCGGTGAGCCCTGGTGATCCATGTACTGTAGTTTCCAGGCTGGATTCATTCCAGCACTGTACCTGGGAATGAAACCACAGTCACTTACAAACTTTACACTGATGCAGGATGCAGGAGGGAACTAATGAAGTGTTAAGAACTCAGGATTTTGATGTTCTAGTCAATACACTGGCTACCCATAGATAAATAGAATAAATTCAAGATCTCAAACTTCCAAAGGTCCAGATTCAGTTTTTTTCAGAGAAAGCTCTCCCTCTGTAACCAAGACTTGCAATAACACGTTTATCTTAGGCCAGGTCTACACTAAAAGGGAATGTCCATGCCCGGCCCTAGGGCAAGGTGATCAAGGCAAATTACTTGGGCCCCACACGGGGCCCTGCACTGCTGAGTATTCACAATCCACAGGCCAGGCCTGGGGCCCCACTTCCAGCATCCTGCCTTGGGCCCTACAAACCCTTTGGCCAGGCCGGGGAATGTCCAATCAAGATACGCAACTGCAGCTACATTAATTATGTAGCTGGAATCAACGTGCCATGTTTTAAGTTTCCCCGCTGTCCCCACAGTGGGAGGCCCATGCTCCCATTGGCTTCCCTTGCTTCTCACAGAAGCAGGCATACTGGATGCCCATGGGGGTGACCTCTGAGTTTGATTTAGTAATTCTTAGCTAGATTCGCTAAATTGAACTCCGGAAGATCGATCACAGCAGTGTAGATCTTCCATTTAGTGAAGAAATGGCTTTAGTAATGACATTATCACCAAAAGTACAATCACTATGAGTGGGAGACAAAGTCTATTTGGCACTGGGTCACACTTGTGGAACTCCTTTCCTATGGGAGTTAAAGGATGCAAGATCCATTTCTTTACCATCAATCTCTCCTTCCTGAAAGAAGTGGGGTGGGAATGAAAAAAGAGCATCTTGTTTGGACCACCTATTTTGTTTTATATACATTCACAAGGTACCATGTTAACAACTACAGATGATAAGTGTAAATTAATGGATAGACCATTCCAAGGCAATGCAACAGCACCTCACAACTGATCATGTTGAAAGTTACTAACAAGCTTCGAACAGAAAAATGACCATTTGCCATTGCAACTAGTATCATCTGCAATACTACATCCTTTTCAGAAGCGTGACTGCCAAGGCCTCATTTCTCAATAATCTCACCTGGAAAGGGGTGGTGAGAGACAAGGGGCAGCTTAGAAGATCATTCATTCTGTAGAAGATTGTCTGATAATCAGCTGAACTAGCCCCATGTTTCAAAGATGCTAGTAGACCAGCCTCTGAACCAATTATAATACTCCAGCAAAACTTTACTATCACTTGACAGATTTATTAATGGGACACAGTCATTCTGTGAAGTTCTTAATTTCCCAAAATGAATCACAAGTGATTTCAGACACAATGCCTAGCCTTCTAAGTCACACTGATGAGTTTAGGCGATACAATCAAACTCTGCTATTTTTTAAATGCTTTCTTTCCTATTGTGCTGTGTAAAAGACCTCACAAACAAAAGGATAAACTGACAGACGGGATAAGAGAAACCGTGAAATTGATTCTACAGAGACCTGTCAAGTGAACAAGAAAAATAAAACAGAAAAAAAAATGGAGAAAAGCATTATGATCTATGAGTTAAATCCATAGCTCTTTTTAATAGCTCTTTATAAGTCAATAAAGCAATGAACTGTTCCTATATTTGGTATAAAACTTTCTGGAGAAATGATTTTTCAGTTGACAACATCTTTTTAAGTGAAAATGCGCCCATCTTGCAAGTATCCCTAACCATTATTCATATACAGAAATCAAGATAGCGAAGAGAACACTCAAAAAAGCAATCCCTAGGTCAGAGGCAAGGATAGTTTAGTGCAGGGGCAGGCAAAATAGGGCCTGTGGGCCAGATGCAGCCCATCAAGACTTTTAATATGGTTTGCGGCCTATCCCTGTGACATAGAGCAGCCCTTCTCAAAATGGCTAACTACTCCATATGGCTCTCTGCACTCAGGGCTGAGAGGAGAGGTGTCACATGCTGCCCCCACCCCCAGCAAAATCTCTCAGCTCCTATTGGCCAAAAACTGCAGTACAAAGGGCCATGTGGAACAGAGCGGATTGGGGCTGCAGGCAGGCAGGGGGTGCTGCTGGCAGGCATGGAAGCCTGCTTGAGAGTGCTGCTGGGCAGCAGCTACTTAGTAAGCACCTGCCAACCAGCGCCTGCCTCTGTACCTCAACTCATCCTGCACTCAACTTCTTCCCAAACTCTGCACCTCCTCCTATGCCCCTACCCTGGGCCAGAATCCTCTCCTGCACTCAGGCCTCCTCCTGGACCACAATCATCTACCCCGGGGCACAACACAATTCCTTCACCCAAACTCCTGCTCAGACCCCACACCCTCTCCTGCACCCCAGTCCTTTACCCTGAGTTCCCTTCTACACCTAACCTCCGTCCCACACCCCACACCGACTCTATAGAAAAGTGTGGCTCTTGTCCACTTACCAAAATCTTGTAGTGGACCCCAATCAAGAATTATTTGCCACCCGTGGTTTGGTGGAGCATGCAATTATTTGTGCAATATAATAATAATATGTATATGTTTCTTCTGTGGGCAGCATAAGATTAAGATGCCTTTAGCTATTTATTAGATTGTGTAATTTCATCGCAATCAGATACTTACAAGCACTAATGGCAATAAGGCAGGACCGAAGCTGTGGATCAACCACTTAAGCTCGGTGAGTAGCAGCTTCTTTTCCTCACCAAGCTCAGCCACAAGAGGGAGACATGATCATAGACTAAGTCATTGTACTGCAGTTATTTGCGAACATCTGAGGATTATAAGTGTTGTGCTGAGTTAAGTGCAAGACAGCAGGTCCATTTTGTAACATAAACTGGGTTAAGAAGTGAATTCTTTTGGCTTTGCCCATGAAAGAGTCTAAGCCAAACACCTAAGGAGAATGTTATATATTAACCCACCCTGCTGTGTCCCTTGGCAAAATGCAGAACATTTTCTAAGGACGTGAAGATTGCATACTCCCAGGATGCAGGCATTTAGCTTAATGCCCTGCTGGTAGAGTTGTGGATTATTTTACAGGAAGACCAAATTCAAATCAATTTCTACTTGCCATCTCTTCCTCTGCCAAATGGCATATCATAATGCTTAAATAGATTAAGCTCTAATTGACTCTCTTTCTTGGAAAAGAAAAGAATTTTATTTTCCTCTGTTTTTCTCACTGGATGAGTGTAAGAACAAAAGGAAGGGAAAATTGTTGCCAAACATCTAGTTTAGGTGCGTTAAAGGGCTTTTTGGGGTGAAAGGTACTATATTGGCATTACCAATAGCCAAAGTTTTTCAACCCCCATCTTAATTCCAAAAAAATAATCAGATAATAAAGAGCTACATTATTCTTCTCTACTATGTCCTTTCATTTTCTGCCAAGTCATTCCACTTCTTTTCTGAGGAGGATTTTTGCTGGAGCTCTCTGACTGTAGTTGGGAAAACTGCACCCTAGTCAATCACGGGATTAAGGGAGGGATTTTACACGCGGCTCAAATCAGTCAGAGATCAAGTCAAATCAGACAGAAAGCATTGGGCAAACTAGAAAAGATTGCACTCAGCAAGGGCATGCAGTCTGAGGACAGTAATTTGTAAAGAGGCTCACGCTTTCCTGCCATCCATAGTCATGGCTTTTGGTTTTCTTTTGGTCATGCTGCCTTCAGCCATGCTCGCCCAAGAGTTAAGCCATGATGACGGGCTGAAGACTCTGGGGATCTTTCCATCCGTTTCAATAAACAGACTAAGGCCCCAGACAAACATTAATTTATTATCCACTTTTATTATCCTAAAAGCCAGGCATCCATTCTGAGCAGTGCACGGCACAAACATTAGGCCATTCCTACCCTAAAGAGCTTGGAGTAACAAAACCCAAGGACCAAATTTCTATTTCCTAGGAATATAAACAGATTGTAGAAATCTTATCAGCTAGCCTTACTGGCTAGCCAGTTACCCAGAAGTAGGGCCAGGTAGGTCCCAAGCAGAGCTGATCCTAGAACATTTTGTAGGGGATGCAATAACAACATTAGTTTCAAGAGCTCCATAGCCTCCATGTTTGTGATATTTTCCCTGACCAAAGCCTCCCTCTCATTCTTGTCCCTGTCCTATTCTTAAGGCTCAGGAAATGGGGAAGGGCTAGACAAACCTGGGCAAGGGAGCAGATCTTCACAATATCTCACTGAGACTCGGAGGTGGGAGGAGATGCTAGGGACTATTGGGTTGGAGGAATGGTGAAGAAGAGAGCCATGGATGATTTACTGATGGGAGGCTTTTGATCCTCCCTCTCTCATCAGCATCCCTGCAGCTCTGTCTCCACTCTGTACCTGTGCCTTGAAGTCAGCCTCTTGTACCTGTTTTGGGTGCTGCAGACACCTGACTTGTTCTGTGCGGGCACCACAGGTGACATCACATAATGCATAAACCCAGGGCTGGCTGACTGTATGAGGCATTTGGAACACAGTGCTGAGTGACCCCTGGAGAAGATGTACCACCTGCAGTCATCAGTTGGCATCTGCTACAAGTGTCACTTTGTTAATTCACTCTGAAACTTTAACTCTCTGCAGGTCACATAGAATCTCAGCAACTGGCCTTTGCTCAGTATCATCTAGCTTGAAGAACCACAGTGACAGTAAGCCCTCTTGGAGCAAAGACACAGTTGGAGAAGTTTCTTACAAGTAAGACCAAGATTAAGACATGCTGAGGCTCTCAGCTGCATCAAGTTTAGGAGGCTCCAGAGCATTACCCCAAAATGGGTATTATTGTAACAGAAAGTATAATGAAAATAGAAATAATAAAGTGTTATATCTGCATAAAAAACCAGTACACAGGCAAGGATGCATCTAAAACTGGAATTGGCTTGTTTGTTTGTTTTATTTGTTTGTAGCGTATTTTGTGCATAAATCCAGCTCTGCCCACAAGCATTTCAAGGACACACCTGACACAGCCATAAAAGTGCATGGACTAGCATGTGGGAAGCAGAGCTAGACTGGCGGAGAGATGTGCTGACCCAGCCTTTCTCCTGGGCTGCCTCCATCAGAGAGGTTTGTAGGTATGGATCTCATTCTGGAATTTACTAATGACTTCTTCCAGCTTTGGGCCACGAGGGACGAATATGTAATTCAGTGCCGTGTGCTTCCCCACACTTGGAGGATGAATTAACCCTGTCGGTGCAGTCATTGGCTGCTCTCTACTGATGTAATCTTCCCTTTGAAGTTAAATTTTAAAAAACTCACTAAAATACAGGCATGTCTGCTAGAATCATTTTAGAAGGCATTCTACTAAATAATTTACTTTTGCTATTTTTACAGCATACACTTATGTAACACTCCAGCATGCTGTTAAATTTTTGACTCTGGGTTTCTTTTCATCTTCTTTAAATATGCACTATGTTCCTCTTTTTGCATTTTCCCCACTCCCATTATACAGTAATCTGTGCATGTCTTTGTTTTCTCTGCTGTAACATTCCTTTCCGATTTTAGCCAGGATCTGTCTTTTCCATAACTGCTAACACAATCATAAGAACCTATGACTTTGGACATATACGCTCCTGTCATATCATCTCAGCTAGTCTTTGTACTTCTAGAACCTTTCTGTATTTAAATGAATTCAACCCACAATAGCTAATGGAAATCAGTATTCCTGTAAAAATATGAATCACTTGAAATTCTGCATGCTTTTATATCTATTGACTGCAGATATATGCTGAGTTCAAGACCTTGAGTCACTTCAAATTATACTGATCATTATCATTCAATACCTAATTTTAAATCTCTCTGCATTGTCCATATTAATGCAGGAAGAGTTTTGGTGAATTCTGATGAACTCGAAGGCTAGTATTGACTAAATATAGTGTAGGATAGCTTTAAAAAGAATATTAAAAGAAGTGAAGTCACATTTCCTAGAATCATTATTTAGGTCAGATCAAAATAAATAGGGAAGTTGTTAATTTTTTTTCCTTTTACATACATAGGTATACTGGTTTGTTTTCTGATGACATATTTAATCCTCTAGCTTTACTAAATATACATCTGGAATAATATCTGATTCTACTTTTTATTCTCTACGGCTGTGTCTACATTGGCATCCCTTTCCGGAAAAGGAATGCTAATGAGACACTTCGGAATTGCAAATCCGCGGGGGATTTAAATATCCCCCACGGCATTTGCATTTACATGGCTGCCGCATTTTTCCGGCTCGGGGTTTTTGCCGGAGAAAAGCGCCAGTCTAGACACGATTTTCCGGAAAATAAGCCCTTTTCCGGAAGATCCCTTATTCCTACTTTGAAAGTAGGAATTTAAATATCCCCCGTGGATTTGCAATTCTGAAGTGTCTCATTAGCATCTGTGCTGATTAGGCCTCAGTTAGGATATTGTGTCCAGTTCTGGGCACCACATTTCAAGAAAGATATGGAGAAATTGGAGAAGATCCAGAGAAGAGCAACACAAATTATTAAAGGTCTAGAAAACATGACCTATGAGGGAAAACTGAAAGAATTGGGCTTGCTTAATTTAGAAAGGGAGAAGACTAAGAGGGGGCATGATATCAGTTTTCAAGATTCTAAAGGGGTGTTGCAAAGAGGAGGGAGAAAAACTGTTCTCCTTGGCCTCTGAAGATAGTACAAGAAGCAAAGGGCTTAACGGGCAGTAAGGAAGGTTTAAGTTGCACATTAGAAAAAAATTCCTGCCTGTAAGGGTGGTTAAACACTGAAATAAATTGCTTAGGTTATGGAATCTCCATCTCTGGAGATATTTAAGAGCAAGTTAGAGAGGCATCTATCAGGGATGATTTAGATAGTGCTTAGTCCTGCTGTGAGTGCAGGGCACCGGTCTTGATAACCTCTCTAGGTTCCTTCGAGTTCTAATATTCTAGGATTCTATGATTCTATGATGGTTGGTATAGAAGTTCGTTTAATTCTAAAATACATGGAATGGTCAACATTTCAGTTTGGATTCATTTAATAAGATCAGAAACAAAGCATAGCCACTTCTAAATCAGCAAATGCACTTCCTTTATTGCCATTTACATTATTTGTGAATTGTATTAATATTTGGGAATATTGTAGCTAGTGTATCTTAATTATCTGAGGTGGAAGAAATCTCTGATATAAAAAAAATATTTCTGTCCTTGGCTAAATGTTGATGTAATAGCAAATCATTGATAACTGTACTTATTTTAAAAGGATCTACAATATCAGAATCTGCAGTATGCCTGATTCTCCCAAAATGTGCATTCCATTGGAAGTATATGGGGTTGTATGAAATAGGGGTAAGTCAGAATATTATCTTTTATAGCATGTTGCATTGCTTTAAACACTTCCATATCCCTCTGATTTGCTTATACTGTAGTCCCATTGATTTTGTACTTGTGAAAAATAGGGTTAGTGTATTGTATGTCTGTGGCCAAGCAAACCTCACTCTACCAACACTTTTAAGAAATGAAGTTTCATGCTATATAATGTTTTCCAGAGTCCATGTAAGACCGTGCCATGATAATACAAGCATTCTTAATGTGAGAAAGTACCATCCATCTTTCCAAGTTAAATAAGGCAATACACAATAGGAACTCAGAATACTTATCATGAAGGGCACATCTATACTTACAAGAAGATCAGCATTCCAGACATTGATCTTCTAGCATTCAATTTAGCTGGTCTAGTATAGACTCATACATTGAATGTTGAGGTGTTCAGTACTCCTTCTTCTGAAGCGAGTAAAGGAAGTCAATGGGAACGTTTGCTCCCATTGGCCTCCTGCTGTATGGGCACCACCATTGCTCATCTTAAGGTTAGCTGACTCTAGCTACACATTGGAGTTGAGTACCTTAAGCCAACCTTCTTAGTATAGACCAGGACATAGAGGAGGATGATAGACAACAACCAATTGCAAAATGGCTGCTTTGGTTGGCTCACATAAGGGAACAACCCAGAAAATATGGGGAAATTAAAATATTAAATGTTTACCCCAGTGATTGGTTTGTTAATGGACTGTTCCTATTGGGGTGGAAAACTTATGAATAACATTAAATAACTTCACATTCTACTTGTGAACATTTCTGAAGCAAAAGAGCCCAAATTCAATTAATTGTTTATTTTGACTGATCAGCTCCAGTGAGAAAACAAACTAGTTCGATTAATAATGAAAAATTTCTTGGCATCTTCAACAAAACACCTGCTTTCACAAAAAAAAAAAAAACATTTCCTTTATTTCTATTGGTAGAAAGAACCTGTAAATCTTAGAGCAAAATTCCCTGTAATATACCAGTTAGATTCTAATTACCACATTTGTAATCCAAAGAAACTGCACCTGCTATTAGTCACAATTATGTAGTGTTGAATATAGTTACATTATACAAAATTTCACAACTGGACATGAAATTATGGATGTAGGACAGTCAAGAAGGTTCTTTCGCAGTTTGCTTTGTTTACAACAAGTGAAGATTAGAGACTATTTTCAGATACAATGGAACTGGATCGGTTTGTCGGGAAGCAGAACAGGAGGGAGAATTGTGACCCCATTTCTCCTCAGTATGAGGCACAACTTTGTAACTGAACATGCAATATAATATGCCACCAACCAATTAGTTGACCAGTTTTGGTCATATCATAAACTGCAAAAGAAAAGTGAAAGTGATTTGGTCATGTGTCAGGGGCCTCACTATTGAATTACACCTTAGTTTACAGCTTTTTGGGGGGTATGTTAAATATGATTATGATAATACTTTGAACTTCTACAGCTGCTATTTCTGGTTATAACAACATGATACAGAAACACTAGTGATCTAAACCTTTCAACATCCTTGTGAGCAGCATAATTGTAGCAAAATGTGGGAACTAGGATCAAATTGGTATATTAGAGGGAATTTTGCTCTTGCAGATTATCTCAAGCAATAGAAATACAAGAAATATTACATCAAACTATTGGAATCTTAGACCTGAAAATCTTCTGGCACAAGTCAGGTTGGAAACACCACAACAGCAGTACTATTGCATTATTTTTAATCTATGCCCAGACAGAGTTGAGATTACTTATGCCTTTTGTGAATTTCAGTCCCTGACACACATAAATGACTACAAATGAAACACAGTGTAGGGGTAAACTGAGGCAGTCCATAGTATCTTACTGAGAACTGAGAACTCAAATCCGAAATCATTAGGCCAGGCCTGGGAAGCACACAGACAGGCAGTTACCATGACCCTGGTTTCCCTGGTAACTACTTTCCAAAAGGGCCTCACTCTGATAAAGCCTGGCTGGTACCGGCCATGCTGCATGGTTTTCTCACTGTCTCCAGTAATTTCAGATTAATCAGCTTGGATCCCAAAGACTCTGCCAACGCAAGGAAGTAGTCATCCTGAAGTAGACATATCAAAATTTCTGCAAAAACAAATTAACATCAACATGTCTATGATGGTCTGACCCCGGCCCGCACTGGGCAGGGAGCTGCAGCTACAACCCCCCCCCCCCAGAAAACCCGGGAGGCACACCCCTGCGGAGTCCCTGCTGGGACGCCGCATTCCCCGCGCCTGGCGCAGGACAGGAAAAGGTGACGAGCACGCCCCGCCTCCTACGCTGCGATGTAGGAGAGCCGGCAACGCCGGGGGTGGGGCGGGCGCCAGAGACGTGAGCCCCGGTGGGGCATTTAAAGCCAGGACTGGGGCCAGAGCAGAGGGGAGGATGCCAGGAGGGCGATTCCTCTGCCCCCGGCTGAGGAGCAAGACCCGGACGCCAGAGGAGGACACAGGCAGGCTGACACAGGCCACCGCTGGGGAGGTAAGGGCCAAGAGGCCATGGTCTCGCCAGACTGGTGTGGGGGAGGCTAGGAAGCAGTCCAGGGCTGGGCCATACTGGCGCCCATGAGCTAATGCGTTACGGGGTGGGACCCCATCAGCCACGTGAGGGCTAAAGACCCAAACCCTTAGGGCCCCGGGCTGGGACCCGGAGGAGAGGGAGGGCCCGGGTCCCCCTAGCCAACCATTCCCCCTTCCTCACTTCCTTGGTTTTGCCTAGCAACACGCTCCGGAACCTCAACGTACATGGGCTTGCAGGGCTGTAACCCCGGCATGGGAGGGTGACGTGCTCACGCCCGAACTAGAAGCCATCACACCACCACAGACGGAATCTCTTAAGGACGGCGGGCTCGCAGGGCCGTAACCCCAACGTGGGAGTGTTACGCGCTCGCGCCCAAACTAGAAGCCGTCACAATGTCAATTTTGAATATGTTGGCTCATTTAGCTTGTTAGGAATAACTACCTGTATTAGTGGCAATGGGTGGAGATACTGTGTAACCTTCATAGTTCATTGTCTTATGTGCTCATCTAATTTCCGCTGCTAGACCTATCAAATCACTTCCCCTCCGTCCATCTGCTGCCTATATAATCGAATGTATGTTTTGGTTAAATTAGTGCTCTCCAGGGTAACAACTAATTGGTACTCCACTACTGCTGTGTGAACCAATAAATCCTCAGCTTGTTTTCACCTGCACCCAGTGTGTCCAGAATTATTCCCTACACACAGCATAGGAAAATGAGGAGCTTACCTTTTTTAGCCCCCTGAAATAGTTTATATTTCTGTCTCTTAAGAATGTTCAGAGTAAACGGATGCAATATTCTTGTTTTACCTGACTGGTTTTACCCATTCTTTACTGTGATATGAACAACCAAAGGGATCTTATAAAGACAGGGAGAAATGGCATTTAGATTAAGGAGTACTAAGGCTTATTCTCAGCTGCACCACTAATCTACTGTGTTACTTTGGGCAACTAATATTACTTCTTTATTTCATACACAGGCTGTGAAAATAAATTCATTGGTTATGCTCAGATACCATGGTGATAAGCACCATAAACATTCTTATAAATAAAAAGGGGGAAAGAAGATTATGTTTTCAACAACAAAACTTACCAAAGAAAATGCAAGTAGAAGGTAACTCAGCTCAATATTTATCCTCACATTTGGAAAAAAAATCAAATGAACGTGCACCTTTTTGCATGGTAAGCATTCTAGAGAAAAATGCCAAATTCATAGGTTGTGGGATCAGCATAAGATGTGGAGAAGAACAGGACTTTAACAGAGTTAAAAAAAAGAGCTAGATAAATTCATGGAGGATAAATCTATCAATCTCTATTAGGGTGTGTCTAGACTACCTAGTTTTGTCGACAAAAGTGGACTTTTGTCGACAAAACAATACCAGCGTCTACACTACCGCGGAGTTCTGTCGACATAACGTCGACAGAACTCCGCGGTTTTGTCGACACTGGTATACCTCATTTTACGAGGCATAACACTTTCTGTCGACAGAACTCTGTCGACAGAAGGTGTTATTGCCTGTAACACTGCGTCCAGACTACGGAGTTCTGTCGACAACGCGGCTTGCTTTGTCGACAGAACTCCATGTGTCTGGACGCAAATTGTCGACGGAAGTTTTGTCGACAGTATCTGTCGACAAAACTTCCGTCGACAAAACGCGGTAGTCTAGACGTACCCTTAGCCAGGATGGGTAGGAATGGTGTCCCTACCCTCTGTTTGTCAAAAGCTGGGAATAGGTGACAGGGGAGGGATCATTTGCTAATGACCTGTTCTGTTCATTCTCTCTCAGGCACCTGGCATTGGCCACTGTTGCAGGACAGGATACTGGGCAAGATGGACCTTGTTTTGAGCCCGTATGGCCACTCTTATATTCTTATGAATACCTTTATAGACAACTGCACACAGTTAACATTTCCGTGCACATATCGCAAGTGCTCCTTTTCAAAAGTTGGTCCTGGTGGGCTTACTTTGATTCTACAGATCTTCCCAAGAAGCTTGTATCTACAAAAGGAGGTGGAAATATTAGAGACATGTTGGACCATAGGTATAGGAATGATGTGGCAGGAGGATGTGCCAGGAGGTTGTCCTCTTTAAACATTTTGGTTAAAAAAAAAAAGAAGCAGGTTATGTAAATCTGCTGGTTATTTTTATACAGTGTTTTGTTTTGTTTTTATGAGCACCCTTAATAACATGGTGTGTCTATTTTTATATGCATGATATGCACTAAAGAGCAGTTATTAGAAAAAGATCTGAGAGGGCTCAAAAGATTGTTGCCCTTTCTTATGACAGTACATGAAAAACATATGGGCTGTGTCTAGACTGGCAAATTTTTCCGCAAAATCATCTGCTTTTGAGGAAAAACTTGCCAGCTGTCTACACTGGCCGTTTGAATTTCCGCAAGAACACTGATGATCAAATGTAAGATCGTCAGTGTTCTTGCGGAAATACTGTGCTGCTCCCGTTCGGGTAAAAGCCATCTTGCGCAAATCATTTGCGCAAGAGGGCCAGTGTAAACAGCACAGTACTGTTTTCCGCAAAAAAGCCCCGATTGCGAAAATGGCGATCGGGGCTTTTTTGCAGAAAACCACGTCTAGATCGGCCACGGACGCTTTTCTGCAAAAAGTGCTTTTGCGGAAAAGCATCCTGCCAATCTAGACGTGCTTTTCCGAAAATGCTTTTAATGGAAAACTTTTCCGTTAAAAGCATTTTCAGAAAACCATGCCAGTGTAGACGTAGCCATGTGGTTTCTGGGGCAAAAGTTCAGAATACAAACGTGTTTAGTATGAGATGCCTCTGTGATTTGGCTGATATTTAAAGCAGGTCAGGCATTAAAGCTATTTCAGTATCCATTGAAGAACTTGTGAGGCATTTACTGCTACTCCTCTTCCAATTCATAGACAATTACTTAAGGAATATCTCATGTTTATTCAGATAGAGCCATGCAAATAACAAGGTGTGACCAGTGGGGCCGACAACCTTACCTGACTCCTGGACAAGGTTGAAGGGAAGCCTGTGCAGTTTCCCAGAAAGGGGTGGAGCCTTTGGTGAAAGGGGCGGGGCTGGGGCTAGTAGCCCTCAGCGCTGCTTGGAGCACACCATGCCATACCATCTCACTCATCCCCAGCCAGACCTTAGCATTTCACCGGAGCACCACATGTGGCTCTCTGGTGGTGATTTAAAGGACCCAGACTCTGGCTGCCACAGTAGTAGCAGTGGGGCCCAAGAGCACTGGGCCCTTTTGAATCACCAGGCCTCCGGGCAATTCTCATCTTTCCCCCCAGTTGGCAGGCTTGGGCACAATCCAGTTAACACAAGGCAATTAAAATAATTACTGAGCATGTGTGTTCCTTTGCAATTGTGCTTCTTGGCTTTGAAGGCAGGACCCCCCAAAATAGAACTTAATTGGCCCCCATTTTCAAGCCATGAAGATAGAACAATATTCCTGTTTCTTATATGTGCAATGAAGCCTTCTGTATTAATGCAATCACAAAAATCTAATCTAGGGAGAATCATGTGATGGACCTGTATGGTGTCACCTGTAAAATTGTGCAACTGTTAGAGGCCAAATTGATACTTTTTGGTAGTGGTTAAATCACTGAAATATAATAACAGACAAATGTTTGTGTACAAAAAGATCTTTCTTTTTTCCCTTCCACAAAATCATAGTCTTGTGAAGTTAATAAGTCCAGTGTTAATAGACAATGACAGCATTACTGGTATGGTCACTGATGCAGAAACACAAGATAATACACAATGGAAGGAATAATTTGAACTTCTCATACACTTTACTGGATTCCAAATTAATTGTAACCACTCAGGAAAAGACCTAGTAGTCAGTGTGGACAGTTCAATAAAATCATGTGTTTAATGTAAAGTGGCAGAAAAAATAGAGTACACACTATGTTAGGCTATACGAGGGATGAAATGGAAAATATACTGAAAATATTGTAATGGTGGGTCTGACATCACTGGCAATATTGTATTGTGATAACAATGGACAAAGAAATGATAGAGTAAAAGGATTAGGACCCTTTACTTCGGAAAGGAGACCAGTGAGTGATCATATGATAAAAGTATATAAAATGAGTGACAGAGGGTTTGCATGCTCCCTTGTTCTGACCTCATGAGAAGGGTCAGTAGAAGGGTTCAAAGAAACTGAAGGAAGTTTAAAACTAATATAGAGCTGATCAGTCATCTATGGAACTCATCGCCACTTGGTATCATAGAAAGTAAGAATTAGATGTGATTCAAAACTGGAATTACCAGTGAAATGGAAAATGGAAATATCTAGAGTTATTCTAGATAGGGTTCAATCAAAAAGCTGTGTAGTAAACATAATTTTCAGGGAATGAATCAACCACCAACTGAGGGTATGTCTACACTACCCCACTAGTTCGAACTAGGAGGGTAATGCAGGCATACCGCACTTGCAAATGAAGCCCGGGATTTGAATTTCCCAGGCTTCATTTGCATAAGCGGGGCGCCGCCATTTTTAAAACCCCGCTGGTTCGAACCCCGTGCAGCGCGGCTACACGGGGCACGAACTAGGTAGTTCGAACTAGGCTTCCTAGTTCGAACTACCGTTTCTCCTCATTTCACAAGGCGTAACGGTAGTTCGAACTAGGAAGCCTAGTTCGAACTACCTAGTTCGTGCCCCGTGTAGCCGCGCAGCACGGGGTTCGAACCAGCGGGGTTTTAAAAATGGCGGCTCCCCGCTTATGCAAATGAAGCCCGGGAAATTCAAATCCCGGGCTTCATTTGCAAGTGCAGTATGCCTACATTACCCCGCTAGTTCGAACTAGTGGGGTAGTGTAGACATACCCTGAGATAGTTAGGAAACAACTTTCCTTTTAGAGATAATAGTCTATAATTCTCCACTTTTGTGGGCCTATGGTCTTAAGTTACAAGTAAAACCCCCAGAGAGATTGGTCTGTGATTAAAATCCAGAGGTGAAAAAAAGTAGGTATCTAGAACCTATTCCCAACCTGATCACCTATTTGTGATGCTATCAGGATATATTAAAAAACTGGAAATCATTCAGCAAATACATGATGACCCTTTCACGGAAAGTGTTATTGCAACTGAAGTATTATATAAACTGTGTGCTTTGGGTTTGGAATTTTTGTCTTAACCAATTTTGCCTATGGTAAAATCTCAGTCAACAAGTAAAGGTGGAGCAGGAAGATATGGTAATCTAAGCAGAGCTCATGAATAAAAAGGACTTGTCTGCATAAGAAAATAGCACTGGTTAAATCAGTTTTAAAAGCAATATAGTTAAACCAGAGAAAACCCTGGGAGCTCAAATTCTTAAACTTTCATTTAGTTTAAAAGTGGTTTCTTTTGTTTGAAATTAAATTGCTTCCCATATGAGTAAAGCGAAATACTACTACTACCACTACAACAACAACAAAAGTGAATGGTGATACAGAGTTTGCACGGTATAGCTAAGAGGGTTTATATTCAAATATACTACTGTTGCCTGTTTCCTATGCAGATGAGGCCTGTATAATTAGTGATTCCAAATCCATGATAAAGAAAGGCTTTTGTGACACAGTTCAGTGCTATTTCCAAGTGGCATGTGAGGCCTTTTACCAACCTGATTTATATCTATTTCAGAAGATATGGTCCCTGCCAAAATCATCTGAGCAAAGCACTCAGGGCTTTTATAGGATCATGGAATATTAATAACCTTCTGTGATTTCTTCATTTATCCCAGCAGAACACTGCAGAAAGGCAACTTTTATTGGTGCTCCACTGAGCTTTAGGAGAAAGGAAATGAGTCTTCAAAACGTGTCTGGGTTTAGTCAAAAGGCCTATCATAAACAAGCCAGGTTTACTAGTTAACACATAGCATCCCTTCTGTGATAGAAATTCAATGTGTGAAGTTCTCCAGCTGATTGTAACTTACAATGAAATTCAGAAAATCCTTCTATTTCATTGAATTTTGTCAATAATGTGAGAATTTTATTACGCAGGCGTGAACACAGTGGTTATTGAAGGTGGTAGCTGGAGAGCAGTAGAGACGAGTCTCCTGCAATATCATTCCCCAAAGAGTTAGAGCAGCAGCAGTGGTCCTGGCACTATTCCTAGAGGGTTTTATCATTGTGCTTCAACCACAGGTCTGGAGGAACCACTTCTAGGAGTTTGAAGTGGCACATGGGAGTGATTCTCACTACAGTTACACTGATATAGATCAGAAGTAACTCCCTTCCTTTTGGCTTAGTGCTTGGGATTTCATGAGTATCTGAGAAGAATCTGGCCATAGAAACATTCAATCTTCAGTCACACTCTAGAGGTGACCAAACCCAGAAAATCTGGGGGTTGGAACTAATTCAATTAAATTTTCTCGATAGTCTTTCAGTCACCATGATAGAACCAGGGGGACTGACAGAACTGATGGGCACATGGGCAAGGTGGAGGAGGGCCAGCTCTGTGATCCTGGAAGGGGCAGAGCCTCCGGTGAAAGAGGTGGGGCTGACAGCTAGCCTTCCCTGCCAGCCCTTCAGTGTTTCCTGGTGCTCCAAAAGCGATTTAAAGGGTCCAGGACTCTGGCTGCCCTTACAGTAGCACTGACCAGGAGTTCTGGGCTCTTTTGAATTGCTGGGCCATGGGGCAGTTGCCTTCCTTACTTCCAACCTGTTGGCAGGCCTGGATACATCTTCATAAAGTTTCATAAAGATGTTTCTTTTTACACCAGTGTCAAATATACTCATTACTGTTCACTTGCCCACTTCAATCAGCTACTTGTCGTTTGCAATTTGGTCCACACACAATCTTGATATGCTGGGCCACAATGCAGAGGTGATATGGAAGTCTCCACATGTTCATGTTGTTAAGCAGAACTAGACAAATAATGGCCTGGGTTAAATGGAGAAATGATGGGAAAGTATTGGCAAGTAAGTTATAAGAAATATCATGACATAATTTGTGAGACGAATTCATTGCAATTGATAACATATTGGCAAATGGGGAAAGTATAAGACATTTCACGAAGCTGCTGAAAGTTGATAAAATTGACACCAAGTGTTTGTCATGCTGAGTTAGACCTACATCTGAATTTGTCTCACTACGTATGAATTGGAACTTGTTTATCTGAGAATGGTTGTGTTGTGAGGAACAAAATGGCCGCATCAACTTATCTTATCCACTGCTCATACTCTTTTATGGATTATATATTTACCCATGATGGGTGTTGGCTCAGAAGCCTATTAAAGGCAATATCAGAGTCAGCATACATCTGAGATTGCTTGTGAGTAGAGTTCTGATGAAGAAGATGGATGATTAGAGTGTAAACTCCTTTAATGCTGCACAGTGTTTAAAGTAGGAACAGAGTGCTAGATCAAGTCTGACATCCTCTTTATTTTAAGTCCTTAAATTTCATCCATCTTTCAGGAAGGCTTATGGTTTTGATCTAGAAACTGCAAGAGAGAGCAAAACCATGCCTTTCTTTTACAATTTGTTCCAGTAATTTCCCTCAATATTAAATATTTGTGCCTTATTTCTAATTTGCCACTGTATCATGTTTCCAATTTCTGTGCTAGATTGAAGAGTCCTTTATTACTGGGTATTTTCTTCTCCTGAAGGTATTTATGTCTCAATGTGCTTTTTGATAAGCTAAACAGATTGGTCTCTTTAGGTCCCTCACCGTAAGGCATTCTCTTCAGTCCTTAGATAATTGTGTGTCTGTTTTGCACCTTTTTCACTTTTCAACTTCCATTTGAATATATGGACACCAGAACACTTAACAATATTCTAATATTGTTCTGATCAATACAGTACACAAAGGTGAAATTACCTCTCCATGGGTACGTCTACACTACAGCGCAAATTCGAACTAACTTAGTTCGAATCAGTTAATTCGAACTAAGCTAATTCGAACTAGTGGATCTAGACTAAAAAATTAGTTCGAATTAGCGTTTTGCTAATTCGAACTAGCATGTCCACACTGAGTGGACCCTGAACTGAGGTTAAGGATGGCCGGAAGCAGTGCCGGCAGGGCATCAGGTTAGGACTTAGATTGTGGAGCTGCTGTCTCAGGCTAGCCGAGGGCTGAGCTTAAAGGGACCCAACACCCGCCCTGGACAGACAGTTCTCAGGGGTTCCCCGCTTGCAAAGCAGTCCTAGCTTGGAGTGCCCTGAGTGCCCACACTCGGCACATCACAGCACTCAGCCATCAGCCTGGCTGCACTTGCCGCAGGCTGCCATCCAGAGGGGGGGGTCAATCAAGGGGCTTCAGGAGAGCTTCCACCCCGAGAAGCCCACAGAGCCACCCCAATCCTCCCCATCGGGGGCTCGTACCCCATTCCTCCCTCACCTCCTTCCACTTACCCCTCCCTAGCCCCCCTTCCTGATGTACAAAATGAAGGACACGTGTGTTCAAAAATAGAAACTCTCTTTATTGAACAAAACTCGGGGAGACTGGGAAAAGGAGGTGGAAGGGGGAAGAGAGAGGGTGGGAGAGGGGAGGGCAACTAAAATGATCAGGGGTTTGGAATAGGTCCCATATGAAGAGAGGCTAAAGAGACTGGGACTTCTCAGCTTAGAAAAGAGGAGACTGAGGGGGGATATGATAGAGGTCTATAAAAGCATGAGTGGTGTGGAGAGGGTACATAAAGAAAAGTTCTTCATTAGTTCCCATAATAGAAGGACTAGAGGACACCAAATGAAATGAATGGGTAGCAGGCTTCAAACTAATAACAGAAAGTTCTTCTTCACAAAGCAAATAGTCAACCTGTGGAACTCCTTGCTGCAGGAGGCTGTGAAGGCTAGAACTAGAACAGAGTTTAAAGAGAAGTGAGATAAAGTCATGGAGATTGGGTCCACGGAGTGCTATTAGCCAGGGGGTAGAAATGGTGTCCCTGGCCTCTGTTTGTGGAAGGCTGGAGATGGATGGCGCGAGACAAATGGCTTGGTCATTGTCTTCGGACCATCCCGTCCAGGGTCCCTAGTGTTGGCCGCTGTTGACAGACAGGGTACTGGGCTAGATGGACCTTTGGTCTGACCCAGTACAGCCATTCTAAGCTCAGGGCTCAGGGTCGGGGGTCTCAGTGGACCACCTTGATTTTCATACACATCTGCTCCCGGGTGGCCAGGCTGGCAGCTATCCTGCCCTAGACGGCCACTTTCCTGTGCCTAGTGCAGAGGTCGTGGATGAGGTCCACGATCTCCGCACTAGACCAGGTGGGCGCCCACCTCTTGCGGACCCGGGCAGGCTCCCAGGAGCCGCCAGCCTGGTCCCAGGAAGAGGTGGAGGGCTGGGTGGCAGCGGGTGGCTGGCTCGAGCCATGCCAGGTGCAGGGTCTGCTGGCTGGGTGCTGGCAGGCTTGCACCTGGCACGGGCACCGTAGCCAGACCGTGCCCCTTTAAGGGCTCCGGGGCCGGGAGGGGGGCAGACGAGTTTCCCTGGTGGTGCCCAGAGTGGCCACCAGGGAAAGCTGGGGAGGACTAGCCTCCCACTAGTTCGAATTAAGTGGCTACACAGCCCTTAATTTGAACTAGCTAATTCGAACTAGGCGTTAGTCCTCGTAAAATGAGGTTTTCCTAGGTCGAATTAAGCACTCCGCTAGTTCGAATTAAGTTCGAACTAGCGGAGTGCTAGTGTAGCGCCTATCAAAGTTAATTCGAACTAACGTCTGTTAGTTTGAATTAACTTTGTAGTGTAGACATACCCTGTGAGAACTCACTACTACCCTGTTTGTACTCTCAAGGTTTGTCACACTGAGAATTCATAGTAAGTTGCTTTTCCAAAATGGCCCCAAACCAGATCCTTTGGGCCAGGGTTCATACAATAGAGTGATAATTCCAAACCTTTTTCCATTGCTCCTATCCAAACCCTGTGTAAAGATGAGCTCAGATTTAAATAGCAGATTGTGTCTGTTAACTGTGTGGGTGTGCAATGCAAAGTCAGAAGAAAATGTTTGTTGCATCCTTGTATGGGGTAAAAATCAGACCACTCCTTGTGCTTGCAAAGTAGAACTCTCAAGGGTTAGTATTAAGTCAATACTATGCTATTCAGTGTGTCCTGGTTTGCATCGGCTTCGGCACCAGCCAGTGGAGCTGAGGGACATGCACTGCAGTCTCCTTGTGGGACTTAATCCAAACTGCATTGAAATCTTAATGACTCCCATTGAGTTCACAAGACTATGAATGATGCACAGAAAAGTGACACAATGTCTGTGTTTTCTGCGAGCCTTCCAGAACTCTCTATGGGGCTCTGTGGATATGTCCAGCCTCCAGTGTAATACAATAGGCATGCTTACACTTACTTCTACAGCAATTGATCTCTTAGGGTTGATTTAGTGGGTCTAGTGAAGACCGGCTAAATCAACTACCTATTGCACTCCCATTTCTCCAGTACTCCACTAGAACGACAGGGGTATGGGAAGTCCACAGGAGAGTTCCTCCCATTGACCACCTGGCAGTGGAGATCCTGGGGTTACTCAACCTATGGTACATTGATTCCAGCTAAGGTATTCACGTTAATTGTGAAAATTAGGTTGACTTTGCCCCATGTTGTAGACTTGCCCTTAGTCTATTAGCTTACATATATAGTTCTTGTGTATGCTTAACAACAGGAGGGACATCCCGCGAAGCAAAGTGCCATGAAATGTGTATAGTCTGCAAACCAATTATGGGAGGCTACAGATCACAAGAACTGGTTAGCATAAATACAAGTTTTATTTCCAGAAGGTAATGTTTTGCCTCCCAGCTTAGATTTTTATAGCCATTCATATGACACCAATGAAATCTTTACTATTAAAGACTTTATGGAGATATCTTGGTAGGCAGAATAGCAGGAGAGAGAACTCTGGTTACTTAAAAATCATATCAATATTAAACAAATGAGCTTTAATATATATAATACTGTGTAAAGCCTCTATAGCAATTAGCCCATATATAATTACTTTCCCTTTAGGGCAACATTTTCTGGTTTTGTAAACTTCTAGCCCCTAAAATAGTTACAATACCTAGCCCCTTTTTATCCTAAAATCTCGAAGCATTAACAAATTCACTCTGGTAAATAACAATAACCTCTGGTGGGGTATATATAATACTACTACTACTAATAATAATAATATTAATTAATAATATAGCTCTTAGCCCCCTATTCTAACCAGACCATTATACTGAAGGTTGTGTAACAGCATATGGAAAAAATATAGTCTGTGTGCATTTTATAGCAATGATTCAAATATGTAAATGTTATAAAGAGGCTGGTGATCAGTTGGATCTCCATGTCCACCAAGAGGAGGACAAAAAGTAATCAACTTAGATTACAGCAAGGGAGATTTAGATTAGACATGATGGAAAACTTTATAAGGATATATAAGCAGGATCTGAAGGAATGCTTCCTTTACAGCTAGCTGGAATGGGAGAGAAACCCTAGGTGAGTCTATGTTGCAGTTTCCTCCTGCTTTGCTTGGATGTGTTAGATATTCAGCAGATGGAGTGTCATTTTGATCATTGCAATCAACTTAATTTATGACCCAACACCAGCTATGTTTGTATTAATGCCAGGATGGCTAAAATATGGCTGCCAATGTTTGTAATGTTGTGGGAATACAGAAAAGTAGGACTTTTCAAGTAGGACTTGATCCAGATGTAAAAGCTCATTTAGCAGGAAGAATCTTGCAAATGCAGGGGCTCGACTTTTCAGAGCTCTATAGAGGTAAGGCGTTGGGGAAGGTTATTCTGGTCTTGAGGCTATATGACTTCTCCTGCTTGGACTAGCTTCACCTGTTCTCTTCAAAGAACAGAGCAAAATAGGCATCATTAGGTGCCTTTCTTCTTATGCTTCACATGCTGGAGTTGTGGTTTTTCTACCCTGTTTGCTAATAGTTGAAATCACTGGGAGCTGAAACCATTTGAGACCAATGGGCAGAAATAACAGCCAAGAAATGGTGGTGGAGAGATGCAACAGATGGCCAGAGGAGGGGTAATGGCATAACAAGAAGTCAGCAGACTAGCGATGGAGAGGCATAATGAGTGGCCAGCAGGACGGTGATGGAGAGGTGAGACAAATGGCCAGCAGGACAGCGCCAGAGAGCAGAGAGCAGGTGGATGGCGAGTGACTAGCGGTGTGAGTAAGATGCCTCTTTACCACCTACGCTCAGGATGGGAGGTGAACTCTGCAGATACACCTCTGAACTCTGGGTTTGCCCCGACCAAGGGCAGTAATTGAGAGTGGGGTGCAGAGAAGGGTTGAGGATATGAAGGGGAAATTTACATTGCTGGACTTAAGAACCTGAGAGGAAAAGGAGATTGGCCAACCTATTTGGGGTGGGACTTTTACTCATGGTTATGAACTCTGTGGTGTTTCCCCTAATTAATGCCACATTACATCCATCTCCTTTTATTAAATATTTCTTTTCTATGCCCAGGCTACATCAAGACTGTAAGCCTCTTTTGAAAGAGCATCTAGACTACAACCAGTACTTTTGAAAAAGCAAGCCTCTTTTTCGAAAGAGAGCACCCAGGCAGTCTGGATGCTCTCTTTCGAAAAAGCACAGTTTACATTCAATAATGCCTTTTTTTGAAAGAGCACTTTCGAAAAAAGGCATTCTTCCTTGTAAAATGAGGTTTACCGCAGTCAAAAAAACTCCCTATTCTTTTGATTTAATTTCAAAAGAACTCGGCAGCAGTCTAGATACAGGGGAAATTTTTTCAAAAAACGGCCACTTTTTTAAAAAAAACCCTGTAGTCTAGACATACCCTCAGGCTATGTCTACACTTGCGGCTTCTTGCGCGAGTAATATGCAAATAAGGCTAAGCGTGGAATATCGCCGAGCCTCATTTGTATACCTACTGAGCCACTATTTTTTTCAGAAGAGGCTCTTGTGCAAGAAGGAGCATCTACACTGCCCCTTCTTGCACAAGAAAAACGCTCTTGTGCAATGCCGTCCTTCCTGAAAAGTAATAGGTGTAACGGCATTGCGCAAGAGGGTTTTTCTTGCACAAGAAGGGTCAGTATAGACGCTCCTTCTTGCGCAAGAGCCTCTTCTGAAAAAAATGGTGGCTCATTAGGTATACAAATGAGGTTCGGCAATATTCCACGCTTAGCCTCATTTGCATATTACTCACACAAGAAGCCGCAAGTGTAGACATAGCCTCAGAGTCTGCTTGCGCTTGGGGAAGCATTGCCTCTCAGAGACGCTCAGAGGTGTTGTGTGAATTTCCCAGGCTACTGGGGGTTCAAGCCAGTTCTGTGTTGGATAGATGGAGAGGAACCCCTAGATATTGAACCTGGCCCTGGCTGCTGCTGGCACTAACAAGGTACAAATAGCTGGCAGGGATGGTCTAGGGACTTTTTAATACTGACTCAGAAAAGTGGAATGGACTAGATGGCTTTGTAGGGTCCCAGCCATCCCTACATTTCTATGATTTTGTGATGGCATCACTGGATAATAAAATAGCAACCGTAGAAGAGTTGTTGTTTTATATGGAGTTACATACACGTTACACACAAAATAGCTGTATTGTTGGGCTTCCCTTGTCTGGCACCCTCGGGGCCAGAGTGGTCCTGAACAATGGAGTTTGCTGGACAAGGGGAGGTCAAGGCTCCCTACCCAGCTGTAGGCTCTGCTTCCAGGTTGGGGCTGTGCTTCCTGCCACCTGCTGCTGCTGCCTCCAGTCCCACGCCATGGTAGCCCTGACTGGGGCTGCGTTCCCCCCATCATGCCAACCCCAGACAAAGGCCAACCCTGTGCCTCCAGCCCTGGCAGAGGCTGTCCCCCTCCTTCCTCCACGCTCTGGTGCCAGTTTGGGCTGCGTGCCCAGCTGACTCTAGCCGGGGAGCGAGCTCCCTGCCACTAGCCCCAGTCGGGGCTGCGCTCCTACTCTGCGCCAGCCCCAAATGAGGCTGCACTTCCCATAGAACCAGCCCTAAGTGGGGTTGCACTCCTGGCTCCCGGCCCCATTACCTTTAGCCCTGATGGGGACTGCGCTCCTTGCTGACAGCCCTGGCCAGAGCTGTGCTTTGCCCCGTGCTGGCCCCATTGCGGGTGGGCTCTGCACAACCAGCCCAGCCCGGATTAGGATTCTGAACCTGGCCAGCTGGGGCTCTCTGGTCCAGCAATATCCATGGTCCAACTAGACCACAGATGTTGCCAGACCAGAGAGTCCTGGATTGTATTAAATAAGTGCTATAGATGTTGCAAAATACAGCACAGATATATATTCTATATTATTTATATGAGAACAAGTAATGAATGGGGAGACCAGCAGTAACCCCTATATTTAGGTTGCTTAACACTTCCCATTATGTTTTCCCAATCATTTTTGAATCATATTAGTGCCTCTTTGCTTTGCAGGTGGAATCTGAAATTTGGCATGGGAATCAGAGAGGTGCCTTTTTCTGCCCTCACACAAGTACAGACACACACAGCTATGCAACATAATACCACCTGGCCCAGGTTGTGCGATATCACTACAATTGGCAGAATGTCAAGGAACGGTGTCAAAGAATGGTGTCAGGAAATAGTTCAAGGAGGAAAAATGAGACAAAAGTGCAAAATAGCAGTGTGACACAGCGGGTCACTGGAAACGAAATAGGTTACAGAAGAAAACAGTGCAGCTTTAATCAAGGCTTACTTTTTTTCAGTCCAACCTTTTCTATAGCAGTTAATTACTGCTTCAGTTCATGTCTGTAAAAATATTCACTTACATTGCCCAGTATATCTTTGGGATAATCAAATCTAAGCAGTTTTACAGCCCTGTTGTTGCACATTGTAGTCTCAGAACGGTGAGGTTCTGTGAAGATGTTTGCTGGAAAGGTGGAATGTAATATTTAGCTTACCACCTCCTGTGCTGCCAGCTGCCAAGAACAATCCCTGTCTCTCACTAACAACCATTGTCATGTTACCAGAACAGCAGGGGTAAGAACTTGCTGATGTGCCTTTCACGTTTGCTCATGATGAACTGCGGTACCTTACTGTTCCAATGGCTTGAGCACCATCTTCATGTTCCACATGGGGTCTCTTTCAGATCTAGGTCACTAAGATGTTAATTCATTCTAAAGGCCTGACACTGAGCAGGCCAGATACAGGACTTGTGCACCTTGGCGTAATTCCTTGAATGAAGGAAACCAATCGAGAATCAGGCCCAATATCTTTGTAATTTAAAATGCGTTCATTTTGGATGAAATTCAGCCCAGTTCAGAAGCTTAGACTGAAGCTACCGATGGACTGGAGAAAAAGGGACATGGCAGATTTGTAGGCCCCTCATTCTTAAGCAAGCATGTTCAATAGAATACGTATGCTCAGGCAAATGAGCATGCTCAGTAGTATTCAATCAATATACTATGGCAGTGGTCCCCAACCTTTTGGGGATGCTGGGCGCCTAGGGGTGGGGCTGCACACATGCCCAGGGGTGGGGCCACCCATACACTGCGTGCCCAGTGCCGGCACCACCTATGCGCCACACTCCCGGGGCTGGCACCACTCCTGTGCCGCACGCTCAGGGGTGGGGCTGCCCATACGCCACGTGCCTGGGGCCGGCACCACTCCTGTGCTGCACGCCCAGGGGCAGGGCCGTCCATACGCCATGCTCCTGGGGCTGGAACAGCCCATGCGCTGCATGCCCGGGGCCAGCGCTGCTCCTGTGCTGTGTGCCCAGAGGCGGGGCCGCCCATACGCTATGTGCCCAGGAGCTGGCACCACCCATGCGCCACGTGCCCGGGGGCAGGGACGGCCCCGATCACTCAGCAGGCACACAGAAATGGCCCAGTGGGCGCCATGGCTCTCGCGGGCACCGCGTTGGGGACCACTGTTCTATGGGTTTTGGAGGCGAGGAACTGCATGGTTGGAAAAGTCTCCAGAGTTGTGTGGGAGGTGAACGTCTCTACTGTAATTGGCTCTCAGAAGTGTAGTTTCAATGGTGTTTTCTTCTTCTTTGTGACATAATGTTTTGCTCCTGGAGCGGCTTAAGAGAGCTCCACACTGTGCCAGTACAGTAACAATCACTCAGCACTACTTGGTGTCCCTGGTGTATCCTTTCTCCTCCATACCCTTTGCGATTTTGGCATAGATATCTGTATTGCTTTTGCTAGTTTGTAGTCCTTACGGGTATGTCTACACTACCCCGCTAGTTCAAACTAGCGGGGTAATGTAGGCATACCGCACTTGCTAATGAAGCCCGGGATTTGAATTTCCCGGGCTTCATTAGCATAAGCGGGGAGCCGCCATTTTTAAATCCCCGCTGCTTCGAACCCCGTGCAGCGCGGCTACACGGGGCTCGAACTAGGTAGTTCGGACTAGGTTCCTATTCCGAACTACCGTTACTCCTCGTGAAATGAGGTGTACCGGTAGTTCGGAATAGGCACCCTAGTCCGAACTACCTAGTTCGAGCCCCGTGTAGCCGCGCTGCACGGGGTTCGAAGCAGCGGGGATTTAAAAATGGCGGCTCCCCGCTTATGCTAATGAAGCCCAGGAAATTCAAATCCCGAGCTTCCTTAGCAAGTGCGGTATGCATACATTACCCCGCTAGTTCGAACTAGCGGGGTAGTGTAGACATACCCTAAGAGAATAGTTTCCTCACCCAACACAGCAATGCGGTACAGGATCTCCTGCACACTCCAGGCTGATAGTTGTCTACTGCCCATGGAATTCATGGTCAGGTGTGCTGCCTGCAGTGAGGTCTGCTCACCACGCTGGCCACATAGGAAATGAAATTCAAAATTTCCCAGGGATTTTCCTATTCATGTAGGGTACATCTACACTGCAGGATAAAGTCGAGTTAAGATACGCAACTTCAGCTATGTTAATTGCGTAGCTGAAGTCAAAGTAGCTTAACTTGGCTTTTCGCACTATCTACACATCAGGAAGTTGAAGGAAGAACACTCTTCCTTCGACTTCCCTTACTCCTCATGAAATGAATATTACAGAAGTAAGAGTAAGAAGCCTGTTATTTCAAAATTGTTTTGAAATAATGGGCTTGCTGTGTAGACGCACACGCTGTTATTTCAAAATAACTTGAGTTGCCATGGAGACACACCCCAAGAGATCAGTTGAAAGTCATGGCCAGAACAGTCATTGCGGGTCACTGTAGGACACCTCCCAGAGGCCAAGTTTCAACTTTCACAGTGCTGCATCTGCACTACTGTAAAATCATCCATGAAAGATTGAATTTAGCAGTTACTGCTCGTGAAAGCAGGAGTACAGAAATGAGCTTTAACGGCCTTTAATGTCAACAGAACAGGCTGGGTAGTGTTGACTCATTTAGAAAATCAACCTAATGCAACTAAATTTGACCTAAACTCCCAGTGTAGACCCAGCCTTAGGAGTAACTACTTCTTATAGCAGATGGCTAACACATTTGGCTCTCTAACCAGTAGTTGAAATGGAAGATTAGATTAGTAGATCAAATAGCATGTGGGAAGAATTGCACTCCACAGCTACGGCTACACTGTGCATTTTTGCGCATGAAGATATGCAAATGAGGCATGGCAATGAATATTACCATGCCTCATTTGCATACCTAATGAGCTGCCATTGCAGAAGGGGCTTTTGTGCAAGAAGTAGCTGTCTACACTGCTCCTTCTTACGCAAAAGCCCCTCTTGCACAGGAGCCATTCTTCCTGAAAATAAGCGGCAGAATGGCTCCTACGCAAGAGGGTTTTTTTGCACAAGAAGGAGCAGTGTAGACAGCTCCTTCTTGCGCAAAAGCCCCTTCTGAAAAAATGGTGGCTCATTAGGTATGCAAATGAGGTATGGTGATATTCATCAATGCACCTCATTTGCATATCTTCTTGCACAACAATGTGCAGTGTAGACGTAGCCTACATGTATTTTATAGCACTGATTCAACTCTGTAAAAGGTAGTTATTCACAAGAAGGTGTTCAGTCATCCTCCATGTCTACCAAAGGGAAAGACAAGAGTTCAACAATTGCTGTATCAGTTTGTCAGGGAGAACAATCTGACCTATTATATTTATTAATCATAGCAGATTTGGAAGGATTTGTTCCAGAGCTGAGGCAATGGTGAGTCAAGATATGGACTCAAGGGCATTCTGCACATCAGTTTGCTTTTCTGATCTGTGTACACTACCTTCCATATTCTTGTGTAGACATCTGCGTGAGGTGCTTTTTACCTTCTACATATAACTAGTTGTATAGCCCCTGTAAATTATTGTTAATATCAAATGGATTTATGTTAAAGAATTGTCTACTATTATTTTGCTCTTAATTTCTACATTTTCCCATTTACGTATCATAGTCAGTAAACCCTATCGTTGTTATATATGGGTGAAATTGGATTTGTTGGCACTACAGATGAATAACAGCATGCAAAGCAAAATGGTAAAGATTATTTCTTGTTATCCAATTCAGAACAATGATTGCATTATTAACAATATGACATTGCCAATAACTGCCTTCTAAAACGTATTCTGTATGTTAAGATGCTAGTGAATTATATTTTTCAGAGTGAAGCTGTCTGAATTCTTGAAACTTAGTAGAATTGAAAACCTACGAACCACACTCTGTTGCGTTATTACAGCAATGTAGAATAGTCACATGCTGTATGGTAATTGCACATAGTTGGGGTATGTCTACACTACCCTCCTAGTTCGAACTAGGAGGGTAATGTAGGCATACCGCACTTGCAAATGAAGCCCGGGAAATTCAAATCCCTGGCTTCATTTGCAAGTGCGGTATGCCTACATTACCCCGCTAGTTCGAACTAGCGGGGTAGTGTAGACATACCCTTGTTTATTCTGGGCCATCAGTGTGACCATTACATTGTTGAAACACTGATGGGCTTCTGCCGTCCCAGTGTAGGGAGGCTTAGCAGATAAAGCCACTTCCCTGGAACTCAAGAGAGCAGGTTTCAATGCTTCATTCTGCTGCTTATTTGCTGAGTCACTTTGGATTAGCCACAGCCTCTCTCTCTCTGCCTCATTTTCCCCCTCTATTAAAAATATTGATACCTTGTCTGTAAAGTAATTGGTGATCTATGGGTGTAAGATCTATGTGCTAATCTTTAGGAATAAAGCATATGCAGAGACTAGAACTACCTCCCCCATCCACTGCATAGTTCTTGGTCAGAAACTCCACCTCCGTCACATCATCATTACTCTGTATGTTGTTCTTGATGGATTACTGTGCCAGAAGGGACCACCGAGATGAGGAAATCTGATTTGCTGTACAACACTAGCCTAAACATGCATGTCTAAGCAGAAATAAAAGACCCAAGACATGACTTAGCCTGGCTTCACCAACTGACTTGCGCTCACAGACTTAAGCTTTGGGGCCATAAAATTGTGGTGTTCAGACTGACTGGAGCCTGCCTCTGAGACCCTGAGAAGGGAGAGAGTTTCAAAGTCTTGGTTTCATCCCGAGCCTAAATGTCTACAGTAGCTCTGCAGTGAAGGCTACCGCCAGCCTCTGTGGGTCCCTGCGCAAGCTAGGGGGAACTGGCTGCATATTCCCGGAAAAGGAAGGGGACTCAGGTGGAAAGAAAAAGTGCCACCAAGTCTCAGAACTGGAGACATCAAGCTACCCTTTGAAAATACTGGTCTATTACAACACACTCACAACATATTTTTCCATCAGCTGTGATCGTAGATCTATCTGAGAGTTCTAAATGTTTCTACTTCTTTTCTCCAAGCCAGATTAGTACATATAAACATTTCCCCTTCTTCTTGCTCAGAATGCCTCTGTGAAAGTGGCTTGAATTCTTCCACTGCTTCTGAGGGCTCATGTCTTCCATTTCTTTCTAGACAGTTGAACTCTATTTTTCTCCTTCTTTTGGTATTCTTTATGGGTTGCTTTCCTACTTGCTTTCTGATACTGCTATGTTTTCACACTATGCAATGATTTGATTTGCTTTCCATAGTTTATCCTATAATCAACATCTACTAAATGATTCTGTCAAAGAGAGGCTCAGACAGAACAGACTTAACTGATGGAATCCCCCACTTCAGAAAAAATTGTGCAAATAACAGTAAACATTTGTCCAAGATCAAATTACTATTCATACAGTTCAACAGACTCCATAGAATTAAGAGAAATAGTACTCTCTGATGACATTGAATAATACTTCAACTTGTGTCCTTTCAAATTTCTTTTATTTTGTATTTCAAGGGGCTCAGGAGACAAAAAAATAGGTTTCCTTCACTGATTCAGAAACTATGAATGGTGTCCAGCTTGAGGGTAAATGAAGTAGCCCAAACTGGCTTTAATTAAGTCTCCTTCAAAAACCTTCATTTCTTTTACTAATCCAATGGGACAGCAATTGTAATGCTGGTATCACAGCAAGTAACATCCATTTGAATACGTGTATTTTCATCCATCTTTCCCCATGCACACTGGAATTGTGAAAACTTTGTAATTCATGCTGTTTCCAGACACCCCAGTACTGGGTTGTGCATAATTTTAATGTCTGAACAATGATTTGTGTCTTCCTCATTTATGTAACCTTAAAACAAGAAATGATGGATTATCCAAGACCCAGTCATATGATATTCCCTAAAATAGCTGGGAACTGATGCCAATAGCACAGACCTTGATTACACAAATTGATACAGTTTCACCGATGTTTTATGAATAATCAGAGTTGTGGTTCTCACTTGTAGGATGAAATTCATCCCTATGGGGAGGAAAAGCACAAAAGCCTATGGACTACTTAATTCCCACTTTGCTCCCTCAAGATAGGAGATAATTATCTTTGGGTAAATTTTATCTCTTTCACACAATTGAGGGGATAATCAAGCTTTTATTCCAATCAGATACAGTTTTCAAACGTACACGAGTATCTTAGGAGCCTAAGTCCCTTTGACTTTCAATAAGACCTAGGCTCCTAGGTCCTATGGAAACTTTTGAAAATGTTACTCCTAACTTTTATGTACAATATATAGCCATGAGATTTTACTTTGCATTTCTGTGTAATAGAAAATCTTATTGCTTTTGCTGCCTTGAACTTCAGCACATTGGATTTTTCTTCCTCTAATTTATTCTTGAAAATTGAAAATAAAAAACATTATTTAAAAAAACAACAAAGAATCTAGTTTTGGCTCTTGAATAAAAAAAGTCACATTTATTTCAATTAGCAAGAGCTTCTGTTATATTTTATTCTGTGATGGTAAATCCTCCAACTAAAAGGTTGAGACCATTTCCACAGCTGTTGTAAATCAGCCTAGCTCAATTGACTAATGGCATGATCGAATGTACTCTAACTAAGGAACAAGCCCTTGGATTCCGAATGTAAACGAGTAATAGGGGCTTGCAGCAGGAGATAGTTTTTCTGCGCTACTGTAAATATTGAGTTATATACATACATAAAACATAAAAGCACACATATAAATGCCAAGAGCTGCTTAATTATTTATCATTCCAAGAACATGGAATGTGATAACACTTCTGGAGTCATTGTGCTGCTTCTTGTTATAGTGGGTTTGCTTAATGACCAGTTGGTATTTCTTTCCTAAACATGAATGTAAAGTGGAGTAAAATAAGATCCTTGTGAAGGACCATTTAAATGGTAATTCCAGGGGTACAGAAGGTGATCAGCAGTGTCCCTTGCAAACAATTTATTTCCCTTTTCCTTGAACAGTCTCCTTGCTATGCTGACTGATTTACCACCTGCTGCTTTGACTTTGCAAGGATTTTTCTAAGTTACTGTGCACATCAGAAGGCTTAGAGGCTAAAGAGGCATGTGTGCAGTTGTGCTTGTCAGGGGAACTTTCCATAGTTCTGTTATGCAAGACACACAGATGTTAACTGTCCTTCCAGGTGGCCCAAGCAGCAGCCAGGGCAAGGTTCAATATCTAGAGCTTCTTTTCTATCCCTTCAAAGGAGAACTAGCTCCAGGTCCTCCCAATAACTTGAGAAATTCACACTCCATCACTGGGTGCCTTTGAGAAGCAATACCTTTTCACTCCATAAATAACAGTCCCACCCCAAGTAGGTTGGGCAATATTCTTTTCCTCTTAGGCTCTTCACTGCAGGGAACAATGTGGTACAGTCCTGCTTTTTCTTTATTCCCACGAAATTTCAAACATTGGAAACCATATTTTAGCTATTCCTGCACTTAATACAAACATAGCTGGTGTTGGGTCACAAATGAAGCTGATTACAATGAGGAAAACACCACCCTATCTGCTGAACATCTAACAAATCTAAAAAAGCAGGAGCGAACTGTATTTTACATACATGCACCTAGGCTACGTCTACACTGGCATGATTTTCCAGAAATGCTTTTAACGGAAAAGTTTTCCGTTAAAAGCATTTTCGGAAAAGCGCGTCTAGATTGGCAGGATGCTTTTCCGGAAAAGCACTTTTTCCGGAAAAGCATCCGTGGCCAATCTAGACACGCTTTTCCACAAAAAAGCCCCGATCATCATTTTCGCGATCGGGGCTTTTTTGCGGAAAACACTACTGTGCTGTCTACACTGGCCCTTTTCCGGAACAGTTTTCCAGAAAAAGACTTTTGCCCGAATGGGAGCAGCATAGTTTTTCCGGAAAAGAACTGATGATTTTACATTAGAGCGTCAGTGCTTTTCCGGAAATTCAAGCGGCCAGTGTAGACAGCTGGCAAGTTTTTCCGGAAAAGCGGCTGATTTTCCGGAATAACTTGCCAGTGTAGACACAGCCCTAGTGACAGCTAGTTGTAATGGAAGTATTCTTTCTGATCCTGCTTACACAGAAAAGAGTTGTGGGATCGTTGTCACTTCCCAAAAGAATGTCTGTCTTATGCATAAGATTCAGGAGATCCAGTTTTAATTCCCAGATCTGCCAAAGATTTCTTGTGTGACCATGGGCAAGCTACACATATCTGAGTTTCAGAGATTCTGAGAATATGTTGCTTCAGTTGGTGCTAAGAATGATCAAGTGTTCTGAAAATTAAACCACTAATCTCTCTGGGTATGTCTACACTACCCCGCTAGTTCGAACTAGCGGGGTAATGTATGCATACCGCACTTGCTAATGAAGCCCGGGATTTGAATTTCCCGGGCTTCATTAGCATAAGCGGGGAGCCGCCATTTTTAAATCCCCGCTGCTTCGAACCCCGTGTAGCCGCGCTACACGGGGTTCGAAGCAGCGGGGATTTAAAAATGGCGGCTCCCCGCTTATGCTAATGAAGCCCGGGAAATTCAAATCCCGGGCTTCATTAGCAAGTGCGGTATGCATACATTACCCTCCTAGTTCGAACTAGGAGGGTAGTGTAGACATACCACCAGTGACTCAGTGCCCCTCATGTGTAAAATGAGGATAATAATCATTTTGTTATCTGTCCTGCCTCCTTAGACTGTAAGATATTTGGAGAAGTGACAGGTTCTATACATTTAGTAGTATAACGGGGCCTTGTTTAGGGGTGACATCCATAGTTGTTACTTTAATATAAACAACAACATGAATAATATTAATAATTGCCCCAATGTCATGGATATGAAAACCTGTAAGCTATTCTATTTTGTACTATCTTCATCGCTATAATATCTGAGCATATGTCAGGAGAGTGTTAAGTGGCTTGCATAACATCTGTCATGTGTAGTTTGTTCTCTCTGCTGTTCTTTCCCTGAAGGAAAATTGTGTCAGCAGTTGACTGCTTAAAAAAAAATTTAAATGTACCTACTGCTCTGCATTTGTATTACAGAATGCAGCCTGAAGAAATGCACCTTATTCTTAGATTAGACGTTGCTGAGGTTTGGGATAGGAAATTCCTATGGAAGTTGGTTCAGCCTCTTGTAACTACTTTAACAATATATTCACTGTCTTTTTTTCTCCTTTTTTCCCTCCTTCCATCCCCCCTTCCCTTATTTATTCTTGGACCTGGACTTTTAATACTCCAGTCATCTGAAGAAGTGTGTTATGCCCATGAAAGCTCGATACCATCTATATGTAGTCTTTAAGGTGCTACCAGACTATTCATTGGGTTTTTTTTTTAATTTTTTGTAGTTAAAGACTAATTGGCTCCCTCTCTGAAGCTTTTCAACCATGGAAACATCTGTCTCCTGCACAGACAAGCTTTACCTTTGTGGTAGAAAGGTCAATTGTTTCTGAGAACTGGAGTTGTTGACCTCTGGTTTCATTCTGTAGCTCTATATGACCTTGTAGACAACCTGGGCACAGGACACTGAGATCCCTGAAGATAAAGACCAAGACCTTGACTTGCCTTAGTAAATTAGGAAATGCCAATGTAGAGAACGGGATGAATCTGATGAGCTTGCAATAGTCCATGTAGCTGCAACATTCTGGTCAATAGATGGCAACAAATGAGCACATTGTGGCACAATCTTGCAAACGCATATGTGGGTGGAATCATGCCTATGAATATTGCCTTTGTGTGCACAATCAGGCCCTAATTATCTCACCTTGCTATAGTTAGCAAGACCCGGTAGCATCTGAATTCAGCAGATAAACTACTTGTCGTAGCACTGGCAGAAATGCGACTTTGGCAGTGACATGGAACACTCAGCAAGCACATTTGGATTTCTGTATGCAGAATGTTCTTCCAGTTCAGCTGTTTCATAGCAGCCCTGCTGTCTGAACTCTGGCGGAACAAGAGGAAAAGTTCAGGCATTCCTATTGGGTTCATCCAGTTCTTCTCTGAGCGTATTTAATTGTTTGTAGCTTGGCTAAAGAAAGAACATGAAGAGAAACCAAAATCAGCATGGATCAGGTTGAAAAACACATTTCATGACACAGTTAATAGGAATGCTTATTTTATGTGAGATTTTCTGACATTGGTCCCTAATACAGTCAGCTTTGCCTATATTAAAAATTACCATTCTCTCTCTTTCTGATCTATTTCTTGGATTGTTTTTCAGATATTCTTTGAAACCCCATTACACATGCCTTGTGCCTTCACATTACAGCTGAACCTCTGTAAGGTTAGGTCGACACTAGAGCCTTTTTTCGGAAAAAGTTACGCGAATTGCGCTCCACAATTTGTGTAGCTTTTTCCTATTGCTTTTCCAGAAGAGGCTTTTCTGTCATTTGGCCCCATCTAGATAGAACAAGGTATACAGGGCTCCCCGAAAGAGTGTGTTTGCTCTTCTGGCAAAAAAAGCAGAAGAGCAAATGCGTTCCCTGGATGTGGAGGAAAACCCCCGCAGTCTAGTTGTACCCTAAACCTGGTGTCCCTTATCTGCTCTCCTTCCTCCCCCAGCTTGGGGAAAAGCAGTAGGCAGAACTGCTTCCCCTGAGGTGTTTCCTTGCCAGTCCTATAGTGGCTTAGAAGCAATGGGGAACACGGATCCATGGATGCCTGGGAGCAGGGTGGCAGCTAAGCACCCCATTCCACCCCTTCCTGCCTAGACTCTGCAGTGACTTCCTTGGCCTGGCAGAATCTTTAATTTGGAATACTCTGTCTTCCACAGTTGCCAGATTACAGAGGTTCAAGCGTATTTAAAGAATGACATTCATCCCTGCGTAGAATTGAGGACGAGGTCTTCAGGATGCAGGCTGTCCTGAGGAGAGAGGACAACCCCTGCCCTCTCTCACTACAGCAGCTTGAGGCCAGGTAAGAAGCACCTCTCCATGGCTGCTGCAGCAGGCATAGCCAGGGGCGTGGTTCCTGTGCACCAGTTGGGGGACAGACAGATACAAACTGACAAATAAATAGCAATACATTGTAGATAACTGTCCCTTTGTTTGCCCCTTCTGCTGCCTCAATGGGGTCATAGCTGTCCCAGTCCCCATCTCTATCCCCATGTGGTCCTTCAATAGTGTAACCAGATGCCTCCTGTGATACAGTGGGCAGGCATTCACTGGTTACTGTGTTTGGGCTGTGGGTGACCCCTACTGGCCTCTGTCTGTAAGCACTGACCAGCAGGAGGGCCGCCTGAGGTCATGTAGACAAAGACCCAACTGGTCCTACCTGTTGAGGGGAGGGACTAAACAAAGGAAGTGAGTGTTCAGGGGAAGGGTTAGTGTTGGCTGGGGGGAAACCATGATGGGGAAAGTCTAATCAGGGGACTGGGAATTTAGGGGCCTAGGCACCCCATCCCAAGGGATCTGAGGCATCCTGGTCCTGACTCCTGTAGCTACATGAGCTGGCAATCCCAAACTCCCAGCCATCCATACAGCAGGAGATTGACGGGAGCAAACACTCCTCTCAACTTCCCTTAATCCTTGTGAGGAGCAGGAGAACCAGTGCCAATGGGCATGCACTCTTAATTCAAATTAGCGGGTGTTCACTAGGCCCGCTAATTCAAACCCTGGAAGATTGACTGCAGCAGCATCAATCTTCTCCGTAGTGTAGACATGGTCTTAGTTTGCCTGCTCTCTCTCAAGCTACAGGCAGCTTCCCTCCTTCCATCTTCCCAGCAGGGCTTCTGGTCACATCAACCTCTGTCACTCTTCCACATGAGATGAGCTAAATCTGATGCAGATGCATTTGAATTCCATCCTCCTTAAGGGCCAACTCACTCTCTGGTACAGCTTGAAGTGTTTCTAAAGTTGGCTTCAGTTATTTCTGCAGAGCCTTGAAAACTGGCTGTAGCATAAATGAGATTCAGGTGCCAAAGTTTGTTGAACAGCAGAATGTTTCAGAACTGCAATTCAACATAATACACTTACGACTAGGGATGTCAACATGAATAGTCCACTATACAGGTTATCGGTTAATATTGGTTAATCTTGCAGACTACATGCACTCCCCCCACTTGCTACCTCTGTATCAGAGGCAGCAAAGGAGTGGGGGGAGTGAGAGCTGGTGGCTGTGAGGAATTGGCTTTAAGTAAGCTCCCTACGAGCACCGCATCTGCCTTCCCGCCCCTCATGCTGCTTCCTCTGATAGACAGGCAGCAGCATGGAGGGTGAGGGGGGCAGGATGGTGGTGATACATGAGGAGAGCTGGTTTTCAAGCAGGCTTCTGTGTGCTGGCTCTGCAGGCCTTCCTGCTCTCTCCCAGCTGCCTCCTACAGAGGCAGTGAAGGGGTGGGGGGTAGGCAGGATCTGGTGCTGTGAGGGGCTGGTTTAAAAGCAGACAGACGCTGCTCCACATACTATGGACCCCCAGATATGCCCCCTCCCCCACCCCCGTGGACAGGGGCTGCTGCCAGGCCAGCCTCTGCCTGCGGTGGGCCCTGGCTTGCTGCGGACAGAGGCTACCCTCCATGGGAGGTGGAGCAGCTTCTGTTTGCGGGGAGCTCAGACCCCCCCTCCATGGGCAGTGGCTGATGCCATGAACCAGGCTGCAGATAGTCTGACCTATCATGGACAGAGGCTGCTTTGAGGTAGCCTCTCCGGCCATCCCACAGCAGCCTCTGTCTTCGGGGAGCTCAGACCCCTGTGGACAGGAGCTACTGATACTCTGCGCTGCTGCGTCTATATTAGAGGCAGCAGTGCAGGGTGACAGGCAGCTGGTCTGTGCAGGGAGCTGGTTTTTAAATGGGCTCCCTCGCAGACCGACTTCCACCTGCCACCCCAAAGCAACAGCGCAGAATGAGAAGGGTGCTCCCTAAGAAGGGAGCCGGGATCACACTGGATGCTGGCCCATGCCTCTGGGGAGTATCAAATAGTTATGTGACCGCTAAGATTTCATACGGTTAGCTGACTATTGGACTACACTTTCTCTAACATCCCTACTTATGACACGCACTGTTTTACCACAAACTACATTGTGCACTTTCCAAATCAAAGCAGTTAGTGGTGTTCATAAATAATGCCTAATAAAGAAAATGTAAGGAATCAGAACATTCCTATCTAGAAGTAGAAGAGGTAGAGAACCAGATTGTAATTGCTTGTGCTTTACTTGAAGTAGCTTTGGTAGGGGTTCCAATAGATTACTTATGCCAATGTTTGGCATACGGATAGTCCAAGTGCACTATGAGATCATTCATTAATTATGTCTCATAGGAGGGAACTGAAATTCTATCTGTTCTCATTAGCATTTCATGACAGACAGTAAGAAATCTGTTGGTTTTTTTTATTAGAAATCGCTTCATACAATTTACTCAAAACTGGCATTTTTGTTGAAGCAATAACTGGCCAATGAGCAAGCAGTTTGAGAGCTACTGAGTTGTTCTACATCTTTAATGCAAAATTAAGGTCTGTTAAAACTACACTTCCCAGCATGCAACTTTCTACTTCATCATCCTATGTGAATGCCTTCCCCCATGGACTCTCCATATACTACACCTTTTCTACCGATTCCCTCTCCTGCACATCATGGAGAAGTGCCAGAGGCCTAATGAGTTTAAAGACATCTTAGAATGTAACAAAATCATTTTGTCTATAATCTCTTTGGCCCACAGCATTGGCTAGAGTAAAGCAGCATAGCTCCACTGAAGTCGATGGTACTGTGTCCCTTCACACTGATGGAGAACCTGGTCCTGTGTTTTCATTCCTTCACCCTCTCCAATCAGTCACAACCTAAGCCAACTTCTGCCCTGATTCATAGCCCATGCAGTCCTGTTGGAGTCAAGGCAGACCTTGGCCCTGTGTTTGTTCACCATGCAATAATACTGCAGACAGGTTCTACCATCAAATGAATAGAAGCCTGTACAATATTGATGCTGCTAATGCCGTCTTTTCAATTGACCCTCCTGCCCTGCTATTTTTCTTCTGAGTGTTCCGACTATGTAGTGTTTGGCTTTTCTTTCCATGTGAATTAGAAGGAGAAAAACAGCCTCTCCTTCAAATACAAAAGTCACTTCTCTTATTGTTACATAGGGCTTTTTTTCAGAAGGTTTCAGCATGAATAATGTTTCTTGTGAGCTAAGCAGAAAGATTGTTTTAACTCTGAGTAAGGGGCAGAACAAAGTTTTAAGTCACAATCTTTCCTCTGTTCTCCCCTTGCTCTCTGGGGATATGTCTATAGTACAGAGTTTTACTGGAAAAACGGCAGGTATTCCAAAAAAACCTTCAGTTATGTCCACACTGCAATTGTGTTCTTCCGCAAGAAAATCAAAAGAAAAGGTTTTTTTCCGGCATTAGAAATCCTCTTTCTATGAGGAAGATGACTTTTTACGAAAGAGCTCTTTTGCAAAAAAGCGTGTATGGACAGGAAAGCGGGAGTTCTTTCAGAAGAAGAGGAAAGAGGAAAAAGCACAGGTGCCCTAGTGGTCACTCCATCCATAGTAATCACAGCTTAAATGAGAGAGAGCATACATTCAGTGTGGACACTATCTTTTGAAAAAGCAGATCTCTTTTTCGATGCGTTTTGGCAGTGTGGAAACTCTCTTTTCGAAAAAGTTTTTTCAGAAGATCTCTTATGGAAAAGCTTCTTCTGAAAGAAGCCTGCAGTCTAGACATAGCCTGGTGGAACTAGTCCTGTGCCATCTTTGATGACCCCCAGATTAATTCCTCTTCATGCCCTGCCAGCTCTTCTTGCCAGTACATTGGAGCAATTGAGCCAACAAGATGTCACCCACTCCCTGATTTCCTCCACTTTTCCTCCATTCACCTGCCTACCTTGGGGAACATCAATCTTATAGAATTCACCTCCCACCTTCCTGCTCTGTCCTGTGAATTCTAACATTTTAAATCATGCACTGGCATTCAAAACTGAAGTTTGGGGAATAAACAAAAAGATGCTCTGGCAAATACTAAATGCAAACACTTCCACAGAGTTGGCTAAACAGTAAAAGTAGCATTTGCCAACATTTTTCCAATTAGGCAGCAACAGTATGATCCTGTAGCCCCTGACAATTGAAGTGATCAGGAACCCCTCTTACAGACCTTAACCACTTCTGCAAAATATGTTGTCATTTCCTCCACCCTCCAAAACACTCCCGCTATGATTTTTTAAAGAAAATAATCACTCCTAAAATGAGTTTTCAGATGAACAATCATTCATGCATAAATATGTGAAACTTCTTGGGTTCATGACATTTTCACAGCCCCCTGCCATTAGTCTGATTACTGCTGGTAAAAGATCATATAACTCCATGAATCACAACACTTCATTGATGTTGAAGTGTGCAGGATCAAACTCCTACTACCTAACTAAATCGCCAGGGCTATGTCTAAACTTCAGTCTTCTTTTGGAAGAAGTTTTTTTTTGAAAGAGATCATCCAAAAAACCTTCTTCTGAAAGAGAGTGTCCACACTGCAAAAGTGCATCAAAAAAGCAATCTGCTTTTTCGAAAGAGAGTATTCAGATGGAATGGATGCTCTCTCACGTGATTGCAATGGACGGAATGACTTTTTCCTCTTTCCTTTTCTTCCAAAAGAACTCCTTCTTCCCTGTCCACACATGCCTGAGAGCTCTTTTGCAAAGAGGCTTCTTCCTTGTAGAATGAGGATTACCAGTGCCAGAAAAAAACCCCTCTGTTCTTTTGATTTTCTTGCAGAAGAACGCAATTGCAGTGTTGATATTCCTCAAGTTGTTTCAGAAAAATGGCCGTTTTTCTGAAAAAACTCAGTAGTGTAGTGTGATGGGGTGGACAGAGCCTGACCTTTCTGATGGAGGCCTTTCAGCACCCTGGCCAGCAGTAGGGACAGTGGAGAGGTCCTCCATGCGGGGCAGAAGGGCAGCCTGCTCTGCAGCCAATCAGGGTATGGCAGGCTGCTATATAAGGAGCTGTTAAGTGAAAGCCAGGCAGTTCCATCCTGGAGCTCAATGTAGCCAGACGTCTGGGATGACTGGGAGCATCAGCACCTGGGCCAGCTCCAAGTGGGAGCTGGGCCTTTTCAACTAAGCAAGGCTAGATCCTTTAACAGAAGGCTAGGTTGCAGCAGAGTGGAAGAACCCCGGGCAAGGGGGAACTTTGCACCTCAACCACCAATTAGACTGTGCCTCACCTTCAAGAAGGTGAGGTAATTATTGTGATCCCCCTTGTAGCCACTAAGGGGTGCTCACTGATGGGACTGAACCGGTTACATGTAGATATACCCTAGGAGGGTGGAGAAGCACTGGAAGGGGTTACCTAGGGAAGTGGTGAACCTCCATCCCTAGAACTTTTTAAATCTCATCTTGACAAAGCCTTGGCTGGGATGATTTAGTTGGGACTGGTTGTGCTTTTGACAGGGTGTTAGACTTGATGGCCCCCTGAGGTCTCTTCAACCCTAGGATTTTATGATTCTATAAATTGGAAGAATGTTGGCAAATGCTACTTCTATTGTTTAGCCAACACTGCTTAAGTGTTTGTGTAACCCACACACCTACTGCATGTAGTTCAATGTCCCATGTCCATGTAGTGGTGCTGAGACCAATTCTAGAGAGAAATAATTAATTTGCTGTATAGTCTTAGCTGAGAGACCACTGTTTTTTTAGCTCAAGCAGTTGAGGCTCCTGCACTAAGCTCCACAGATTGTAGGTACAGTTCCAACTGCCAGCGTTAAATTGCTTTTGGTATTTGCCAGAGCATCCTTCTGTTTATTCCCAAACCTCCAGTCTTGAATACCAACACATTATTTAAACATTTAGCATTCATAGGACAGAGCATACATAAAAACCAGAGAAGGACTTATAAAGGAATAATTTTTTGAGTTTGATTACATCAGACCAATTTCTCACCAACTTGATTCCTTTGTAGCATCTGCTCAAAACACGGGGAAAAATCTATAAGGACTGCAGGGATCACAAGAAGGCAGAATGGTTGCAGAGGATGGTTTGGAAACAGAAAGCCAAATTTTAACTGTGCAGAAAATCAGTGAAGCATGGCTTTGGTACCAAAGGAGACTCTGAGTAGAGGCTGGGGTAGGGAATTATTCCTGCCACCAGATGCTATTTGCCTGCTTCTGTGCTCTAATTGCTATCAATAATTAAACACAGGTCTCTGATTCATATGCACAGAGGCAGCAATTCTTAAATTAAACATTTTAGAATCATTATAGTCCATTTGATGTGTTCTGCTAAACACTGTGCTTGTGCAGATTATGATTAAGTATACCGATGCCAAATTACATATGGATTCTATAAATATCCATGCATACACAGAAGGAATAAAAAGATGCATGGTAACTAGAGGGAACATTTTAACTTCAGATGATGAACTAGTACCTTTTTATATACATTTTTGCTGGCACACTGTTCCAGGAGCCAGCATCTCCCAGCTGACTTTCAAATGACAGGAAACGCTTTGTCATTTTGGATAACATCAGACGTCAACAGTATGGGGAGCGTAAGATCTTGAAAATTCAAATTTGCATGCAAGTGAGGCTTGTATTAGTAAATCAGATGATGACATAGATGTTGGGAATAATTCTCGGACACACTAGGTGCAGGTGAAAACAAGCAGAGGATTTATTGCTTCACACAGCTGGTGGAGTACTCATCAGGGGTTAACCCGGTGAGCACTAAGTTAACCAAAACATACATTAGATTATATAGGTAGCAGATGGACAGAGGAGAAGTAATTTGATAGGTCTAGCAGCGGAAGTGATATATGCACATAAGCCAATGATCTACAACAGTTACACAGCATCTCCGCCCATTACCAATTTAACATGTTATCACTAATACAAATAGTTATTCCTAACAAGCTAAATAAGCCAACATAAACAGAGGCATGTTGATGGTCATTTTGTCGGCTGGAAATATAATGCATATCCAGTGGGGGTGGTATTGCCTTGGCGTGATCTTTGGGATCCAAGCTTATTTTCTAGGAACAAAGCAGACAGTGAAAAACAATCCCACGCGATTGTTTGGTTGTTTGTTACCGGCCTTATCAAAGCGAGACCCTTTTGGAATGTGGTTGCCAGTGGAACCAGGGTCACAGTAACTGCTGTACTGTATGCTTCCCAGTGCGGGCCTGATGATTTGAGATTTGAGTTTGTCAGTTCTCAGCAAGATACCATGGACTGCCTCAATCTACCCTACACTAGAGATTTCCCAAGGTTTTCTCTCTGTGTTGCCATGGTTTTGAAGTCAGGGTGGTCTTCACCATCCTCATCAGAACTGGGGACCAGTTTGTTTGGGGACCTAACTCCTGTAGGCTCCTTTGGAAATCCCAACATTTATCTTTGCTGCCCTTTCCCAATGCAGAAATGATTTGTCCTGTTTTATTATTAGTCATTTTCTATACTTCATAAAGGCCTGGGAAATGTTAATCAGAGGCATGATGACGAGCCACATCTGTTGATTCACTTTTATCCAAATATAGCCAGAGAGGTTAGCTGAAGGGTATGTTTAACATCAGGTTTAAATATGTGCAGACTTCCTGCACAAGTCTATACTGCAATGCAACATCCATGACTAGTCCATGTCAGCTGACTTAGGCTGGTGGAAATCGGGCTATAGAGCTATAAAGCTGCAATGGAGACATTCAGGCTTAGGCTGGAGTCCAGAGTGTGGGTCTCTTCCAGCTTCGGGGCTCCTACAGCCTGGTCTCTATCCTAAATCTGAATGTCTACACTGAAGCTGTGTAATCCTACAGCGTAAGCTCCTTCAATACTAATCATCTAACAGGAGCCAGTTGTGGGTGTTTTATTGTAGTGTAGACATATAGGCGTAGAAGTAGCTCAGTGTCTGTGCATCTGTAATGCTGACGTACATGGCCACGCCCCCTGGCCGTGTACGTCAGCGCCCCGCCTCCTCTTCCCCTCCCTCCGTGGTGGCTGGGCTGAGTGTTGCACGCTCAGCCGGGCCACCATGGGGGAGAAGGAGCGGGGCGGTGATGTACACGGCCAGGGGTGGGGCCATGAACATCACTGCCCCCCCATCTCTCCCCTGCCGGGGCCCGGCTGAGGGGCGCAGCACTCAGGTCAGCCACCATGGCAGGAGAGGAAGGGGGCAGGGTGGTGACATACATGGCCAGGGGGCAGGGCTGTGTATGTCACTGCCCCCCCCCCTTTCCCTGCCGCTGTGACACTCAACTGAGTGCTGTGCCCCTCCACTGGGCCACCGGGGGAGCCAGCAGCGCAAGGGGCCGTTTGGACTCCCCTGCAGTGGGAGGGGAAGGGGAAGGGGGCGGGGCAGTGATGTACATGGCCCCGACCCCAGGCCGTGTACATGACTTCCCCATCCCCCTCCCTTGCAGCAGCCTGGCTGAGCAGGCAGCACTCAGCCAAGCACCATGGTGGGAGGGAAGGGGAAGGGGGGCAGGGAGAGATGGAGGAGAGAGAGGAGAAGGAGGAGGAGAAGAGAAAGAAAGAGATGGGGAGAGAGGCAGGAGGCAGAGGAGCGCTGACAGAGATGGGGGGAGGTAGTAGTAGTAGTAGGAGAGGGAGAGGGAGAGAGAGAGAGAGAGAGCGCATGCTCAGGAGAGAAGACCTGAAAATCCCATCTTATGATGGGCTAATTGGCGAGTAGGCATAGAAGCCTAGGGATTCTACTCTGATGCTTCAACATCTGTCGGCTCTGCCTCTACAGCACAGATTGTCACCTGTCACACCTTTTGAATGCTGCCCCGTGGGTGTCCCTTTTGGAAGGAGTCATGCACAGTTTTGAGGATATAGATGCCCTCTGAGCCAAAGTCCTACAGGACTTCTGCCTGCAAAAGCAGCTGCATATGAATTCAGATAAAAAGGTTGTTAACTTCTTCTGGTTCTTCTCAGCTGTAGCTGAGCAAGTTAAGGGAGGCACAAACAATAGCAACAGAGTTCTTGTTGGAGCAGTGTTGCTATATGAAGCCATATGGAGGGGCTATTGTCTCTGCAGGATAGCTCCTGCTTCTCTGGATATGTGGATTACCAGGGTCTTCAGTCTAGGTGGTGAGGTGGATCCAACCCATGGCTCTTAACCCCTACACAGGATTTCAAGGAAAATGACACAAAGGAAAGCTCACAGAATTGTCTTCCCTGCCCCACATCTGAGGCTACCCACTCTCTTCTCACACGCTTTTCCATAGGCAGGGACAATCTGGCTTTCTGAAATATGAGGTCAAATCCCAGTAGGATTGGTTGGCTCAACACATTTTCCTTCTGAGCTATAGACCGAGTCCCATGCAGTTCAGCTTGAATGAGCTATTTGAATCTGGCCGTATAGATAAAGTTCCAATGTGCTCTATGTACACATTAAAGATGTCATGGCATGTTTAGTCTTGAGAAATGAAGAGTAGAGTGGGACCTGATAAGTCTTCCAATATAAGCTATTTTATATGGGTCTGTTCAGTGTAGCCCTCATTCTGGAGCAACAGTCACTGTTTGTCTCTCCACACTTCTGGAATGATTAGTGCTTCCTCTTCTTGGAGCAATCAGCACTTCTTCTGGTTCAGTTTGATACCAGAGAAATCCTGCATACTCCATTTTGTGCACCTAGTTCCCATGTTGAGAAAACAAAAGTCACTCCATCATTGGAAGCTGATGGTCACAAGGTATTGCTGAGCATGTGCAGTACAAAAGTAGGGGGAAAGTCATAAGAGCCTAAGTCTGAGGTAAACAATGGCAGTGAGCATGAGTATAGTGAGGGAAGCGTGTCTTGGCAAAGAGCCAAGTAGGCAAAGTTCACAAAAATGGCCAACAATAGTGACTGACAGATAATGGTCACAAAAGTGAAAGGTAACCGTTACAGGATAAAAATAGAATAAGCTGATAGAGAATGAAATGCTGAGAGTAAAAATAGATAGCATAAAAGGGCTGAGTGCCAGCACAGTATAAATGGCATATGGTTAAGAGAAGAGACAGAAATTGAGAGGAGTCAAGAGTTAGAAGATAGGTGCACGCAGAGAGATATGTAGAAGGAAGAGCTGACTTGACTTGATCACAAGAAGCTGCAGTGAAGGAGTGAGGGTGGCAATAGACAGCAGCAACAAATGTAACAGAAACCAGAAAACAGTGTAACCATGACAGTTATAATTATAGTATAGCATAGTGTTAGTGTGTGTGTGTTAATAAAGATGTATAACTGTGTTACTTGCAAAAAGGTTTTATATATACGATTTAAAGAATTGTTACCAACTGCTTTCAGCACACTGAGACAGACTGGCCATCTGTGACAAAGCGTAATCACTTAGAATAATTTGAATGTTATGTTATGTCAATTTAAAACTATATTTAACTTGTAAGGGATTTGGATTTTATAACATCAATATGGGGATTTGTGTCTTGTTTGTGGTTTTAGATTATTACTGTATTAGGATTTTGTGATTGTACTAATAAAAACGTGCCTTTGTTTGCAAAGAATATTGTTTGTGTCAATCATTTATTAGAAGGCTGGATCCATATTCTTCAAGTATACCCTGGGGACCCATATCTTAGGAAAGATAAATGGAACAATAGCTAAGTTATTCTAGGTGCATCCCCCAAACTGTTTTGGGGGTTAGAAGGTAAGGTTTTAAAGGTCCCATGCTCTCTAAACCCCAAGAGGGTTACCCATGTCATTAATGAAAATATTAACCTGTATCAGACTGGGCACAAATCCCAGCAAGACCTCAACAAAGAGCCTCCTCCCAGTTTGACAGTGAAGCATTCATACAATTTTAAGTATGGTATTTCATTCACTTGTGTAGTGAGCTTAAAGTATTTCTATCCTGACAACATTTCTCTAGTTTGTGATAATGTCTGGTGGGACTGTCAAAAACATTACAAACCTCAAGATATCTCATGTCTATGGTTTCTCTCCATCTACCGTGCTAGCAACCTTATCAAAGAAGGCTGGGTTGCCACGATTTGTTCTTGACAAATCTATGTTGGCTATTGCATATAATCCTGTTGTTATCTGGGAGCTGACAAACCGATTGTTTAACAACGTGTTCCATTATCTTTCTAGATATTGAAGTTAGGCTGACTGGTCTATAATTCCCTAGGATCGCTTTTTTTGTACTTTTCAAACATGAATACTATTTTTGCCCATATCCAGTCCTCAGGGGTCTAACCCATCCTCCTTAAATTCTAACTGTTGCAAGAATGCATCTGCTCATTCATTAAGTATCCTGGGGCAAATTGCATCAGGGCCTGCTGATCTGAATACATCAAATGTATCTAATTATTCTTTAATCTGCTCTTTTCTTGTTTTGGCATGAAATTCATAACAAGTGAAAAGAAAATTAATTGTCTTGAGAAGCTGGCCACCATTAGCCACCTTTTTAGTGAACATAAGAACGGCCATACTGGGTCAGACCAAAGGTCCATCTAGCCCAGTAGCCTGTCTGCCAACAGTGGCCAGCAACAGGTGCCCCAGAGGAGATGGACCGAAGACAATGATCAAGCAATTTGTCCCCTGCCATCCTTCTCCAGCCTCTGACAAACAGAAGCCAGGGACACCAATTCTATCCCCTGGCTAATAGCCTTCAATGGACCTAACCTCCATGAAATTATCTAGCTTCTCTTTAAACTCTGTTATAGTCCTAGCCGTCACAGCCTCCTCTGACAAGAAGTTCTACAGGTTGACTACAAGCTGTGTGAAGAAGAACTTTATTTTATTAGTTTTAAACCTGCTACCCATTAATTTCATTTGGTGTCCTCTAGTTCTTCTATTATGGGAACTAATAAATAACTTTTCTTTATCGGCCCTCTCCACACCACTCATGATTTTATAGACCTCTATCATATCCCGCCTCGGTCTCCTCTTTTTAAAACTGAAAAGTCCCAGTTGTTTTAACCTCTCTTCATATGGGACCTGTTCCAAACTCCTAATCATTTTGGTTGCCCTTTTCTGAACCCTTTCCATGGCCAAAATATCTTTTTTGAGGTGAGGAAACCACATCTGTATACAGTATACAAGATGTGGGCGTACCATAGTTTTATACAGGGGCAGTAAGATATTCTGTGTCTTATTTTCTATCCCTTTCTTAATTCCTGGCATCCTATTTGCCTTTTTGACTGCCACTGCACGCTGCATGGAAGTTCTGAAAATTTACCATTTATTCCTACCCTTTGTTTCCTGTCTTTTAACCAGTTCTCAATCCATGAAAGGACCTTCCCTCTTATCCCATGGCCATGTAATTTACACAAGAGTCTTTGGTGAGGGACATTGTCAAAGGCTTTCTGAAAATCTAAGTATGCTATATCTACTGGATTCCCCCTTGTCTGCATGTTTGTTAACGACTTCAAAGAACTCTAATAGATTAAACAAAATACAGGACTATGTAGCACTTTAAAGACTAACAAGATGGTTTATTAGATGATGAGCTTTCGTGGGCCAGACCCACTGAGGAAGTCTTTAAAGTGCTACATAGTCCTGTATTTTGTTTCAGCTACCCCAGACTAACACGGCTACATTTCTAATAGATTCTAATAGATTAGTAAGACAGGATTTCCCTTTACAGAAACCATGCTGACTTTTGTCCAACAAATTATGTTCTTCTACATGCCTCACAATTTTATTCTTTACTATTGTTTCGACTAATTTGCCCAGTACTGAAGTTAGACTTACTGGTCTGTAATTGCCAGGATCGCCTCTAGAGCCCTTTTTAAATATTGGTGTCACGTTAGCTACCTTCCGGTCATTAGGTACGGAAGCTGATTTAAAGGATAGAGTTACAAACAGATAATACTAACAACAGATAACAGATAGAACCCTTGGATGAATGCCATCCGGTCCCGGAGATTTGTTGACATTAAGTTTTTCTATTTGTTCCAAAACCTCCTCTAATGACACTTCAATCCGGGACAGTTCCTCAGATTCATCACTCACAAAGGACGGTGCAGATTTGGGAATCTCCCTAATGTCCTCAGCCATGAAGACTGAAGCAAAGAAATCATTTAGTTTCTCTCCAATGGCTTTATCGTCCTTGATTGCTCCTTTTATATCTTGATCGTCTAGGGGACTCACACGTTTTTTAGCAGGCTTTCTGCTTCTAATGTACTTAAAAAAAATTGCTATTTTTTGTTGAGTTTTTGGCTAGCTGTTCCTCAAAATCTCTTTGTGTTTCTTATTACATTTTTACACTTGATATGACAGTGTTTATGTTCCTTTTCTATTTATCGCACTTGGATTGGATTTCTACTTCTTAAAAGATGCCTTTTTGTCCCTCGCTGCTGCTTTTACCTGCTGGTTAAGTCACGGTGACTCTTTTTTAGGTTTCTTGCTATGTTTTTTTAATTTGGGGTATGCATTTAAGTTATGTGATAATGTGTCTATTATGGTGTCTTTAAAAAGTTTCCATGCAGTTTGCAGGGATTTGGTTCTAGTCACTGTGCCTTTTAATTTATGTTTAACTAACCTCCTCATTTTTGTGTAATTCCCCTTTTTGAAATTAAATGCCATAGTTCTGGACTTCTGAGGTGTTCTTCCCACCACAGGAATGTTAAATGTTATTATATTATGGTCAGTATCCCTAAGCGGTCCTGTAACTATTATCTCCTGGACCTGATCCTGCACTCCACTCAGGACTAAATTGAGAATTGCCTCTCCCCTTGTGGGTTCCTGTACCAGCTGCTCCAAGAAGCAGTCATTTAAGCCATTGAGAAGATTGAAGCAACTTAGCCATTAACCATTAAACACTTCAGCACCCTCAGTATCATCTGTTATTTGCTCTCCTTTCCCTCTATGTAGGGAACCTACAAGACCTTTCATTTTTCTATTGCTCCTAATGTATTTGTGGAAGCTCTTCTTATTGCCTTTTATGTCCCTTGTTAAGTATAAATTTGTATGTGCTTAGTGCTTCTGATTTTTTGTAATACTAAGAACATAAGAACGGCCATACTGGGTCAGACGAAAGGTCCATCTAGTCCAGTATCCTGTCTGCTGACAATGGCCAATACCACATGCCCAGAGGGAGGGAACCCAACAGGTAATCCTCACATGATCCCTCCCCTGTCACCCATTTTTCAGACAAAATCCACCTTAGCCTTTTGTCCATGATTCCACATTTTATAGAATTCCATTTTGATTTTCTGGTCATTCTTCTTCTTGGCAGTCACTCAATAATGAGGAGGACGTCTTCCTGTCACCTTCCTATTTGTGGATCCATTGATGGCTGACCAGCCTGATTCCGGAACCACAGGTCTTACTGCACAAGGGGCAGGTGCTGGTGGCTAGAAAGTAGTGCACATAGAAAGATGCCAATGTGTGACTTCTTTTAACATGTGGGGGATGTGGCATTGCAGCCACCACATGATCCTTGATGGATAGAAGGCCCAGGTCCAATGGCATGGAATCCACAATGACTGGGACTCTCCTGTCCACTGCAGCCTTCATCCGCCTTCACAGCCATTGTAGCATTACCTTTGCTGTCTTCCACCTGTTCTGTCATTGAGGACTTCCAGGATCATTCTTCATCTGGTCCCTCGCCCTTGACCTTGCTGCCATGGGTGACCCTACAAGGAGTGCAAGACTCCTTTCGGCATTGCTCTCAGGTTCATTGCAATGCGCAACCCATTCATTATGACAAGGTGCCGATCCGGAGAGTCAGGTAATTAAAGAGCTCCTTTTTAAGCCTTATTGGCCTCTAACTATTCTTCCTATTTTTCCTTCAAATTTGGATAGTTTGCCTTTGGTTTGTCTCCTTGAGAAACTGCTACTTCTCCTGACTTCCTTTCTTCCCTTAAATTTTCTTACCATAGCATCTTTCCTACCAATCATTGGCATTTGTTAAAATCTGCTTTTTGGAAGTCATAGTCCTTACTCTGCTGCTCTTGCTCCTTCCTTTCCCCAGAATTATGAAATCTATCATTTCACAATCATTTTCACCCAATTTGTCTTCCATTTGCAGATTTGTTACCAGTTCTCCACAACATGACATCAAGAATCTATCTTTTCATTCAGTTATTATGCAAGAGCTTATACACTCTGAAACAGAAGTCACCTGAAAAAATACTGCTTTGTTTCTGCTTCTGACCTTTCTGTGTTCCTTTGATATTATTATTAAAGTTGTCTTGTACGTTTCATGGAAAATCCCTATTTTAAGCTGCTCATAATTTTGCAAAATTGGAACTGTTTGGCTAACTAAGCATGATTCATTCCCTCAAAGATCCTACTACTGACTAGATTAGATGAGAAGTTGAGGGGAGTGTAAAGAAACCAACAGATTTCTACTCAGTTCCTCAAAAGTCCTCAATGAGTTAGGTCCAGAATTCCTAACACCATATCTGATTATTAAAAGACATCTGATAAATTCCTCACAATGGAATTTATGGAGTATCTGCTTAACACTTTCATGATCCACTGATTTTAATGTAAGTTCTGGAAGCTCATCATGTCTCAGGATATGACCCTTTGAAATGTCAATGCTATTAGACGTCAATATGTTTTATTCCATACTATTTATTTTATGACCATATTCTGTATGGGCTAGATCTTAAAAATGATTACTCAACTATTGTGAGAGCTGAGGATGTTCAGTATATTTTTGGAGGAGGAAAATATCTATCTTGCAAGACTTGATCCTCATTGGACTCAAAGAGAGTTTTACCAAAGCAAAATGTGATTTTCAATTGAGTCACATCCTGTAATTATCAGTGTCTGTGCTTACTTTCTGTCATAAAGAGCTCAATGAGACTCATATATATAACTTTAAGCATATGCATAAGTGTTGGAAAGTAACTTGGACCACTGGTAAATACAGCAGAATCAGAAATGAAAGGGACATGTTTATAACCAGAAGATGTATGTGGTCTGAAAAGAAGTCAGAATATACAAGGACAAAAATGAAGAGGAAAAAGCTGTATGTGGAAGTCTTTATTGGGGTTCTGAATATCTGACATTTAACTTAGGTCATTGTTCTAGCTGAGTTGTCAACTAATGCTGGGATTTCAAAAACCAGCAAATAGAATTAGATTCCCAGAGCCCACTGATTTGCTCTTCTAGCCCCTTTGCAGAAACCAATTAGTACTTTTTCTTCCCTTTAATTAGTATTTTAATTGGTTTAAAAATAATTACAAGGAAATAAATTTGTCACTAATAAGACTTTGATTCTGTTTCCTAGTGACAATAACTTGGGTATAAAATACTGTGGAGGAAAAGAGAATACAACTTACTTCCCTCAACAGGCAGAGGTCACCAAGGTGAAAAAGTATTCTCTTTCCCAGAGTTGCTATAGACTTGCCAAGAATATAATAACCACTCAGACTATCCTGTACTGTGAAGCCAATAAAATGTATACAGAGACAGTATTTCTTCTAGCTCTCAAACACTGCCATAGATGAACTTTAACACTTCAGAAGCAGTGGAGTCTAGCTATTATCAAAATAAAGCTGTCACATGAAGAGAGAAATTGCCTGTAAAAAACTAACTTTAAAAAAATTCACAGGAAGTATTAGTAATAGCTAGTTCCATAGCCATGTTCCTTGATATTGCGTTACATAAATGTGTCTCTAGCCACTAGAGGGTTGGTCTTTAGAAATCTTAGAAAAATAGTCTGTATCAGTGCACACTGACTACAACCACTTTAGAATCAATTGTAGCAAATGCCTTACTCACCACAGACAGCTTCTTCCCCCCTGCCTTTCTTTTCCCTGCCCCCACAGCATGAAATGGCACTAAGGTCTTAAAGCTCAAGAAGGAGGTAAAAACACATCATAATATATTTAGCAAATGATTGTACAAAATACCAAAAATAGAAAGAGAAGGGAGAGATGCACTTCCAGTGTCAGGGATATGCAGCCTCTCAAGAATTCATTGACGTCAGCAGGAACTGAGGACACAAAAAGACAGATCCATCTTTTGTAGCATGAGTGATGGGAGCACAAGATTATGAGCCAGATCCTCAGTGTCCACTAAGTCCCCCCAACACAAAGGGGATTTATAGCCATCCTGGGAGAGTACCTAAGGGTGCATCTACACCGCACCATAACTCAAAACAAGATGTGAAATTTCAGCTACACAAATTGTGTATCTTATGTCAATGGTATTTCAAAATATCTTATTTTGTCATTTAGTGCTGTCTACACAGCGCCAATCTAGTAATAGAGTGCTATTCTGAAATGTCCCTTACTCCTCATAGTATCAGGTTTACAGGGACATTGGAATAGTAAGCCTGAAATAACAAAGTTGTTGTGAAGATGTGGGATAGCTATTTCGGGGTGCTCTGGTATCCCCAAATAGAATTGCAGTGTAGACATAGCCTAAGAGTTCCTGTAGGATTATTCTTATATGAGTTAAGATAAGCTTTAGGTCACTTGGTATAGTGAGAATTCTGGTGCAGACTAGGAGAAGAGAAGAGGTGGATTAAGTGTAAGAAGGAGAGGAACTAGAGAATGAATGCATTCTTGTAAACTTAGCAGGTAGCACATGACTGCTTGAAAGATATTTACTAGTGCTATTTTACTAGTACTATATTTACATCAGCTCTAAGGCTGCTCTAACTTGCACAAAGGCTCGTTCAACATCTAGCAGCCTCCAAATTTGTGGGAGTGTGTGGGAAAAGATGGTTAAAGCCACCTATTTTGTCACCGTCCTCCCCATCTGGCACTGATGGTTAAATCCATGTCATTCTGGCACGTAGTACATTCTGGCATGTAGTATACCAACTATATAGAAGGTATGTTATACAGTTTAATATGTTACCTATGTGTATGGAGTGTAATACATGACATGGCCACTTGCATATAGGTCAACATGTGGACAAGCCAAATAATTTCTGTTAAAACTGTCAGATGAAAATAGGCTTGTTTTTTAAATTAAATATCTTTCACAAAATGTTTCTGCTATCTGTGTACATTTTAAACTTTTAAAAGGAAAACGATCACCTTAAAGCTGATTTTTTTTCTATTTTTTGACAGAAGACTGAAAAAATTAGCCAAAAGCCCAACATTTAAATTTGAAAATGTTTCCATGATGCCTCTTGGAAGTTGTACAGTACAAGTTGTGTTATCTGGCACATTAATGTCCAGAAAACAGTTAATCAGCATCTGCAATAGATAGCAATACAATTCATCCTTCAGTTAACCAGAAAAATTCTGATAGCCATCTAGCATAATTTTCAATATTTTTTGGCACTTGTGGAAGTCAAGTTTGTAAACTTGCAGCAATAAAGTTTCTTTGTGTCATGCTTCTGCATATAATACCATTATTGGATATGATCAAACCCATCATGCAACTATGGTTAACATACAGTGAAAAAATAATGAACCATTAGTGTAAAGCTCAAGTATCTGGCACATTTGATTAACCAGCAACCCCCATTCTCCATGAATACTGGTTAATCAAATGTACTGTAATTTGTTTCCCTCATCTCCCCATTGTGCTCTAAAGGTTCTCCAGCCAGACTACATTTCCTGTTATGTACTGTTACCAGAGAAACTCGTGATACAACATAGTGTCTTAGTGAGAGAGGAAACCATGCTCTACCATGACAAGTATAGTTCAACCAGGGAATCCAGTAGGGTATGTCTACACTAACCCCCTAGTTCGAACTAGGGGGGGTAATGTAGTCATACGGAGTTGCAAATGAAGCCCGGGATTTGAATTTCCCGGGCTTCATTTGCATAAAGCCGTCCGGCGCCATTTTTAAATGCCGGCTAGTTCGGACCCCGTGCCGCGCAGCTACACGTGGCACGGACTAGCTAGTTCAGATTAGGTTTCCTAATCCGAACTAGCTGTACGCCTCGTGGAATGAGGTGTACAGCTAGTTCGGATTAGGAAGCCTAATCCAAACTAGCTAGTCCGTGCCGCGTGTAGCTGCGTGGCACGGGGTCCGAACTAGCCAGCATTTAAAAATGGCGCTGGCCGGCTTTATGCAAATGAAGCCCGGGAAATTCAAATCCCGGGCTTCATTTGCAACTCCGTATGACTACATTACCCCCCCTAGTTCGAACCAGGGGGGTAGTGTAGACATACCCGTACAGAGCAGAATGGAGGCATCTAAGCTACAGTTTCAATGAGACATTGCAGTGACATTTCCGAATTAAGGTTTGTGTTTTGTTTTTCAATCAAAATGTTCAGTGTTTGACTTTGTATGAGATTTTCTGACTAGAGTTGATTAGAAAATGTTTTGTTCACTTTTTCTGGTGCAAATGTCTCCTTTTGGCAAAAATTGACAACTTTTTTTTACAGACAATTTCATACTAAATATTATTTATATGGTATTTACATGTAAGTTTCATAAGTGTGTGTTCTTCCTGAAATAGCTGGTAGGCATGAAGTCATAGCTACAAAATCTCGACATTATGGCTATGTCTAGATGGCAGGCTTCTTTTGGAAGAAGTTTTTCCAGAAGAGATCTTCTGAAAAAACTTCTCCTGAAAGAGCACGTCCACATTGCTAAAGCGCATAAAAAAAAATATGTTTTTTCGTAAGATAGCGTCCACAATGAATGGACCCTATCTCGTATTTAAGCTGTGATTACTATGTGGTGGCCACCAGGGCACCTGGACGGAGTGTCCACCAGGGCGCCTGTGCTTTTTCCTCTTTCCTCTTCTATCAAAAGAACTTCCTCTTCCCCGTTCTCACACACCTTTTTGCAACAGAGCTCTTTTGGAAAAAGGCTTCATCCTCATAGAAAGAGGTTTACCAATGCCAGAAAAAGCCCTCTGTTCTTTCATTTTTTTTTAAAGAACGCAATTGCAGTGTGGATGTAAGTGAAGTTTTTTTCAGAAAAATGGCCGTTGTTCTGAAAAAAACTCTGTAGTGTAGACATACCCTTCAGAATTATCTACAGCTAATTTTTTCCCCCAAATAAAGCCTCAATTTTACTAGGGATGGTAGATATCATATAATTGAATAGTCATGTAACCGCATGAAATCTTAGTGGTTACATGACTATTCGATAGTCCTCAGGTGTGGGACTGGAAGCCAGTGTGCTTCTGGCCCCACTCCCAGGAAGCCCCTGACATCCTGTGTGGGGTGACAGCATCCCTGTGTACAGAGGTCTGAGCTCTCTGCAGACAGAGACTGCTGCTGGGGCTGGAGGGAGAACGGGGTAGGCTGTGACTAAGCTCAGGCTGGCCATGGACAGAGCCTGGTGCACGGCTGCAGCCCTTTTCTATGGGGTGGAGGGGAGGTCCAAGTTCCCCATGGACAGAGGCTACTCTGCCTCCCATGGAGCAGCCTCTGTCCATGGTGAGCCTGGGCTGCCATGGATGGAGGATGCTTGAGGGCAGCCTCCCACGCCCCCCTCCATACTGCTGCCTCTGGTAAAGGTAGCAGTGGGCAGGGGCAGGCAACACCACAGAGCTGGTCCTATGGGGAACTGGCTTTTAAGCCGGCAGTCGGCTTCCCCTGACACCAGCTCCTGCTTCCTTCCCCCCTTGCTGTCTCTGTAGGAAGCAGTGGGGGAGGGGCAGGTGGGTCTGTGGAGCTGGCACATGCACCTGCTTGAAAGCCAGCTCCCTTTGTGTATCAGCTCCAGCCAGCTCCCCTTTCGTAACAGAGGCAGCAGCATGGGGCTGAGGTGGGCAGGTGGATCCGGTGCTCATGGGGATCCTGCTCAAAGCCAACTCCTCATGGGCACCCCTACCCCCCAGAAAAAGAGGTGTGTGGATAGTCGATAAGATTAACCAATAAGGCTTATCGTTTAATCGTGTAGTGGCCTACACATCAAGATCCCTAAATTTTACACCAAGAATGATCCTTTTCAGACATGGGAACCAAACAATAAACTTCAAAATCTATCTAATCTACGTATTTTAGCTACTTATTTACCCACATCTGCATAGCAATCCTCTGGGGTAGAGAAATGCTATTATGTATATTTTACAGGTGAGGAGTTAAGGCACAGATAGACTATGTGGCTTGTCTAATGTCCTACTGGATGTCTGAAGCAGAGTAGACAACTGGAATCTGCACTTAGGGTGCGTCTACACTGCTTGAAATAAGATATGCAATTTGCCCTATGCAAATTGCGTATCTCATTTTGATTCTTTTTTTGAAATAGGCTATTTCAAAATTTGGTGTATCTACACAGAGTGGCTACGTCTACACTGGCCCCTTTTCCGTAAGGGGCATGTAAATTTCACCTATCGTCGTAGGGAAATCCACGGGGGATTTAAATATCCCCCGCGGCATTTAAATAAAAATGGCCGCCGCTTTTTTCCGGCTTTTAAAAAAGCCGGAAAAGAGCGTCTAGACTGGCCCCGATCCTCCGGAAAAAGCGCCCTTTTCCGGAGGGTCTTATTCTTACTTCAAAGTATATTTCACAATAGCAGACATGTTCAAAAGATGCAGGGTAGCTATTTCAGGATATCTCTGGTATCCCGAAATAGCACTGCAATGTAAACATACCCAAAGTCTCAAGTGCTAATCTAGGGTATGTCTACACTACCACCCTAGTTCGAACTAGGGTGGTAATATAGGCAACTGGAGTTGCAAATGAAGCCCGGGATTTGAATTTCCCAGGCTTCATTTGCATATTGCTGGGCGCCGCCATTTTTAAATGTCCGCTAGTTCGGACTCCGTGCCCCGCGGCTACACGCAGCACGAACTAGATAGTTCGGATTAGGCTTCCTATTCCAAACTACCGTTACTCGAGGATTTCCACGAGTTCCTCATTTTTTGAGGAGTAACATTAGTTCGGACTAAGGGCTTTAGTCCGAACTAACGCATCCCGGCGCTCTTCCTGGTTCGAATCAGCTGTGATTCGAACTAGCGCGCCGGCGAGATCATGTTAATGGAGCATGGTATATTTAAATCCCCGCTTCATTAACTACTTCGATTGTCTCCATTTGCATCCCTAGTTCGAACTAGGGATGCAGTGTAGACATACCCTTAGAGGCTTCTTTTGAACCGGTGAACCTGTAGCTGTGTCTACACTTGGAGCTGAGGTGCGTGATTCTCAGCACGTATTGACATAAACAAGTTAACATGCCAAAATACTGTAGCTGTGGCAGCATAGGCAGTGGCAAGCAGTGGCTAGCCAACCCACTTGGACATCATCATGTCTGTATGAGTTGGAAATCACAGCCTAAGTTCCAAGTGTAGATAGAATTCTCAGTGTGTAGCTTCCAGGAAAATATATTTTAGGATGGATAAGGGTTGATTCCCTGTTTTTATCTCCTATATAGAAATCATGGAGCTTTATTTTACATTTTTAAAATAACATTTGTTTTTATTTTTTTTTAAAGGAGGAAGCCAGTCCTTTTTCTCCTCCACACAAGATCTTTTGGATCCGCCTGTTCATAGGTAGGGAGGGGAGGGAAAACAATTATTTTCCAGACCCAAATGTTCATTTGAGGCCTCTCTCTGTTTAGGGAACTGTCTGGTCTCTGTTGCTTAGTAACCACCCTCCCTAGTCTCACAGCAGCTGGTGGGCATTCTGCGCATGCCTATGCATTGATAATCTGTTTTCTAGACCTACAGGAAGGCTTATATTGATGCAGTCAGCTGGAATGTACATTTTTCACGAGAAATCATTTTGACTTAGTACAGTGGCTAAGAGCTCAAACAGTTTCCCCGACCTTGTGCCGACTGTGTCTGGAGCTGATGATTTCAGAGAATGATCATCTGTTTGCTCATCAAATTAAGGGAAGGGAATGAAACTGAGAAAAGAGCTTTCTCTCCTCTTTACAAAAAAAGGTATTGTAACAATGTGAATCTCTGCTAAAACAGAGGCATTCTCAAGTATCTGCAACCACAACTAGTGACAATGTGCCCATTGCTTGGGAGGGGCTTAGCTGAAATATAGTCAGTTAACAAATAGAAAGGATGATCTTTGACTTAAGTACACCATGGAAATAACAGGTTGATTATCTAACTGTGTAGTTCTATCTATGTCTGCACAAGTATGTCTATGTCTGTTATTCCATAGGCACTGATGGAACTAAGGTGTACACTAGATGGTGCTTGCACAACACACAGAATAAACAGCACATCTGTCTCAACATTTGCCAGACTGCTCCTTAGTTATTTCCTGTGACACACATTCTGTACTAAAGTGTAGTCATATAGTTAACTATAGAAATATCACAGTTGATAGGAGTGATGCTTTTTGTCATGTTATAGAAGTGATATTCCATGGAAATAAAACATTGATTCTCTATATATGTAAATGACTGTTTATCTAATCATCATCATCTCCTTCACAACCAGGAATCTAGCAATCTAGCAATCTCATCAGGGCAAGGAAAGAAACCACTCCTGTAACATGGGAATGAGTTATATATGTAGACCCCTGAGATAAACATAAGGGTAGAGACTATCATTTACTATCATTTTGCATAGTGTTCAGCAAAATGAGGCCTCAACTTATTGGTCTCCAGGCATTTCCAAAATATTAATATAAATTAATAATAGCGATAATCCATAAAAGGACATTTTTGTTAATTTGAAAAGAGTATGCAAAGGGAGGAGCAACAGAAAAATGGCTGAACTATCTTGTACTTTGTAAAAAAACAACAACCTCCCTTTGCCTTCTCCCTCCCCCATTTTACCAGTTTTTCCATTCTGGGAAAGAGAATGAGTGCTGAAAGAAGGACTATGTTTAAACTGCAGGTTTCTTTCGGAAGAAGCTTTTCCGGAAGAGATCACACTGCAAAAGCACATCGGAAAAGCGATCTGCTTTTTCCAAAAATAGCGTTCACACTGAATGGACACTATCTTGCACTTCAGTTGTGATTACTATGGATGGAGTGGCCACCAGGGCACCTGTGCTTTTTCCTTTCCCCCCTTCTTTCAAAAGAACTCCTTCTTCCTTGTCCACACATTCCTTTTTCCAAAAGAGCTCTTTCAGAAAAAGGCTTCTTCCTGGTAGAATGAGGATTACCAATGTCAGGAAAAACCCTCTTTTCTTTCAATTTCCTTTTGGAAGAACACAATTGCAGTGTGGATGTAATTGAAGTTTTTTCAGAAAAAAAGCAGTTCTTCCGAAAAAACTCTGTAGTGTAAACATATGCAAAGTGATGGTCCCCAGCCACTATAAAACTTGCAAATTGTGTAACAGCCTCTGGGACTTTTTTTTTTTAAAAACCAGAATGAAAGGAAACCTTTGACAGTCAGCAATTGGCCATCCCATGTGCTTGGCAATCCCTGAGCATATCAACAGAGATTCTTAGAGATTTCATGGAGGAAGGGAATATTGATATCAGCTGAGAGATAGCATCCATATATACTCCAGATACTGTAGTGAAAAGATCCCTTACATGTTGGTCATGGCAGTAAGTGTGTCTGCTCTCAAGTGTAAAATCAAAGGCAATTATTTCCCATGCATTTACATTTCAATTTTGGATAGCCAAACTAAAACTAAATAGTTACCATTAACAAAGAGAAAGGGGGAGGGGTGAATTCAAAGCTTGGATGTAGTTGGATCTTGCCTCCCTTCTAACGCAAAAACCCAGACTGTACAGTACTTTCAAAATAAAGGGAGGTGCTAAAGGACAGTTTTTGCCACAGTCTTATACCAGGTCCAGGTTTTTTGTAGGGGGGTATAGGTGAAGCTCCACTATCTTTTATTTTTATTGTATATTTTATATTTATATTTTACAGTATATGTATTTGTTTGTGGCCAAAATTTGGTCAGATCTCATAGAGTCCCCATCCTGGGTCAAAGTTTCTGGAGAACAGCTGTAGTCTGTGCAGAGAGGTAGGTGTGTGTGTGGGGGGGGGGGGGGAGGTAGAGGGATAGTTACAGTGCAGGAGAAGCATCCAAAAGTGATCATTTTTCTTTCTTTTTTAATGAAGTGGAATTGGGATTGTCAGCCCCACAGACTCACTCAGTGCAGCCTCCAGATTGACTGGATGAGTTTGCTAGAATTAGAAGCAGCTCCATTTGTTCTGTAGTTAAACAGCTTTTTCCTGGGGCAAGGGGGGCACTGACCCTCTGTCTGTGGATGCTGTGGTCACAGGAGGACCATCATTTGATTTCCATTGATGCAACAAAATTGTGCTGGGAACCAAAAGTTGGCTGGATCCAGCAGGATTCAGGTGCCAGGTTTCAGATCCAAGAGGGGCTGTGGGTGTTTTAGCAGCAGACTTTTTTTTTCTATACAGTATAATACGATAGGATTAGATTCCAAACTGATCAGATCCAGGCAGACCCATCTTTTACCTGAAGGAAGGTCAGGAGAAGAGAAGGCTACTGTTCTTGCACTTCTAAGGGGGAGGGGAGTAGACACAGGATATTTAGTGACTCGGATCTATTATATATATGATATCAAATATAGGGAAACCACGTTGGAGTTTGGTCGTTTGACCCTAAGACATTACATCGTCACCACCTCCCTGCATCATTGCAACCTGACTATCAAATTAATACATAACACTTAATAGAACATAAACTGGCTGTGGATTATACAAGAGCATGTTTGGCTGTAGGAATTAGCATCTTTTTTCTGTGTCAGGCTGAGAATGTGAGCGGATCTCCTGCAGCCGAGCAGTTAAAATAATTGATGAGTGTGTGCTGAATCCCCAGGAGGAGTGGGGTGGGGGTGAAGGGGGGTGAAGGTGCTGATTTCAGCCCTGTAGCGTCAGGATTGCGTCAATTTGGGTCTCAACCACGTCTTCAGTCTCAGAGCGGAGCTACTCAGAAGAGCCAAAACGGGAAGGGGGTTGCAAATCACTGCGAAGAGGGAAGGTCTAAAAGCTCCCTCCCCTCCTCCCCCAATATAGCCTCCTCCTCCTAAACCTTCCCGATCTTTCATGTTTGTGTTTTCATCACGCTGGAAAATAAGGCTCCGTTGGGTTTGTGCAAGCTAAGATCTGGGCTGAGAAGGGGAAGTGCGTTTCGGTACCTTGGACAGAGCACGCCGCAAAAATGGCTCCGATTTCAGCTACCAGAGAAGAATTTGGTAAGCAAGTTCCATCCCAAACTTACAATGCCGGGCAATTTCCATCCTTAAGCCTTAGAACTGGCTGCATATTTGTATGAACATTCCATTTAGTGATCTTGGGAGAGCTAACATTCTATACTAAGAATATGCATGACATCTTGTCTAACTTACCTCTGCAGCCTCCTTATCTCTCTTTCGAAGGAATCACTTGAACACAATCTATTTTTATGGTTTAGACGTTTATAGATACCTAATTTTCTTTTTTGTTTTTGCAGTCCATGCACTGGCAACCATTAGGACTGTGTGTGTGTGTGTGTGTGTGTGTGTATCATATATATATTCTTCTAATCGATGCTGCTAGGTAGGTGAATAAGTGATAATACAACTTATTTTAAACGTATTTAGGTGCAGGGGATATTAACATAAGAGGATAATAATACAAAAAAGTTTTAAGTTCAACATTTTTGTTGAATATAGGATTAATTTTATTTTGAGAGAATGGGAGTTGCAGGAACAGTCCCATAAATGTGTGTGAGTGTGTGTGTGTGTGTGTACATTTAAGAGATATACCTTTATTTAGAGTTTATAAAATGTTTCTTAATTATCCTTTATAAAACATTTACTCTAGCACAGGTGCAAATCTGAATGCACTCCCTTGATTTAAGGGGCACAAATGCAGATTTATATATGTGTTACTGAGATCTGGAGCTGCTCTGGTATTAATACATAGCATCTCAAGGAACTCTACCTTTTCTGAGTGACTGGACAATTGATTTACCATAGGAAAATAGCAAAAACACAGGTTCTGGCTAACTGCAGTAAATGTGTAGCAATGTTATTTACCATTTCATCTCCCTGCCCACACCACCCACCTGGGAGTTTCTAACTACATTTGTAACATTTTGCTCACCTGATGACTAATTTAATGAAGATAATTAATTTGTGTACCAATTTTGTGCTATCAATGCTATTATCAAAAGCTGAAGATGTAATATTGTTCACACTTATATAAACAGACTATCTAAATGTGAACTAATGAAAAAGTGTTACAAAAATGCAAAGTCATACTCAAAACCTGTTTAAGCTGTGCTAATAATTACATTATCACATCTTGTTCTCTCCTATTTCATCTTAAGCAATTTCCCCTTTGGTACCCTGAGGAATTGTCTAAACTCATGCCATGTGCTTAACTTTAAAAAAATGAATTCACTTATTGATCACATATGTCATTTTTCAGTCATTTTATTGAGTTCTTTTATTTAATTATAAGAAATGATACAGAGTAAGGGTAGAAGGCAAAATGACACAATTGATAGAAGAAATGAAGAGCCACGTCAAACCCTTTGCTGGAAATGTATCTCCCGATATCTCTTTGTAATGCTATTTTTTCAGTCACTTCAATAATAAAAAAAGATATTACTGTACATGAAAATGATTTCCTTCTGTATAGCCTGTAACTATACATAACAGACTCATTCATATAAGACCCCTGTGCTCTCTCTCAACTGGAAAGATCTACTAATCATGTGCTAAAGAACCAGAACTCTTAAATAAAGAACATACTTATCTTTATTCATACAAAATGTCATCACATTAATATTTTACTAGTTCCTCACTCTTACATTGAAGTGGATTGTGCTCTGATTGGTATATTGTAGAAAGTTAAAATGTGTTACTTATGGGACAAATTGGGTTTCCAGTAAGTTGTTCTCATTTGGCTCTTCATTGCATGCTTATGAAATAATGACATACTCTATATGCAACCACTTTATCCACATTCCAAATCAGATTATAACCCTTGCACATATTTCCCCTTAGAAATGTAATTTTTAAATCCATGACTCATATGAACATGGGAGAAGAATCTAGCTCTAGTACTTTTCATAATATAGGATCTAATGAAATATGAAAGAAACAAAAGCCCTCCTTCTGTTACTTTTAAATTCCACATGATTTTTATTGATAGTCAGATAGGTTCAATATTTAATGGATAGCAATATAGTGGGTTTTCTTGTTTCTAAATTTGAACATTAATGCACAATGCTCAGGAAGCAGGAAAAAGATGATTGATATGGTACAATACAATACGATCCGATAAGATAGTTTGAGGGAGTCACTCCTGCAAAAAGATGAGTTGAATACCATCGCCTTGTATTAAACACAGCATCTTCATGGGATACCTCTAACCAGTTATGGGGTCAGAACATAAAACATTTACCTCCTTCAATACACAGAGGAGTCCAAGGAGCAATGTAAAAAAGTAGATGGCATAAATAAGTAATGCATATTTCAAATTCTGTTTAAGCAACCGAATCCTGATAACTTAGTGCAGAAGCTGCAGGAGGGAGCTGAAAATGCTTTTGCCTCAGGGGTTCATAGCAATGGGGTTGTTTGAAGTGAACCTAGAAACTGCACAGAGAAAGGAGCCATTTCAGAAAATAATTATTAATGATATTGTATTGTCCTACTGTTTTCCTCCCAATCACTCTGCTGTTAACAAGAAATAAACAATAAACTGCAATAATTGGCTACCCTATGTATGTGGAAAAGCACTATCGTAAAGAGTCCCTCTTGCTGTGTGGCTATGCATTTAAACCTGCAGGTGGCGTGAAATATACACAGATCCTTTTCAATATGTACAACGGAAAACATTTCAATCTGCTTAGTTTGCTGCTAGTGCCATGTCTTTAGAGTGTATTTTCAAATATATTACAACATTATCTCTAGCACTGCTTTTTACATGTTTGTTACTATTAATTTAATTTGCAGATGAAATTCCTACAGTGGTTGGGATCTTTAGTGCTTTTGGCCTTGTCTTCACAGTCTCCCTCTTCGCTTGGATCTGCTGCCAGCGTAAATCTTCCAAATCCAACAAGACCCCTCCCTACAAATTTGTCCATGTGCTGAAGGGAGTTGACATTTATCCAGAGAACCTCAACAGTAAGAAAAAATTTGGAGCAGATGACAAATGTGAAGCAAAAAGCAAACCAGTGATGCCAAAGAATTCTCTTCACCTTGACCTGGAGAAGAGAGATTTGAATGGCAACTTCCCCAAAACAACCCCCAAAATCCAGAGCTCTCCAGATGTTGAGAACTTGACTCCAAAGCATTTTGCAGAAAGGGAGAAAAATTCAATCTCCCCCGAGAGCATAAAATCCAACACTTCACTGTCTTCTGAAGAGAAACAAGACAAGTTAGGGACTCTCTTTTTCTCTTTAGAGTACAACTTTGAGAAGAAGGCATTTGTGGTAAACATCAAAGAAGCACGTGGATTGCCAGCCATGGATGAGCAGTCCATGACTTCTGATCCCTACATCAAAATGACAATCTTGCCCGAGAAGAAGCACAAGGTGAAAACCAGAGTGCTGAGAAAAACCTTAGATCCAGCTTTTGATGAAACCTTCACCTTTTATGGGATCCCCTATAGCCAAGTCCAAGATTTAATCCTTCACTTTATGATCTTGAGTTTTGACAGGTTTTCCAGAGATGACGTAATTGGAGAAGTCCTCATGCCACTGGAAGGAGTTGAATTGTCAGAAGGAAGGATGTTAATGAACAGAGAGATCATCAAAAGAAATGTTAGGGTAATCTATTTTAAATATCTTTGAAAGTACTTTGGTGTTTTTTATAATCATATTATTATTTTATTGGTATCTTAGAAAAGTAGGGAAAGAGCTGATCATTACAACCATTGAGAAGATTTGCCTGGTGGCATTATGGGGAGACAAGAATACAAGTGCAATCAAAGATCACTCAGTGAGCTTTCTATAAGAAATTGCTAATAGGCCAAATCCTATTTTCTTATGCAATTGGTGCAATGTACTTCAATGGAACCACTTACGTTAGGTCAGCAGGACCTGACCCAAATTAATCAGGCTGGCAAGAACAAAATGAACAGCTTCTCCCCATTCTCTATTGATGATGGGCAATTACGACATTACTGAAAGCTTATTGAAGTCAATGGGAATCACTTAGTTGACTGCAAGCCATCCTAGACCAACAAATATTTATCCAATATTGTATTTGAAACCTTTCACATGTTGAATACATTTTCATTGAAACTATATTCATTGACATATGTGGTATTATCTGGTATCTTAAGTATTGTAACACAGGCTGAAGCTCTACTAATAAAAGGAGGATGCTCTGGGCAATCTCCTGGGCTCATTGAAATCCATCAGAACTCCTGTTGGATTAAGTGTGGTCCAGAATTTAACCCTTTATTGAATATCTAGGTTTTGGAAGAAAAGGTATTTCAAAGCCATCACAACTGAATTGTACTCACCAGTTCCTACGGATTTGGCACGTGTATTGATGTTAATGTAATTGCTTTAAAAAGATCAAGCATTACATCAAATTGAATTAATGACAGCAAGCCAATATTCCTATCAGCAATATTGTTATTTTTTACTCTAATGCTGCAGCACAACAGCTCAGTAATCTTGATACCGTACATATCAGAGAGGGTTGATCTTTTGGTCCCTAACTCTTGTATTTGCTTTTCTTGGTGTGAATCCATTGTTCTTGCAACTATAGAGAATAACCCTGATTTCTTCTTTCTTCCATTTAAATAATAGTCATCCAGTGAGTACTAGGGACAACATTTCATTAAAATTTTGAGTCTGTATTTGTCAAAATGTTTCATTGCAGATTATGGTCAATTGCAGTGTTTGATATACCTTTTCTGTTTTAGCTCTGTTTATAATTTTTTATTTTCACTGAGATATATTTCCTGTGATGGATGGTCAAGAATAATTTTAAATCTTTATGTTACTATAGACAGACTGAACTAATGGGTTTCTTCCATGACAATCTATATTTTCTCCTTGGTTTTCTGCTCAGTTTACTAACAAGCCATTGACACAGTTTTGTAACCAGAATACATTGGATCAAGTCTGATAAATAGTAGCATAGCACTATGATACCACTACTATTAGTAATACTACTGCAAATAGCTCCTTTACAGCTATACCAATGTGTTCCAGCATCTGGTCTCATGACATTTTCAAAAAGTATAATAATGACTCCAATTCACAGCAAAGATAATGACCAAGATATTTGCTCACAAAGGTTCTCTTTTCATCTCCGTAGAAGTCTTCTGGGCGTGGAGAATTACTGATCTCTCTCTGCTACCAATCTACAACAAACACTCTAACGGTGGTTGTTTTAAAAGCCAGACATCTACCCAAAGCTGATGTTTCAGGATTATCAGGTACTGACTTTAAAAACATACTAAGCTTGGGAAGTTACAGTTTAAAGATTTTGTCTGTGTTATCACCCATGGTCTCATGGCCTGTATGATCTGTCACTCATTCTTACATTGTTCACAGAGACAGGTAATATTTTGAATTCCAAGATTGATCCTATATAGTATTTGCTAAGAAATTAAGTATCTTTTCAGTGACCATGGAAGAAATCCTCTTCTCAAATAAGTCAATGAGTGTTGCTCTTTTCTTCTGTAGAACTCCTGTGACATCAACAGGATATTTGTTGGGAAATACTGCAGAAGTACAGTTTTATTGTAAATAAGAGATAATCTACAGGTGGTCTATAAGTGAAGCAGACCCGCAACTGCTGCAGTTCAACTAGTCCTGGAAAGTCAAGTTAAGATACACAACTCCAGCTATGTAAAATATGTAGTTGCAATCAGTTTACCTTAAGCCAAGAGGAAGGTCTATGGGAGCAAATGCTCCTATCAACTTCTCTTACTCCTCATGACTGCCAAGAATACCAGCACCAGCCAGACATGCCCTCCGCATTCGATTTACTGGGTCTTAATTAGACTCACTAAATCGAATGCCAGAAGATTGATCTCCAGCACAGCAAGTATAGTTTTGTCCAAAGAGTTACATCAGTCATTAATCTGGCCCATTACGTGATATTTGCTATGTAAGATAAGTCACTTGTAATATGATATGTGTGCATTGTAATGCAGTACCCTGGGGCTGTATTAAGGAAAAGCTGGTTTTACAACCTATTCTCATCATTTTATTTGTTACTCTCTCTTTTTGTGGGAATTCCACAGATATGCACAGAGACAGACAGACACTATACTATATTTCTTCAATTCCTTTTAAAGAGCTATTAGTAAGAGCATATCAAGCACTAGGCACCAAGATATAATTTAATTTCACAGTACAATGCAAAGGACTGTTCTGAGCATAAAATGAAAACCTCTTCAACCCTCAAAGCACCTCTTCCTGAATGCCCAAAAGAAAAGATGAGCTTTGCGGGATTCATGGGCCACGGAGAAGAGTCGTCTCTCAGGGAATCAGATGCAAGTGTGACAAAATAGACCCCTGTGACTCCTTGTATGGGAGTATTCCTTGTATGGTCAGATAAACAACTGCTCATATTTCCCTTCTCAGCAAGCTAGGAAGTGATTTACTTGGGAGATTCCATATAGCCCTCTATGATGTCCCAGCATCGCAACAAAACCTCCTGATATGTGGTATAATAGTCTGCTGATAGTGCTAGAAGAAGAAAACTGGACACTTTAGACTTATCTCTGGCTGGGAGATGCTAACCAGCAATATTTATTTAGCTAGAGATTAAGAGCACTCTACAGCACTTTGATAGGCATTGATTTTAATTTACAGAATGCTGGAGTGGTGTTTGTGTTTCAAAAGGCCAGTTAATTAATTAATTATTTAAAGTGTATTCCTATAGTGTTGTTTAACTATGAAAGTGTAGTATGAAAGTAGAAATACATTCTAACACACTTTGTCACTATCATATTGCACTTGAATCTGTGCAGTACAATCTTTGTTTCTGTATTTCTGCATCATATACTATTAGGTCAAATTGACCAAGTAACTTTCGCACCATCCAGCTATTCCAGTTTGATGTTTTTGGCCCAGCAATTCTAAATGGGATTTGTGTTTAGTTCTGATCATTAGTAAAAGTCTATTCATTCAACGGAAGAAGAGTCAAGCAAAATTTGAAAGCTGTTGAAAAAAAAAGTTGGATCAATTCACAGGATTAATAAATTATGGACCAAATTGAATGTTGTGATTTTACTACTTCATTCTGTGCCAATGATGCAAAGCAGTCATCAACTTGCAGAAGTCTGGATGTATTTAGCATGTCCACAAATTCAACCCTATATTTGGAATTGCTGCTTCAAAATAACCCAATTAAAATTTATGAGGTGAAATTAATCAAGTGGATTAAAATCACAGGAGTTACACTAAGAATACAACATCTGAATAAGTGTTTTTTGCCCACAAAAGTTTATGCCCAAATAAATCTGTTAGTCTTTAAGATGCCACAGGACTCGTTGTTTTTGCACATGCATACTAACACGGCTTCCCTTCTGAGACTAAAAATATATTTTTTCTAGTCAACCATTTTTTTTTCTATTTTCTTTTCTTCTATGAATTTGCATGCACAATTCTCATTAAGAATGTGGCTTATCCTGAACATGTAAATGTAAATAACTAATTATACATGAATTTAGAGTTTAACATTTCTGCCAGCAGGCAAATAGAAAAATAAAGAACCAAATCTAATATTTACCAGTTATGAATCAGTTGGTGAAGATACAGTTTATTTCTTTTGTAAATATCCAACAAAGCTTGCTGTTGTCACAGAGTAAAAAGTTTGTTGTGGTCATAGGGTAAAATTTTACAACTGGGGCCTTTTTTTCCCCAACATATACTTGTTTATGGCAACACCTGATTGTGTTATCATTATGTTGGTAGAATATATCTCCCATGAATTCCTGTTGGATAGCTATCAATAGTGGGGTTTTTTTGCTTATCATTGCAGATCCTTATGTCAAAGTGAACCTCTACCATGCTAAGAAGAGAATCTCCAAGAAGAAAACCCATGTGAAGAAATGCACCCCTAATGCAGTATTCAATGAACTGTTTGTCTTTGACATTCCTTGTGAGGGCCTTGAAGATATCAGCATTGAATTTTTGGTTTTGGATTCAGATAGGGGGTCCAGGAATGAGATTATTGGCCGATTAACCCTAGGAGCTTCAGCAGAAGGGACAAGTGGAGAACATTGGAAGGAAATTTGTGAATATCCTAGGAGACAAATTGCCAAGTGGCATATGTTGTGTGATGGTTAGAAATCTAGAAATGGGTTGGAACTTTAAAAAAAATGTTTCCATAGGCAAGGAGCAATTTTCTTTCTGTGTAATGTATAATTACAGGCTTGTAACAAGACATCCTTTTTGTTAAGACTGGATTGAATTATCAGACTGGAAAGCAACTAAATTTTCACAAAGGTCTTTCTAATCCATAGAACCTTGACATGATTTCATATGATATTCATATTCTGCTGGAGTTTACATAGTAATAGACTTGTGAAGCAGTGTAAACTTCAATAAGAGCAGTCTATCTTTATGAATAAATCACTGGAAACTGTAGATTACTACTCCATGCAGAAAATGATAACCTCATTAATATATATTGCTAGATCAAGGGACAGACTTTTTTTTAAGTCTAAAAAGTGGGAATGCGTGAGAGACAGAAAGAATACTTAGCTTGGCTTACCATTGTATGAGAAACCTTCTCTTATGGAAACTCAAGCAATTTTCCTAAGTTGAGGGTACTTAAACTTTGAATAACCCAAATGCAAGAAATTTTCAACAACTTGCTTTGCATATCACATCAGGTGCAAATAGTTGTTATGTGTGTGAAATATTGTATAATAATTTTTGTTTTGGGATTTTTTATTATTATTACTGTGGATGAAACAAGTATGGTCTAAAAGTAGCAAACAAATTAAAATGAATAGTTTTATAAAAAGGGCTCAGATAAAGGTGAATACACGTTTACAATATGGTTATGATCTGTGCTATAAGTACGACCTGAGATTCCTTCCCCCTATGCCTAGGTCAGACATAGAGCATTTCTAATGAAGGTAAAACATTTACTGAAATGTGCAGAATATTACAATGAATGGTCTTTCATGAGTTATATTTTTTAAAAGTTGGAAATATCTACAAAAAAGTCTCTACCATTTTTTCTATTTGCTTTATTAAAATAATAATTAAAAAAACACAAATTGTATTGTATTGTGTGGCAGAAATCAAAGCCCTAATCCCATTAAAACATATCTGTGTGTTTAAGTTTACACACTGTGAGTGGTCTCCCTGAAATCAATAAGACTATTTGCAAAGTATAAAGCATAACAGATCTTTACAGGACTGAGGCCAAAACTAGCATTATAACCACAAGCTAACTCACCTTAGAGGAACAATTTTAAAGTAGAACCTCATTTCAATCATTTTCATGTATCCATGGCTGATTGTATTGAAAAATGGGGAGGGAAAGGGAGAGGGAAACAAACTTAAGATTTCACTGTAGTGTGCAACATGTATGTATCAAGTGATTTAAATGTGATCACAGTGCCAGATTGGGGAAATATGTGTAATAATAAAGTAAATGCATATACACTAATTTCTTATGCAGGGTTGTCTGCAAATACTTTTCCTATGTTCTTTTTGAATGATAAGCTTTGTAAAGAAGAATATTTGAAACATATTAGGTAGGAATACAGAGAATTAAAAGAAAATGTAGGATCAGTTTCTGATACCCTTGGTCAGACTCAGTACCTCCTTCCTTCACATGTAATCCCACTGAAAACAGTGAGACTGCTTGAGAATTAATGTATCACAGCATGAAGAGGGGCTGCAGAATGCAGCTAAGATGATGAAAGAATTTTAACAATTTGGTACTGTACTAGACTTTCAGAGAAGAGATTGTTGAAGCCTATTGGCATTTTGCTGCTGGCTTCAGTGGGTCCATAATTTGTCCATAAAATGACAAAGTGGAGGTAGTTGGAATGTTAAATATGCAAGAACAAAATAAATACTACTGGAAGAATTCCATTTAGGTTCTTTTGGGTTTTGTGTTAGTGCTTTCTCAAGTTTTTGAGAATGTGTTTGATATCACAATGTTTATAAAGTTCTGTAAAATGAATTTTCAAAACAACTTCTATACAGATTTTACGACAATAGTTAGTGTAAATGAAATTCATTTTGTTTGTACAAAAGAATAAAAACTGTTTAGATACTGATTAGCTACTTCAAGGCTAGAGTTTGTTAACCTTATATACAAAGGGTCAGATCCAAAGTCCAATTAAGTCAAAAGAAAAAAATCCCATTGACTTGGTGGGCTTTGAATGAGTACCATATAGTGGTGCCTTAATCATAATAGTCCTAGCCAATGGAACAATTTAGGAGTAAACTACTACTCGGCATATTTAAGGGTGATTGAATCTTGCCCCAAAAAAGTAGCATTATGGAGCAAGCCAGCAACATCTTTATTAGAGTAAAAAAATAATGTTATGAAAGCAATCCACTAAAGTCAATGGGGTTGTCTTGTATTATAAGGTAGAACTAAAGCAAAGATAAAGTTATTACAATTAGAACCACAAGTAGCACAATGTCTCCATTAATGTGATCAGATGATGAGATTTAACATCATTCTGTAGTGAATACAAAGCCTTTCATTCAGTACAATATATGAAGTCTCCTTTTCATTTCTTTCTTTCTTTCTTTCTTTCTTTCTTTCTTTCTTTCTTTCTTTCTTTCTTTCTTTCTTTCTTTCTTTCTTTCTTTCTTTCTTTCTTTCTTTCTTTCTTTCTTTCTTTTGTTTTTAGAAAAAAATGTCAGCCAAAGGCTGCAGTCATCTGTCATTTATCCACCCAATGTGATGTTGTCAGGAGGATGTTTTAAAGTTTCCATAGCTGTCTACGGGTTAATATTTCTACCAGATAAATGACAGCTGGGGAGGGAGGGGCGGAGAGAGGGAGTTGGGAAGTAAAGAACTTTTTATTACTCTGGAAGAACTGTAAATAGGATTTTTGTGTTTACGTTAAAGCACTGATTAGCTTGTAAAGTTGAGTAAAAATGATTTGTGACCCATTCATAAACCAGACATGGGAGGAGAAAAACTGATCCTTCCCCAAAATGAGAAATTTTGCCATTTTATAAAGTATATAATTCTCAATGTGAATCTCTTGAGCTCTGTTAAGGATACTGTACTGTATTAAACATGTAAAATAATGTTTGTCTAAGTAGCTTATGAAAAAAAACTGAATGGGAGGTTATTCATGTCTGAAGTTCTGTTGTGACTAAATAACTGATTTCTTATGCTGTTGTAACTTGATAGAAGTTATTTGGGAGGAAGCATGGTGTATGAGGTTTTGTAAGTTTTTGTGCCAGCTCTGTATGTTGTGCCATGTATGTAAGACAAGAATAAACTGCTGCTTTCATTCATCTCATCCCAACATAAATATTCTACCAATGTACGTTTTCAATAGACTCAATGATGTTCTTGGTCTTTGCTTACACACCTTCACCAGATATGTTGTCCCTCTCTAAATCCCTACTCCCAAATAATACCTAGGTAGAATCATTTTATGGTACCTAAGGCTTTGTGTATTATGATTATCTTCACACTTAGATCCTTATCCCATGTTCTAAATGCACAATATCTTTCCACCCCATTTGGTTGTAAAGTGGCTTATGCATTTGGTGCTAGATTCTGAGCTGGATTTCACCAGAATCTGTTTAGCCACCTATGTTCACTACCAGGACTTCAAGTCTAGAGGTGCAGAAGTAAACAGTGGTGCAACTTCATTTATTCCTTATCCAGAGGTGGTGGGAAACAGGTGGAAACTTAGTTCTATTCCCTCCCCCATCCCCCACTACCTTGCCAGGAGCAAATTATGACACCTTGGAAGGACATTGTGACTAAGATGTATATATCTCGGTCACAATTTCTTCCAGAGATGGAAACTAAGGATGTTTAGAGGCAGGTAACTGGATAATCGTGTAGTTGATACAATTTATATGGACTGTATGATTAGTCAATAAAGAAAGGCTCTGCACCCGCTGCGGGTCAGCAGTTAACATGTAGTAAGAGCTGGGAGTGCAGGCAGTGCCACTCCTACTACATGTAAACATAGAGCTGCAAGGGGGTAGCTCCTGGACCTGGCATGAGCCAGGACTAAGCTGAGCTTGCTCAGTTCCAGCTTGTGCCAGGTCCAGCAGCTCCTGTCTGTGGGGGGTCCCAGCTCCACACTGGAACCTCCTATGGACAGGGGCTGCTGCTGGAGCAGCCTTCCCTGGTCCCTCTGCAATGATAGAGGTAGCCGCACGGGGGTGGGAGGCACAAGCAGCATGCAGAGACAGTGCTGGGGGGAACCAGCTTTTAAGCCAGCTCCCCCCACCACTGACTCCTGCTTCTCCCCACTTGCTTCTTTGATCAGACATCCCAGTAAGGATGCAAAAGGGTAGTCAATTAGTTGACTACCAATAAGCTCCCTGGGACCTGATTCAGAGGCAGAGGGAGAGGGGGGAATGCCAGCAGTCAACTTGACTACTCTTTTACATCCCTACCGGAAACTCCAGTGCGGATTAAACTTTCCCTTTCAAATTATCCGCAGAAAGGATATTGCTCAAGCAGAGTCAACATGCGATTCCCTGCACTGTGTCCTGCAAATGTGAATCAACTGTACTCTGGGAGGAGTTCCTTTGGGAGATTAGTAGTTGAGCTTTTTCTGCCCATACACCTCCTCTCTCTGTTCCTCCCCTTTCTCTGTTTTTCCTTCCCCTCAATACTTCCAAGAGAGGTCCCATGTTATGAGGCCTATCCACTAGGAACTGGCTGGAGGACACCACCCAGTATGAAGCAGCTCTCAAACTTTAATTATCTGAGGTAAATTCAAAAAAAGCAATCAAGAGATGAAAAAGCTGGAGTCCTTTACCAATCAACCCAAACATCTACTCCCTCATTTCTCAAAATCTTTAAAAATATACTTCCTAATGATTGAGAATGCATCGGTTTTATTTCAGCTCTTCAAACATGACTTATGGAAGATACTGCTAAAGTTTGTTTATCTTTTTTCTTTTTTGATCACTATAAAGCAAAGGGCCAATCCTAGCATTTGTCTGCACATAAAAAATTAATCCAGATTAATATAGGTAAGAAATTTAAAATAGAGTAACTCTTTTTGATTCATTCCATGTGTACTTTTATTCCAGAGTAAGACCTTTTTATTGTAAATGAGCTTAATCCATGTCCAAAGTGAATTAAACTAATTCAGAATAAGGCACACTTATTGCAACATTAATATAATGGCATGTGCAGTTCTGTTATTTCCTAGAGAGTCATGCATGTTGCAGACTGACTCTGAGGTTTAATGTAGTCCCAAAGACAATCACAAAGATAGCCATCTATTTTCTTTGACAGATGCTGTAAATATTTTAGCATGAGCCTGAAAACACAGTTGGATTTGAGGAAACAAATAAGAAGTATTTCACAAATATCAATAGCATTATTGATTCCTTTTCAACGATGTCCTCCAAATGAGATTGCCTCTAGGATGGTGTGAATGAAAACTCCAAGGAGGACATTAATGAATGGAAGCTTGGGAGCTTTGTACGTTGGCATTTAATGTCAGTGTATGTGAGCGCGTGGAGGGGGGAGGGGGGAGGGAACTATGCAGTTTTCTGCCCTCAATTTTCCTTTCAGATGCACACAAGACTTAACAGCGAAGATTGTAGTTACTAACTTTTTAATTAAATATTATTGGTCTTTTATTAATTTACTCTTTGGCTCCAGATTCCAGAATTTGTATGCTATTTTGGGTGGCATAGATTCCTCTAGCAAAATCCTTAGGCCACATCTATATTTGCGGAAAAGTTGACGTTGCAGTGGTGAATCTTCCAGTGTTCCATTAATCAGGTCTACTAAACATTCACTCAGTTGAATGCTGAAGGTGCCCCCATCAACTGTGGTACTCCTTGCTGTCATAAGGAGCAAGAGAAGTTGATGAGAGCGATTCTCCTGTCCACCTCCTGCTGTGGGAATGGCATCAAAGTTCAATTTAAGGTATGTCAACTCCAGTTACATTATTTACATGGCTGGAATTGTGTACCTTAAGGTGCCCTACCCCTGTAGTAGAGATCTCACCTTAGAGTTGTACAGTGCAGTGGATTTATATGAAGAAGGAAAGAAATGTGAAGCTGGGAATCAGTGTATGACAACAGATAGTTCTTCCAGGTTACAAGCAAGAGGTTATTAAGCAATGGAGAAAAATGTGGGTGGTACATCAGCATAGGGTGAACGTGTGTCACTCTAACATTCTGAGGGAGGGGCTACAAATGGAAAGTGGTAGCAGGAGTAGCCAACAGGAAGATGTAAAATGAAATAAGTTAAAGCTGCTACTGCTGTTCACACCCTCCTTTCCCGCCCCACAGCTGCCTTTCTTTCTACACCATGTCCCCTAGACCTTTCTCTATGAGTGCATTAAATACACCCTCACATCAGCTTATGCTAATTTAGGGCAGTTGATAGTGATTTATTCAGACATGAGTCATACTATGTGGCTTCTACATTTGGCCCTACATCTACTTTGAATCAACTCTAAAAGTGCACACAAGTCTCCAAGATATTGAGTCCTGTCACTTTTAATAGGTACCAAACCATCCCTAGCTTCTGTTCCTGACATGTCTTTTGTGGGACAGACTAACAGTCAAACCATTTGGTTCTAACTTCCCAAAACTGCTCCTCTTTGGCTTGTTATAGTGTGGTTATTTTAAGGTTATTTTCTAAAGCCATTTATTCAGTTGTACATTCTACAAACATCTTAGAGGCAAAAGGAAGACTAAGGACAGGGTATGTACACTGCTCAGTGAACAGAGAGAAATGGTCACAGGAAACTTGGAAATGGCTGAGGTGCTTAATGACTTCTGGTTTTGGTTTTCATCAAGAAGATTGATGGTGACAGAAGGCCTAACATAGTGAATGCTACTGGAATTTGGGTACGTTTAGTAGTTAAAATTTAAAAAAGAACAACTTAAAATTACTTAGAAAAGCTAGATGTTTTCAAGTCACCAGGGACTGATAAAATGCATCCTAGAATACTCAAGGAGGTGATAGCGGAGGTATCTGAGCCTTTAGCTCTCATCTTTGAAAAGTCATGGAAGTCAGGAGAGATTCTAGAAGATTGGAAAAGAGCAAATATAGTGCCCATCCATAAAAAGGAAAATAAGAAAAAAAAACAAGAAATTACAGACCAGTCAGTTTAATTTCTGTGCCAGGGAAGATAATGGAGCAAGTAATTAAGGAATTCATCTGCAAACATCTGGAAGGTAATAAGGTGATAGTTAAGGACAAATCATGTCAAACTAATCTGATAGCTTTCTTTGATAGGATAACAAGACTTCTGGATAAGGGAGAAGTGGTGGACATGATATACCTAGAGTTTAGTAAAGCATTTAATATGGTCTTGCATGACATTCTTATCAATAAACTAGGCAAATACAACTTAGATGGGGGCAACTATAAGTTGGGTGCATAACTGGCTGCATAACCATTCTCAGATAGTAGTTATTAATGGTTCACAGTAATGTTGGAAGGGCATAACAAGTGAGATTCTGCAGGGGTGTGTTTTGGGACTGGTTCTGTTCAATATCTTCATCAATGATTTAGATATTGGCATATATAGTACGCTTATTAAGTTTGCAGATGATACCAAGCTGGGAGGGGTTGCAAGTGCTTTGGAAGATAGGGTCATAATTCAAAATGATCTGGACAAAGTGGAGGAATGGTCTGAGGTAAATAGAATGAAGTTTAATAAGGACAAATACAAAGTACTCCACTTAGGAAGGAACTATCAGTTTCACACACAGAGAATGGGAAGGGACTGTCTAGGGAAGAGCACTGCAGAAAGAGATCTAGGGGTCATAGTGGAACACAAGCTAAACATGAGTCAACAGTGTGACACTGTTGCAAAAAAAGCAAACATGATTCTGGGATGCATTAACAGGAGTGTAGTGAGCAGGACACAAGAAGTCATTCTTCTGCTCTACTCTCCACTGATTAGGCCTCAGTTGGAGTATTGTGTCCAGTTCTGGGCACCACGTTTCAATAAAGATATGGAGAAACTGGAGAAGGTCCAGAGAAGAGCAACACAAATTATTAAAGGTCTAGAAAACGTGACCTATGAGGGAAGACTGAAAGAATTGGGCTTGAAAAGAGAAGATCGAGAGGGGACTTGATAGCTGTTATCAAGTATCTAAACAGGTTACAAGGAGGAGTGGGAAAAATATTCTCTTTGGTTTTTGATGATAGGACAAGAAGCAGTGGGCTTAAATTGCAGCAAGGGAGACTTAGGTTGGACATTAAGAAAAACTTTCTGTCAGGGTAGTTAAACACAATATACTTAGGGAGGTTGTGGTATAGCTATCGCTGGAGATATTTAAGAGCTAAATATGAGACAAAAGTGACATTGAGACATCTATCAGAGATGATCTAGATGGTGCTTATTCCTGCTGTCAGGGCAGGGGATGGGATTTGATGACTTCTCGAGGTCCCTCTAGTTCTAGTGTTCTATGAATCTACGATTCAATAGATTCCAATCTATCAGGGTATGTCTACACTAGCCCCCTAGATTGATCTAGGGAGGCTAATGAGGGTGACCAAAATTGCAAATGAAGCACGGGATTTAAATATCCTGCACTTGATTTGCTTGTCTCCGGCCGGTCGCCATTTTAGAAATTGACTAGCCCGAAGTAACTGCCCGCGTCTACACGCGGCAGTGAAAAGAATTCCAAAATAAAGCCCTAACTTGAATTAACTAGTAAACCTCATTACAGGAGGAATACCAGCTAATCTGAGTTAGGGCTTTATTTCGGAATCCCGTTTCACTGCCGCGTTACTTCGGGCTAGTCAATTTCTAAAATGGCGACCGGCCCGGAACATACAAATCAAATATGGGATATTTAAATCCCGTGCTTCATTTGCAATTTCAGTCACCCTCATTAGCCTCCCTAGATCGATCTATGGGGCTAGTGTAGACATACCGTAAGTGAAAGGAGAGGTAAGGAAGGAATGTCACTTGAAGTGCTTAATGCCAACCTCCACCCGCTCCTCTCAATCAGCATTACAGGTTTCATCTCAATGCACAAGTGGCCCCACCACATTACTTCCAGACCACAATACTAGAGCAGAGCTGAAATTTCACAAACAAAAGTTCACCTCTCTCTGATTAAAATGTTTTTAAAATGCACCTAAGCCTTAAATAAACATGTGCCAGGTACAGAGGGCAGTGACTTTTGATGGCCAAATGAGAAGCCCTAGAACAATGGTATCAAATTGTTGTTTGTTGAGAAGAAACATAATTTTGCCTATCCAAGCTCACAAAGACTGAAGAATTCTAATGGAAACTTTTACTGTTCAGATACCTTTGCAATAGAAAACCTTGTAATTTAAAAGCCAGACTTTTAGGCCTTCTCCCATTCCAGGATAATTTGTTTCCCATAAATGAAGATTCACTTCACAAAGTATTCTAATAGATGCAGATCTTTGAGTAAAATGAATACTTTGCGCATATAATGAATCCCGAGAAACATACCACAACTATGAGAGATTGGACCCCTGTATAGTTCTCTTATACACTATTGAAATAATATTTGCACAAAGTATGCCTTGTGAAATGTCACTTGAAAACTCACAATTTGCTGAGTTTTTTGTCCTGGTAAAATATGTGTGGCAATACTGTATATAAAGTTCCACTATATGGTGTTACTAAAACATGTTAAAGTCTGTAAAGTAGCCAAACTAGTTCTCCACAGAAAAAGGACAAGCTGATACTTCAGCCAGGTTTAATCAAGGCCAATGGGTGCTAAGTGGCTATTCATTGACAGAAAAAGGGGGAAAATGTACATCTCAGAAAAGAAAAGAGCATGGAGTTCCCATTCATACTGTCTGCCTGTTGCCATGCTTCCAGCTGGAGATGCTTATAAAAGAAGGAAGGGGACTTTAAAAAGAAAGGGGAGAAACCCCAAGGTCACCCTTCCTCTTGTTGCCCATTGAGTCATTGCACAAGAAGGAAAAATAGGGCCATTGCACAGAAAAAGGGAACCTGGCCTAAGAAGTTTGACCAGTAAGATTGTTGAGAGCATGCAGTGAGAAAAGACCTTGTTTTGAATTTATCATAGTTTCTTTAGTTAGGCATTAGTTGGGATTCATTCTTATTTTTCTAGTACTTTTATGCCTCATTACTCATATATACTTAAAATCCATTACTTTGTAGTCAATGAAACTGATGTATTGCTTTATCTAACACAGTGTGTTTGAACTGAAGTGTTTGGATAATCCCAAGCAGATCTGAGTATATTATTTCTACTGATAAAATGACGGACAGTATATGAGCTTGTATTGCCCAGGAGAAGGCTGGGTACTATAGGACATATTTTTCTGGTGGGAAATCTGGCATTGGGAGTGTAGTATAGGGTCTGCAGTATAGCTCAGACTGATACAAGCCAGGGTATAACTAGCAGGCAGCAAACACACACAGACCTAGCTGGGAAAGACATGTATGGTGAAGGCTGTTTGTGAGCACTGCTGCCTGGAGGCCATCACAGGAAAATGGTGTAAACGACACCCCAGGTTAGAGGGCAGGGCGATGCAACAACTCACTAGTCTAGAATGCAACCAGAATACAAAACAACAACATAGTCAATACTATGGCTGATCAAGGATTTTTCAACAGAATGGCGTAAGTTCCTACATCACATCCTAAGTGAGTGCCCTCAGCTGCAGGCAGCAGAGCCATTCTTTTTGCCTGGCCCAATTGATATTTAATTATTTATGCAAAGTGAAGCAGCTCCAACAGAGAGAACACCCATGCCAGATTAGCCAATAACCTGGTGGCTGGAACATTCAGAGACTATGAGAAAAACACAACACCAAATCCCTGCCCTGAACCAGGCAGAACAAAGACTTGAGCCTTTGTCTACTACATCCCAGGTGAGTGCCCTAAGCACGGGGCTATTTGTTAGTGGGAGTCTCTCTGCTTTTCCAAGAAAAAACTTCACAGCAATTTGGATTAGTTTCAGTGTTGAACAGAAAGAAGATAGAGATATCAAAAACTATTTCTCATCCAAGTCTAATCAGTACCCCTTTTCACAACTGCTTGATCCAGAATTTAAAATGACCCTGTATGATGACATTAGGAAACTAAATCCCTAGAAGCTAGAAAATTAAAGATGATTACTAGCTACTAGCTACTATAGCCTTACTGTAGAATCCCTTTTCATATAATCATTACAAGTTCTTTCTCTTTTCTATCACAAGGGACACTATGGGAACATGGAAAACAAATTTAAACTCCAAGGCTGCATCTAAACTGGCAAGATTTTGCACAAATATTTTTAACGGAAAAGTTTTTCCATTAAAAGTATTTGCGCAAGAGAGCGTCTGCACTGGCATGGATGCTTTTGCGCAAAAGATGCTCTCTTGCGCAAGAAAGCTCCAATGGCCATTTTAGCCATCGGGCTTTCTTGCGCAAGAAATTAACTTGGCTGTCTACACTGTCCCTCTTGAAGAAGAATACTTGCTCAAGAGGGCTTATCCCTGAGCGGGAGCGTTGGAGGCAAATACTCGCGGCCAGTGTAAACAGGTGGCAAGATTTTGCACAAAAGCAGCCACTTTTGCGCAAAATCTTTCCAGTCTAGACGCAGCCTGAAGAGCAGGCTAAACTCCTGAATTGAAAGTCAGGCCTTTACTGGCATGAGAATAAGAATCATAGAATCATAGAACACTACAAGTGGAAGGGACTTCAAGAGGTCAACAAGTCCAGACCCCAGCCCTCAATAAGATTGAAACCATATATCGCCGAATTATAGTCTTGGTTCTGTCAACTGATTCATTCTGTGACGAGTGGGAAATCATTCAACCACAGCTGTAAAATGGGTGCATGATATGTACATCAAGACCAGTCTCTTGATGGCTACTGAGAAGATTAATTAAATAACATTGTTAAAACACTTGATAGATGAAAAGTGTGAAGAATTAGTATAAAATGTGATTAGTCTCTATGTCCCTGGCCTCTGTTTGCCAGAAACTGGGTATGGGTGATCTTTAACTCAAAATAGTAATGTGAGAACAACTGCTGTGCACTGCAAAGCTACCAATATTAAAAACTTGAGTTTTCCTATTGTCTATTGGTTTATCCTGGGTTGATGGGACTCTCAGATAACTGGAATTTTTAGATAACCAGAACACCCTAATCCCCGAGCTTGCTTGATATCATAGGTTTTACTGTACTGGATTAGATGGACCATTAGTCAGGAGCAAAATGGCCATTCTTATGTTTTTCTCTTTACAGAGTGAGGCAATGTATGGAAATAGCCTTTTCTTCCTATTTTTGAAGAGCCAAGTATCACAATGCTAAGTGTAACCCACACACCTTGTATGGTTCATTGTCCCATGAAGTAGCACTTAGACCACTTACAGCAACAGATAAGAACAGCCTAGACTGCAGCCTAGACTGAGAGCCAGCTGGCTTTATAACTCAAGCTGTAGAGGCTCCTCTACTCAGCCCCAGAAGTCCCAGATTGAATATTGTGGTCCAATAGCAACATTTGTAATTAGTGAAATAAAACCTGTGTTTTATAGTACTGACTGATGTAGAATTCCTTCAATGATGCTCTTATCGTGAAGTGCATTGCACTGGAAAATGTCATTAATCCTCATACCCATAATTGAATTTGTCCTTTGCTCAGATCTAAAATAAATGGTATCTATGAAGCTGATAATGTTTGCCATGAATCTCCTTTGAAATATGGACCTTTAAAGGTGCTTCAGAACACGCACAAAGGAAATGTTACCAAACTACTTACGATAAGTCATTTAGGTCCATAATATCAATTTGTTTTATTTTTTCTGTACTTTTTGTATTAGAGAGCTGCCAAACCTGCTTTATAGTAATGAATGAGACCAAGAATTATGCTACAGTTTGCAGCATTCGTGCCATTTTTATTCTACACAATACATTTAAATGAAATATGCATGATCTGAAGGGGTAGCTGCTATCGGAGCTGAAAACAAACATGTTCTCCTATCATCTTCATGCTATAGTACCTTGTTGTACTTCATACTCATCATTTCTGTGCTCCCAACCCTGGCAGTTAAAGTTTCTAAAAATGATGCATCTCTCTCAGCCTTCCCTGAACCATACCGAATAGCATGTGTTCCCAAGCCCTATTTACATAGGAATACAGGAACTGCTTTAGCAAGCAACAGAAACTTCAGAAAGAATGGATAGATAGTCTGGTCTCACTGCTTCACTAGGAGCAGAACCAGACAGACTAAGAATGAGGTGGATATTCAGCCCTCTACCAGATCTCTCTTGCCCAGGTTGAACTTAATACAAGTGATTTTCATCCAAGTCAGTTAGTTGGAAGATTCATATGGCTTCATCTATAGCCTTGTTTAAACTGGCAGCTGAACATAGGGTTTGTGTAGTGTGGTAAGGGCCCCTCTTTCCCCGGCCAGTGTTTGGCCCCATAGCCCTCCCCAGAAATTAGACCTTCAGCTGTTTTTCTAGAGTAGGGAGGCCTAACCACTCCTTCTGGGACTCCATCCCCTGCTGCCCTATAACTGTTGGTACTTTTTCTCTAACTCTTGCTTTCTGTTTCTCCTTTACCTCTCCTTCTTGTCTCTCACTTGAGAGGCTTTTAAAAGCCTCCAGCAGGCCTAAAGTGGAGTCAGCTGGCCCCAATCCACCTGGACCAGCTCCCTGCCAGCTGCTCCTAATTCTCCTGCATCCCTTCACCTCTAATTAGCAGGCCTTTTACCCTTTTTGGATTGCTTCCTCCCCATTCTGTAGCAGCCCCTCTGGCCTGACCTTGTCACAGTAACTATATGCTGCAGTGAAAATCAGACTGAATCCACACCTTGGTCTGTAGCTCCCCATGGGTGTGCCCTTCCAGTTCAAGTGTTCAATAATTCTATAGCAGTGAATGCCTCCAGCAGGGGAAATACTGTGAGGAAAGATGCTAATTCTGCTGCCTCTCTGCTGCTAGAACCAGTCCCTACAGCAGTATCCATTCCCTGTGGAGGGGAAAGACTTCAGCATTACACTATTAAAGTTACATGGTAGAAAGGGAAGACTCTATTTAGGTGTGTAGGGAGCATACAGGATACATACAAACCGGGCTCAGGTGTGACTTTGTAGCTACACACCTAAGCATTGCCTCACCACTTACATTGCTATTTGCACCTGGGTTAGGAAGGTGTGTAGTGTATATCCTGTGTATGCAGCCACAAGTATAAGAGAAGACATAGATCTGAGTAGTATCATGATTATACCATAGCCCATAATTAGAGCTGGTTGTGTAACCCACACATGTTTACTGTCCCATATAGTTGCACTTTGATCACTTACAGCAACAGATAAGAACAAGAGACATCTACAGCCTAAGCTGAGTTAGCTCAAACAGTTAGCTCAAACAGAGGTTCCTACACAGAGATCCCAACTTCAAATCTGCCTCTTGGTGCTTATAGTTGCAAATGATTTGACTTAGTAGAAAATGCAGTTACATTGAATTATTAGGGAATATTTTATTTAAACCAATGTTCACTCATTTTGAAATGTTCTGTGGGAATCCGTGAATTTTAGAAGGAAAACTGTTTACATTCATCATTTCAGCTTTCTCATTTTGTTTCAATAGTTTCCAGATATGTCCCTGAGATGAGATAAAAATGTTTGGTTTTATTAACATTTCAGTTCATTTTGTTTTTATTTGTATATTACATGTAATAGTTTATTTTATGGTGTTTTCATGTTATTGAAACAAAAGGTCACGAACATGAAGTATTATGAATGTTCCAAACTAAAATATTTCAACATTTGTGTTCTGTGGACATTTTTGAAATGGTGCTTTTTGCTCCAGTTAGGAATGACAACAAAATTCCTAAATATTAGAATTTCCCATGGAATAGAACTTCTGTTTTCCAGCCACTTGCACCCAAATTGCTCAACAACTTCTGTAGGGGTAAACTGAGGCAGTCCATGGTATTTTGCTAAGAACCCTTATTCAAATCCTAAATTTGAGGCAAGGCCTGGCAACACACAGAACAAGCAGTTAACATGAGCCTGGTCACCCTGGCAACCACATTCCAAAAGGGCCTCACTCGGATAAGACCCTGGCTGCTACCAAAACAAACTTCACGGAAGTTGTTCTCAGTGTCTCCTTTAATCCTAGATAATAAGCCTGGAATCCAAGGACCACACCAACATGAGGCGGTATCATCCCGTAGTAGATGCATTATAATTTCATCAGACAAAATTGCCATTAACATGACTGTTAAGAACATAAGAACGACCGTACTGGGTCAGACCAAAGGTCCTTCTAGCCCAGTATCCTGTCTGCCGACAGTGGCCAGCACCAGGTGCCCCAAAGAGGGTGGACCGAAGACAATGATCAAGCGATTTGTCTCCTGCCATCTCTCTCCAGCCTCTGACAAACAGAGGCCAAGGACACCATTTTATGTTGGCTTATTTAGCTTATTAGCATGGTTTAATTGGTGATGGGCAGAGATTCTGTGTAACCTTCATAGTTTATTGGCTTACATGATCATTTTGTATTGCTGCTAGAACCTATGAAACCACTTCTACTCTGCCCATCTTCTGCCTATATAATCTATTGTAATATTTTGGTTAAGCAGTGTTCACCAGGGTAACCCCTGAGGGATGCTCCACCAGCTGTGTGCAATAAATCCTCTGCTTGTTTTCACCTGTATCCAGAGTGTCCAGAATTATTCCCTACAACCTCCCCAATGGCTGAGCAGTTCCCTGGTCAAAAGGGATGGCAGGACTGATCCCTGTGAAACTTCTCCAATGGGGTGTTTCTTTTTGAAGTAAATGTTTTCTCATCACCATGCTTGGAGTTCCAGCAAACAATAACGATCTGAACCATTTTAAGACAACACTTTCTTGTGAGCCAACCACAGACTGAGCCAATCAGCAAAGGTTAAAGAGACATAGTGAGCTCGATGAACCTTGTTTCACTTCACCTCCTGTGGGTGTCAAACTTTCAGGGAGGAGGTAAAAGGGTGAACATGGCTTAGGTGGGGGCTGATAGGGAAAGAGGGCAGATTTCTGGTCTCGTTTAGTGAGAGAAACCCAGCTGGAGCGAGGGACTTGAGTTGAGCTATGGGCAGACACAGCCTCCCCTAAGGGTGATAAACCTACAACTGAGTACTCAAGGCAACTGTGGAAAAAAACACAAGGGAAGACTCGCAACAAGGGAGTTGATGAACCCTGACCAAGGCTCTCTGCATCCATGTAGAGGCCAGAAGTGCAGAATCCAAATGAAGATACGGTGACCACCGTCAGGACTTGGCCCTAATGTTTTTCTAGGGGATGCAATTGGACTTTCAGACTTATTTTGTATTGACATGGAGTCCAGAGAGAAGGATATTTGTTCCATAAATAAGTGCTGTGCAGTCACAACAGGTACATACCGTAAATACATCACCACAAAGGAATGCCATTTAAAAGGGTTGTTTCAGTGGCTCTTCCTAGTAATGCTGTAAACTCCAAATTGATGACACGATAGACAAAGCTTTGTCACAGATAAAAGGAGCAAAAAACTGGAAAAATTGATGTGATTGCTACGCTGATGGATTTGATAATAGGAGCTGAAGACAAGTAAAGAAATACATTGTGGGAAGAAATAAGGGAGATAAACAATAACTTAAAACTGCCCATCCCTCTAAAATAGCAGTTTCCTTAAAGTTTACCATAGACATACAACCGTTGCTCTGCCATAAAATTGCCATGCTAGATCCTTAAAAAGATTCATAGATGCACTAGCCAATTATGTGCCTTCTACCGTCAGGGAACTGGAGATGATGGAAGGTAGAGAAAATCAGCTTTTTCTATGAGCTGCCTTCCCTGAGATTCTAAAGGAGTAGTATCCATGGTAGCAATCATACCCTCCTACTTTACCTTCCTTTCTGCATCACTTACAGTCTAACACAGGGTGAGCACGAACTACGTATTTCTCAGCTTCCTTGGCTGGCTCAGGGCTGATTTTTACAGTAGTCTTCACACATGGGAAGTGTTCCTAGTAATTGCTGGGGACCAGCCAAGAATAGTTATGTGAAATGGTGATATCTTTCTGGAAGCACATTCGCTGCCTGCCCCATGCATAGACAGGGCAATCAACGGCTAACCATCCACCACATGGAGTAATTCAGACTAGTAGTCTACACCCAGCAGTGGAAGAAATAAAATCATTTCACCTTTTGGGTGAAGACTCTCACTCTCTGTCTGGATAGCCTTTCCACTGTGTCCTTTTCAGAAGTAGAAGCAATACGTTGTGTTATCAGTTAGGTGGGAAAACATTTTTTCAGGCCTGTATGCTATGTCACAATATTTAACGAGGGGCTTTATTTTATGTTTCAATGTATTTGGAAGCAAAATTAAGGGTGATGCTGAAAATGACCGTTACCCTGAGATGAGGTAGAATCAAAATAAAAATTGGCCATTGTTCAAAATGAAGATTCCATTTTTCCCAAACTGCAAGTTAGGGAAGGAAGTTAGGAAGCATCACTGGTCTGCAGAGTCATGCAGAAGAGATAGCTGAAAGATGGGAAGTAGTCTTGGGAAGTATCATCAATAGAGCTGTATGAGTACTTCACAATGAAATCCCCAAGTCATATTTCACTTCGATGATTCCATAGGAAGTGCCCCAGAAAATCAGACCTAAGATCCATCTGTTATGCTGTCTCTGATTATGGCCAATATCATGTGTTTCAGAACAAGGATCAACAAAAACTAATATTGGCCAATTAGAGAATAATCTGTCGATAGAAGGCAAGGTATCAGTTATTGGTGTATTCTTGGAAGCACGAAGTTTTGCATCTTGGGATGAGTAGGAAAGACCATAAAGAGATATAAGAAACATTAAGAAAATAATATTTCAGGGGAGAAGCAGCAAGTAGATAGAGTTTTCTGAAAAGCATCTCCACCTCCTACTCAATGGCATAGTGGAGAAATGCTTTGCGCTTGGTCCTGATCTGGGGAGAATTTTCCATGACTTCTGAGGCCTTTAGTTAAGCATGTTGGACACATCTAGCTTGATCATTGCAATCAACTAAGACTTACAAAATGGGAAGTCATGCTTAACGAGCTTGATTAACTTCCCAGAGAAAGTGACAGGGAGAGTGGCAGTGGCTGTGATTTACTTTGGCTTTAAGAAGCCATTTCTACAGAATTATAGTGAAAACAAATGCCAAATATTAGCAATAATCATATCCATGATAATCCACAGGATTAAAATTGGCCTGATCATTGAGTGATGGTATTTACTAGTCTTCTAATGAAAATGGCAGAAGACTCTTTGTTTAAGTTATTTACAATGAATTGGACAACATTTCTGGACTACATTATGCCTCGCCTTTATGTCCACACTTGAGAGACTAGGGAAAGGTTGAAAAGGTCTATCTGATTCAAACTACTAGTTCAAAATTCTGTCACAATGACAGCTATGTCTGCACTCTGGGAGCACCCATAAGAAAGTGTGGCATTCCAGAGGGGACAATGAAGGAGGAACTATGGTGCCATGTCCCTTTGCATCAACAATGGGGCTGTTTGGCAATACATTGTGGAGCAGTCTATGGCATTCCAAACATGATGGATCACCCTCCATACTAAGCTGCGTGGGGTGTGGGAATGAGACCATAGATGATGCCTTCCTTTATAGTCCCCTCGGGAGCTTCCCATTGGATAGTGCACTGCCCAATTTTCAAGCCAGTGACAAGAGCCATAATGTGTCCCTTAATCTCCAAATCACATTCATATAGAGACAGAGCCAAATGGGAAAGCATGTACCTCATTAGCAGCACATCATCTACTGAGTTTGGGAGGTCAACCAAAAAAAAAAGAAAACCCACCAGACCTGGATGTGATTTGGCTTATACAGTGTTAAAACCATCATGGTTTGGGTCATTCAGGTACAGGGCCTAATTGTGAGCCCCTCACACACGTATGTACCCAGCGACTCTCACAAGTAGAATCATAGAACATTAGAATTGGAAGGGATCTTGAGAGGTCAGTGAGTCCAGTACCCTGCCCTCAAGGAATGACCAAGCACCATCTACATCATCCCTAATAGATGTCTATCTGATCTGCTCTTAAATATCTACAGTGATGAAATTTTTCCTAATGTCCAACCTAAGTCTCCCTTGCTGCAATTTAAGACCACTGCTTCTTGTGCTATCATCAAAAGCCAAGAAGAATAATTGTTCCCACTCCTCCTTGTAGCCTGTTTAGATACTTGAAAACAGCTATCATGTCCCCTCTCGATCTTCTCTTTTCAAGCCCAGTGCTTTCAGTCTTCCCTCATAGGTCATGTTTTCTAGATCTTGAATCATTTTTGTTGCTCTTCTCTGGACCTTCTCCAATTTCTCCATATCTTTCTTGAAATGTGGTTTCCTGATTTGCCTACCTAGCTTGAATTAATAAGCTAGTATAGACATACCCCCACCCTAGTTCGAACTAGGGTGGCTAATGTAGGCATTTGAACTTGCAAATGAAGCCCGGGATTTAAATATCCTGGGCTTCATTTGCATGTTCCCGGTTGGGCACCATTTTTAAATGCCCATAGTTAGAACTATCGGCCTGCAGCTACACGCAGCACAGACTAGGTAGTTCAAATTAAAGCTCCTAATTTGAACTCTCGTTAAACCTCCTTTCAGGCGGGTAGTTCGAACTACGGGCATTCAAAAATGGCACCCGCCCGGGAACATGCAAATGAAGCCCAGGATATTTAAATCCTGGGCTTCATTTGTAAGTTCGAATGCCTACATTAGCCACCCTAATTTGAAGTGTAGACATACCCTTTCTGCAGTGCTCTTCCCTAGACAGTCACTTCCCATTCTCTATGTGTGAAACTGATAGTTCCTTCCTAAGTGGAGTATTTTGTACTTGTCCTTATTAAACTTCATTCTATTTACCTCACACCATTTCTCCACTTTGTCCAGATCATTTTGAATCATGACCCTGTCCTCCAAAGCACTTGCAGCCCCTCCCAGCTTGGTATCATCTGCAAACTTAATAAGCGTACTCTCTATGCCAATATCTAAATCATTGATGAAGTAGTCCCATTGATTCTAACTGATTATAGTTTCTAGGTGGATATTATTAGCTGGCCCTTAGTCTCAGTTCTGTGACTGCAAGTGGGTAGCATTCATTTGGGAGGGAGGAGATAAGTGAAGTGACTGGTTCTTATTAAAAAATACATCAGGCTACCTCTACTCTGCAAAGCTATTTTGGGATACTAGAATACCCTGAAATAGCTATCCCACATTTCACAGCAAGCCCATTATTTTGGGTTCGCTATTCTGACATCCCTGTAAATCTCAATCCATGAGGAGTAGAGGACATTTCAGAATAGCAGGTTATTTCAAAATTTGGTGCTGTGTAGACAGCGCCAAATTACAAAATAAGCTATTTCAAAATAAGATTGAAATAAGATATGCAATTTGCATAGCTCAAAATGTATATCTTATTTTGAACTATGATGTAGGGTAGATGTAGCCTCAGTGAGTTAAAGTAGAGGACTAAATAGCAGGATATGAAAATCTGAAGTTATATGAATACTAAGAAAAACCATGCCCAAAAAGAAGAAAGATGGTCCCAACCAGGAAAAATGAAGGTGAGTGAAGAACAGCCCAACATTTTAAACCATTCTCCTGGGCTACGTCTACACTGGCCCCAAATTCCGGAAAAGGGATGGAAAGCAGGTAAGTCAGAATAGGGAAATCCGCGGGGGATTTAAATATCCCCCGCAGATTTAAATAAACATGTCCGCCGCTTTTTTTCCAGCTTGGGAAAAAGCCAGAAAAAAGCGTCTAGACTGGCGCGATCCTCCGGAATAAAGCCCTTTTCCGGAGGATCTCTTATTCCTACTACCTGAAAGTAGGAATAAGAGATCCTCCGGAAAAGGGCTTTATTCCGGAGGATCGCGCCAGTCTAGACGCTTTTTTCCGGCTTTTTCCCAAGCCGGAAAAAAAGCGGCGGACATGTTTATTTAAATCCGCGGGGGATATTTAAATCCCCCGCGGATTTCCCTATTCTGAGTTACCTGCTTTCCATCCCTTTTCCGGAATTTGGGGCCAGTGTAGACGTAGCCCTGGTGTCTGTAAGGAGTTAGAAATATATACAGAGCATTGAGCTGAACAAATAGAGGAAACCACAGTCAATTAGAGTAGATCCTTATGCCACGAACAAAGGGTCAGTCAGGTCACAGCTCAAGTGTTGTGTTTTGTTCTGGTTAATATATTACAGACAGGGTATGGAAGAAATGAGTAAAGTACAGAAGAGGTAAAAAAAAAAGGGATTAAAGTATTTTTTGCCCATCAGGAATGGCTACATAAAAAGAACACAGACTAAGGGAATGTCTACTCTATAGTGTTATTTTGAAATATCTTATTTCAAAATAGTTATTTCGAAATTGCTTATTTTGAAATAACTCTTCTACACACAAAATACATTTTGAAATAGTGCATCCTGAGTGGACTCTGAATCACATTTAAGGCTGGCTGGAACCAGTTCTTACTATGTGGGGCTGCTGCCTGAGCCTATCTCAGGTCTGTGCTTACAAGAACCCCCCCAGACAGCCAGTTATCAAGTTTCCCTGCTTGCTTGTCTATGTCGATGAGGGACAGGAAAGCATTTTGTCTCTGTGTGCTCTGGTTGCTCTCATTCGGGACACCACACCACTCTGCAACATGGAGACAGAGCTTCCCCTGGGCACTTTGGTGCTTCTCTTGGATGAGCTGCTGAGAGCCTGGCTGCACTCTCTGCAGGCTGCCATCCAGGAGGTCCATTGCGGGGCTGTGAATATCCAGGAGGCCCTGCGGGAGAGCTTCCACCCTGAGGAGCACTAAGAGCCTCCCTGGCCTACCCCACTGGGGGGTTATGCCTCATTCCTCCCTCTACACAGCAGGACACCCTCCCTTCACAAGCCCCCTCTACACAGAGGCAGGGGACATCTCCCCCCCCCCCCCCACCTCGGCCACAATTAACTTTGATGTGTAGGCATACCCTAAGGTATGTTGGTACTGCTTGTTACTCCTGTAACTCTGCAAAGGCAACACAGCTAAAAAGGAGTGAGCTGTTTTCTGATCCTGTTCAAGCATCATTAAGAGAACTGCTAATGAAATCAGCTGTACCTATGTAAACATATTAAAAAATGGGTTGGCAGATGAGAAAATTCTCTGAGAATAATTTAGCCTGCTGAACATTTATTACTGAAGTGTAGTAGCCAAGAAGCAATTATACAGTTTAATAAAGATACTAATTCTTGACCTTAATACTGCAGAGAGGCCTCATTTATAAAACTCAGTTCCCGACAGGAGTTCTGGCTTTACCTTCTTCAGCCACAGTGACCCTCAGTCATCAACAAAAGAGAAAAACACGAATATAATCAGCTAAAGAGTTAGACTGGCCTGCACAGTTGCACTGGAACAATGTTTAGACTAGGGGTGCTGAGGTGCACCCCAGTGCCCCTGGATTCTATCTTCACCCCTCACTGCTCCCTAGAACTAGGGTCAGGAGCAGGGTTTTGGCTCTGGGAAGTGGTGGTGGTGGGGGGGGGGAGATGCAGACAAGGATAAGGTAGCTGATATTGGTTCCACAGCTGGGACCAATGGCCAGGACTGGCAGTGGAGTTCCGGAGCATGCGGCTGAAGGCTGGGACCCCAGGACTAGCAGTTGACATTGGACCAGCAGTATAGTTCCTGGCACAAAGCCAGTGGCTAGGGCCCTGTGAGTGGGGCTGGCTACCGAGACTCAGGGCCAGAAGCAGAGACCCAGGGTTTTGGGTCAGTGGCTGGGATCTGGGGTATATAGCATGGTGCTGGTGGTCAGGACCCTGCACAACACCTGGGGATGCTGCAGTAACCGTCTTATCTCCCGCTCTGCATCTCCAGTTCCCATGCCTATGGGATCTTAGAGGGAGACATACACAGGTTACAGGTGCTAGGCAGACAAGTGGAGGAGTTAAATGAGTTGTAAGGCTTCTATCTTTCCATCAGTCTCATTGTACTAGAAACCAAACTGGGCTACATTTCCAAAAATGATATTCAGAACATGATGAAAATATCCAGTAAGTGTATGGTCAGACTGATGTGCATGTGAACACTTTATTATGTTTCCCATATATTGTAGGCTGGGTAGCCCTTAAAGGGGAGTCAGGTGCAATGTTGTATGTAGCCTAGCAGTTATCCCCCAGTAGGTTCTGATCTGGCAATGGAATTGTGATCTGAGATGTGAAAGTCACATGAATGATGATATAACCAGGAGGAAAAGCCAGTTAGAAGGATCCAGGGGAGAGGAGGTAGGGAGTCCCCTCATTATGGGAAGGGACTGGGATTCAAATTGGAGACAGAACCCCATGGTTTGCTTTGGAAAAGGGGAAAGACACAAAGAGACAGTCATGAGGGAGTGGAATGACAGAAGAGGAAGGAGGAACTGGGAGGACCTAGAGAGAAGCCACAGACCTGAGAGCTAGATGGAAGCTATGTTCAGCAGAGGCTGCTAGGAAGATGCCCTAGGGACTTAGAGATAGGATGTGGCCCAGTATGTCTAAGGGAACAGACCTTGATGCCCAATACAAAGTCCTTGGGCCAGAAACCAGATCAGCAGCATTGGGTTTCCACCAAGGTCAGGAGCATACAAGCCTGATGTAAGTACTATTGGGCCCAGGTTGTGTCTGAAGACTAAGCTTCAAGGAGGGGCTATGGAATACCCCAAAAGGAAATAAAAAGTTCTTTTGTGTTGAGACATTTCTGAGCTTTGAATGTAGTTTTTTAACCTAGAAAATGTCCAGACACAACATGCACAGCCAGAGGGCAAAATCATGACAGAACCAGGCCACCGTAGAGTCAAAGTAAAGGTCAACAGGAAGCACTAGATGCAGAAACTCCAGCAGCACCATGACCTGATGGTGGTATGTGTAACTGCTTCCACCATATTTGGAAAATAAAATGAGTCTATATGCACAATCGTTTAAAAATAAATTGGGTTGTGGGAGAGTAAAATATTAGACACACAGGATGGATGAGGTCACTTCTTTTATTGGAACAACATCTGAGAGAGACAAACTTTTCAGCCACAGAGAGCTCTTCTTCAGGTCTAGGAAAGATACCCGGAAGAAGTATGACTGGAAGAATAGCTCTGTATGGGCATATCTACACAGCAGGACTAAACTCAAAATACTTTACACAACTCAAGCTACGCTAATTGCGTAGCTTAAGTCGAAATAGCTTATTTCGACTTTTGGTGTTGTGTACACTGCAGTTATTTCGAAACAGAGGACTCTTCTCCCAACTTCCCTTTTTCCTCATACGAGGTTTACAGGAGTTGGAGTAAGAAGCCCGTTATTTCAAATTTATTTTGAAATAACAGGCTTGCTGTGTAGACACGCAATACATTATTTTGAAATAACTGACGTTGTTTAGAAATAACGCTGCTGTTTGGACATGCCCTATGGCTCCTAAGTTTATCTCTCTCAACAACAGAGGTTGGTGCAAGAAAAGATATTACCTCACATACCATGCTTCTTTTATATCCTTGGACTGACATAGCTACCACTACACTGAATCGAGGAAAATATGCCATTGAAAGTGATCACACTGTAGAACTTTAAACGTTAGAAATTATTTAAGGTATGTGTAAATCAGACATATAAAGCATGTAGTTCATTACATGCAGTACATAACTCCATGCAGGGTTCACAATTGCCTACTGGCTAATTGTCCAGATAATCACATGTTCTGGGTTTGCTTTAAAAAATGTAACTTACTCTGGCTATGGCCAAATTAAAAAGAGGGGGAAAAACAGCCTTATGCTCCTTTTTATGGCAAGGATAAATAGGGAAGTTACAAAGTGCTTGAAGAGCAATGACTCTTTATCCTACATTACATTCACATGCCTTGGTTTTATCCATCATGAAGACCTGATGTCCTTTTCTGTAATAGTTGAGCATATAATCAAAACTGCAAAGAGCCACTATATTTGCATTAAACTCAAAATGAACCAAGCCATAAAACTGCTTCAATTGCACCTAGCATTAAATGAACATTATGGCTAATGCATTTGGCTTTATGCCACTTTTTCTACTTGGGTAAATTAACAAAAACAATAGGGCTTTCAGGAATTATTTTTATAGGAACTGTATTTATATTTGCAAATAAAGAAATTCCCATGAAAACTATGGTCCAATATGGTGGGGCGGGGAGAAATACACAAATATGTCTTTTGCACTGAAATACATCACCATTACCACTTGCAAATGTGTCTATTGTAACTTTATCATACCTTTCTGAGGGTGAGGTTCTAGAGGGGGAAGATGGTCTTGAGGATAAAACAATGTTTGGTAATCAGATTACCTATTATTGTTTTAGGGATTTTCACTGCATCAATGAGTGGTCTAGGGCAACTCATTTAAAACATCATCATGCCTCAGTGTAGCTATCTTTTTTATAGAATGATATTGCTGAGCTGTGTCACATGACTGAGTGCCCTTGGCTGAAGGATGCTGCATTAGTGCACATTATTGTACAGGCAGTCCCCAGGTTTCGTACAAGATAGGGACTGTAGGTTTGTTCTTAAGTTGAATCTGTATGTAAGTCGGAACTGGCGTCCAGATTCAGCCGCTGCTGAAACTGATCAATTTCAACAGTGGCTGAATCTGGACGCCAGTTCCGACTTACATACAGATTCAACTTAAGAACCCCAGGCATCCCCAAGTCAGCTGCTGCTGAAACTGATCAGCGGCTAATTCCAGGAAGCCTGGGGCAGGGGCTTCCTGTAGTCAGCCGCTGGTCAGTTTCAGCAGCGGCTGACTTGGGGACGCCTGGGGCAGAGCAGCTGGGGTGCTGCTGGGTTGGTCCAGTAGCACCGCCGCTCCTCGGCGCTACTGGACCAACCCAGCAGCACCCCAGCTGCTCTGCCCCAGGTGTCCTGATTCAGCCGCTGCTGAAACTGATCAGCAGCGGCTGAATCAGGACTCCTGGGGCAGAGCTGCTGGGGTGCTGCCGGGTTGGTCCAGTAGCGCCAAGGAGCAGTGCTGCGGGACCAACCGGCAGTGCCCCACCTGCTCTACCACAGGCCCGGGGCTTTGCTCCATGTCTCCCTGGTCTGCTGGGGGGGGCGCACTATCTGCGTCCCCCCCCTAGCAGACCAGGGAGACGCTGAGCAAAGTGGAGGAGGACCCAGGCGGGACCGTGGCGCTGATCTGGAAGCGCCGCGGTCCCGCCCGGGTCCTTCGGGTCCTTCGCCGCTTTGCTCTGCGTCTCCCTGGTCTGCTGGCTCCTCTCCCCTCCCCCCCAGCAGACCAAGGAGACGCAGAGCAGCTTTTCTCGCCCCGGAGATAGAACACAGGGACTAAAACTGAAGGGAACTCTCAAAATGTTTCTCTTCATGGCCCCATCCTACCCACTGCACTGATTATTTTCATTTTTCAGAGGACTCTTGATACACAGAGACTACATCTACACTGCGAGTTTTCAAGGCATAAAATATGCTAATGAGGGACTCATTTGCATGAGTCACAATCTCATTTGCATATTTTCTGCCTATATATTTTTGTGCTAGGGTTTTTGCCCAAAAACAAGAAGTGTGGATGTTTTCTTTTTGCGCAAAACCCCCTTTTCCCACAAGTTCCTTATGTCTCAAAAAAGGGGGTTTTGCACAAAAAGAAAACATCCACACTGCTTGTTTTTGCGTAAAAACCCCAGCGCAAAAATGGATCAGCAGAAAATATGCAAGTGAGTTTGAGACTCATACAGATGAGTCCCTCGTTAGCATATTTTTGCTGAGAAAACTCAGGGTACGTCTACACTACAGCGCTAGTTCGAACTAACTTAGTTCGAATTAGTTAATTCGAACTAAGCTAGTTCGAACTAACGCATCTAGAACTAAAAACTAGTTCGAACTAGCGTTTTGCTAGTTCGAACTAGTAAGTCCACATTGAGTGGACTCTGAACAGGGCTTAAGGCTGGCCGGAAGCAGTGCCGGCAGGGCATAAAAGGAGGACTTAGAGCATGGAGATGCTGTCTCAGGCTAGCCGAGGGCTGCGCTTAAAGGGTCCCGACCCCCACCCCGGACACACAGTTCTCAGGGGTGCCCCGCTTGCAAAGAAGTTCTGGCTTGGAGTGCCCTGAGTGCCCACACTGAGCACATCACACCACTCGGCCATCACCCCGGCTGCACTTGCCGCAGGCTGCCATCTGGGGAGAGGGGGTAATTGGGGGGCAGCAGGAGAGCTTCCACCCCCAGAAGCCCGCAGAGCCAGCCCAGTCCTCGCCATCGGGGGCTCGTACCCCATACCTCCCTCACCTCCTTCCACTTACCCTTCCCTAGCCCCCCTTCTTATTGATGTACAAAATAAAGATAACGTTTCTTCCAACATTGACTCTGTCTTTAATGAAAAAAACTGGGGGAGACTGGGAAAAGGAGGTGGGAGAGGGGAAGAGAAAGGCTGGGAGAGGGGAGGGCAACTAACATGATCAGGGGTTGGGAACAGGTCCCAGATGAAGAAAGGCTACAGAGACTGGGACTGTTCAGCTTAGAAAAGAGGAGACGGAGGGGGGACAGGATAGAGGTCTCTCAAAGCAGGGGTTGGGTGGAGAGGGTGCATTCAGAAAAGTTCTTCCTGAGTTCCCATAAAGAAGGACTAGAGGACACCAAAGGAAAGGAATGGGTAGCAGGCTTGAAACTAGTAAGAGAAAGTTGTTGTTCTTGACAAAGCAAATAGTTAACCTGTGGAACTCCTTGCTGCAGGAGGCTGTGAAGGCTACAACTAGAACAGAGTTTAAAGGGAAGTGAGATCAAGTCATGGAGGTTGGGTCCATGGAGTCCTATTAGCCAGAGGGTAGGAGTGGTGTCCCTGCCCAAAGTTTGTGGAAGGCTGGAGAGGGATGGCACGAGACAAATGGCTTGGTCATTGTCTTCGGTCCATCCCCTCCAGGGTCCCTAGGGTTGGCCGCTGTTGGCAGACAGGCTACTGGGCTAGATGGACCTTTGGTCTGACCCAGTACGGCCATTGTAAGCTCAGGGCTCAGTGTCGGGGGTCTCAGTGGACCCCCTTGATTTTCATGCACACCTGGTCCTGGGTGGCCAGGCTGGCAGCTCTCCTGCCCTAGACGGCCACTTTCCTGTGCCTAGTGCGGAGATCGTGGACGAGGTCCACGATGTCCGCACTAGCCCAGGAAGGTGCCCGCCTCTTGCGGTCCAGGGCAAGCTCCCGGGAGCCGCCAGCCTGGTCCCGGCAAGAGGGGGTGGGCTGGGGGGCATCGGGTGGGTGGCTCTGTGCCGTGCCAGGTGCAGGGTCTGCTAGCTGGGTGCTGGCAGGCTTGCACCTGGCACGGGCACCGTAGCCAGCCCGTGCCCCTTTAAGGGGTCCGGGGCCGGGAGGGGGGCATAGAGTTTCCCTGGTGTTGGCCAGAGTGGCCACCAGGGAAACCTGGGGAGGGCTAGCCTCCCACTAGTTCGAACTAAAGGGCTACACAGCCCTTAGTTCGAACTAGCTAGTTCGAACTAGGCGTTAGTCCTCGTAAAATGAGGTTTACCTAGTTCGAACTAAGCGCTCCGCTAGTTCGATTCAAATTCGAACTAGCGGAGCGCTAGTGTAGCGCATAGGAAAGTTAGTTCGAACTAACGTCCGTTAGTTCGAACTAACTTTCTAGTGTAGACATACCCTCATAGAGTAGACATAGTCAGAGAGTTAGTATGGAGTCCTTGCATCTTCTATGCAGCTGGACTTGGCCAGGAAAGAGTCAAGCATTCCCAAATCTGGTCCCCTGTTTGTTATTTACAATGATCCTAAATAAATGGGATGATGGCTGCATTGCAGTAGCATTGTCCTTGCTGGCCAGTACAGAAGCCTCAGTAGCAGCTCTTTGTTTCACTGGAAATAATTTAAAAGCTGAACCAAAAGATCTCAAGCAGAGCACTGATGCATCTTTGCAACCATTTGCATAAATGAACAAGTCTCTTTAATGGTTTTAGACATCAGCTGGGTAATTTATGGAGACCTAATGTTCCCTAAAGAAGAATTAGTTGCATTGTGGCACAGATCTAATTGTTTGACTAGGGGTTGTTTTTCTAGTGTTGTCTGAAATGAACTTCACAGCAAATGCTTTAAATGTGTCAAGTGGTCCTTGTGACCCGAAGAGAAAGAATATTTCATTATTTTATTATCTGTTATTTTATTAAGCACTTTGTGGCCCCAAATGAGATCAGGACCTCATTCAGAGATTCATGGGTTCCAAAGCCAGAAAGGATCACTAAATACACATAAAATGTCTCAGAGGGGTAGCCGTGTTAGTCTGTAAATAAAAAATAAATAAAAACAGCAATGGTCCTGTAGCAACTTAGAGACAATCAAAAATATATAAATACTATATAAATAGTATCATGAGAAATGGGTTGTACCCATGAAAGCTCATGTGTACATATAGTCTGATATCTCAATAGAACCATAGAACTTCTCCAAGATAATTCCTGTGGCAGATTTTTTTTAGAAGAAAAACCCATTTGTGATTTAAAAATTGCCAGTGATGGAGAATCCACCACAATGCTTGGTTAATTGTTCCACTGATTAATTACCCTCCATGTTAAAATATAACATGATTGAATGAGAACTTAAGCTATGTTTACACTACAGATTTTTCTGGAAAAATTGCCGTTTTTCAGAAAAAACTTCACTTAAGTCCTCATTGCAATCGTGTTCTTTTGAAAAATATTGAAAGAATTAAGGGGTTTTCCCAGCATTGGAAAAGAGTTCTTTCTCAAAAAGGCATGTGTGGACAGGGAAGAGGGAGTTCTTTAGAAAGAAGAGGAAAGAGGAAAAAGCACAGGTGCCCTGGTGGCCACTCCATTCATAGTAATCACAGCTTATATGTGAGATAGTTATGAAATGTTTCATAACTGAATGCAATAAAACAAAACTCTGTTCTCACCTCCAAAACCCAGACGTTACCTGGAGATAGCACACTGAGAACACTCACGTTAGGACCAGGGTTCTAATTATGGTTGATGTAAAATGTTGTAAGACATGGTAGGATGCAGACCTACAATAATCCATGTACTTCACCCATCTTTAGAGATCACACCTGAGACCCACCAAGCAGCTACAGAAAAGGGATCATAAACCCACTAGCTCTGCCAACATAGACCTGCCCTGAATAAATTGAAGGATTTACACTTTGTTAAGTCAGACTTTATTTGAGACCCACGTTTAACCATTTGAACAAGTCTGACATTGCTTTCAGTAGTTGCTAAGATATATATATAATCCTTTACATTATGCTGTATTGAGACTGGATGAATGAAATACCTACCGAAACCCCCAAAATAACAACTACTGAGCAGCAGTTATGTCTGTAATGCAGAAGGCAATAATGCCACTATAGCTCCATTATTTGTAAAATGAGGATATCAATACTAGTCTATCATACAGGAATATGCCATCATTTTACAGGAAAAGAAATTGGCAACGCTTAAAGGCCAATTACAGTGTACCTATCTCTTCCTTTGGTGACCAATTGAATATGCATCTGTAAATCAGAGAACTGGAACCACTAGCTGAACTTTCAAATCAGGCATTGGCCAGAGTTATCATGATTAGACAATGGAAGGAGACCTCTCATGGCCGTTTCAATCCTACTATGTGGAAGATGTATCAGCCAAATCAACTCACACTTCTTAGAATTCCATCAGGGGCGAGGAGTTCCTGATGGGGTTTAGATTCACGTGTTGAGATGACTCTGGAAGGACAGACAATACCAGTTGGAGCGGTGCTTCCTGCTCCACAGACTTCTCCACACAAGGAATCCTCTGTCACTAAAAAGGTTCAGAAAAGGGCAACAAAAATGATTAGGGTTTTGGAATGGGTTCCATACAAAGAGAGGTTAAAAAGACTTGGACTTCTCAGCTTAAAAAGGAGGAGACTAAGGGGGGATCTGATAGAGGTCTATAAAATCATGACTGGTGTAGAAAAAGCAAATAAGGAAAAGTGATTTACATATTCCCGCAATGTAAGAACTAGGGGTCACCAAATGAAGTTACTAGGCAGAAGGTTTAAAACAAACAAAAGGAAGTTTTTCTTCACTCAGCACACAGTCAATCTGTGGAACTCCTTGCCAGAGGATGCGGTGAAGGCTAGAACTTTAACAGGGTTCAAAAAAGAGCTAGATAGATTCATGGAAGTTAGGTCATCAATGGCTGTTAGTCAGGATGGATAGGAATGGTATCCCTATCCTCTGTTTCTCTGGAAGTGGGTGACAGTTGTGATCCCTCTCTCTAGGGTATCTGGTATTGGCTACTGTTGGCAGACAGGATACTGGGCTGGATGGACCTTTGGTCTCACCCAGTATGGCCGTTCTTATGTTCTTATGTTCTTATGTTCTTAAACCATTGCTAAGAAGAATCTTGGAGCTCTTGTGGATTTAGGCAGTTCCTGGCAGCATTCCTCCCTTTGAGCTGCTCTGAAGGGAGTGGGGTTGAAAAGACAGGCACTTAGAGCAGAATTCTGAGCAAGAAGGCTCAGGGACTTCTTGTGGATAGCCCTGATCTCCTGGGCTATGTCTACACAGCAGTGTTATTTTGGAATAGTGTCAGTAGTGCGTGTCTACACAACAAGCCCATTATTTCAAAATTAAATCAAAATTGTGGGCTTCTTACTCTGACTACTGTGAACCTCATTGTATGAGGAGTAAGGGAAGTCGGAGAAAGAGTGCTCTATTTCAAAATAACTGCTGTGTAGACAGCACCAAAAGTCAAAATAAGCTATTTCAACTTAAGCTATATAATTAGAAAGCTCAAGTTGCATAGCTTATTTCAAGTTTAGCCTTGCTGTGTAGAGATGCCCCCTGATGATTACCCACAATCCGGGTGGATTTCTGTGGATGCTCCAGCTTCATGGATGGGTCCTGAGGTTCTTTCCAAAGCTGAGCCAATTCACTACCCATGACAAAATGATTGAGAATGAATTCTGCAGAAGGAATCCTTGAAGAATTTTCCTACCTCTTTGCCTCCCACAAAGGGTTTTAGTGTGAGAGGAAGCAATCCAATCCCAGGTAAGTAAGGGCACGTCTACATAGCAGAGCAAAAGTAAAATTAAGATACACAAATTCAGCTACGTCAATTGCATAGCTGAAGACAAAATAGCTTAATTTGTTTTTTGGTGCTGTCTACACAGCAGGAAGTCAAAGGAAGAACACTCTTCCTTCAACTTCCGTTACTCCTCATTAAATTATTAATAGGATCAGTGCTTTTTTTGTGACAGTACTGCCCGGTACGCAGCACCGGCACCTCCAGTCAGAGCTTACCTGGAAAGAATGGAGCATACCGTCACCTCTGTACGCAAATGTCTGACTGTCGGCTGGGCTGCATGTCTTAAAGGAGCCGCATCTCTTTTTTTTTTAACAAAAAAAGCACAGAGTAGTATGGTCCATTTGATAAAACATACAGGATCTGAGATAAATCCAAGCATTGTAGATGTGATAGATCAATAGAATTAAATGAATGAAGTTACACTAGTTGCATACTGAAGCAATATCTTTCTAAAACCCGACTCCTGCAAAAAAAAAAAATCATATAGGAAGATTCCTCTAACTGTATGGAGTCCTATTAATGTTGTGTGTGTGTGGTGTTAGAACATGTTGAATTCCATTATTTGCCGAATAATGTTTGCATTTTCTTTCTCTAGAAAAAAATAGCTCAGGATATATTGTAACCCCCCAAATACCATGACCTGAAATCAGAAGTGTATCAGTGGTGCTACTGTAGTGATAAAGTTTTAGAATATAGAATAGCTAGCAACAGCTGCAATATGAAAATAATCATCCTTCAGTCAGTAAGAATGATTTCACAGCAGACTTTTATTATTCAATTGTGAATGTTCTGAATAACATTTTTATTGGTGCAGGAAAAAAAAGAATTTAGCAATAAATAGCTTGTCAACAACATTGTAGCATGTTTGATTAGGGTTACATTATTACATACATCCACATGAGATGGAATAACGTTTGGGAATTTTTCATGCTTGGCAAGAGCACATTGCAGTCCCTGACAGGTTTCTTTTGTTTTTGGTTTTGGGGTTTGGTTTTTTATATGCTCAAATAATATAGAATGAATTATTTATGAGAAAATACATACTTGACGTGCTGACCTGAAATTTCAATGCAGCCTTAAAAAGCAAGCTCCATCACCACAAACTAAGGGCCCTATCCTGCTGCAGTGGAAGCCAGAGGAGTTTGGCTCTGAATGCAGATGGGCGTGTTGGATTGAGCCATATAACATATGTAGGTACAATATGTATTTATTGTCACATGACTCCCAGGAGACAGCCAACTTATATATGAAAATGAAGTGGTTTGACAAGCATTTCAGATGTGCAAAAGTCATAGAAGAATGCAGACCCTGTGGTTGGGAATGTTTTACAATTCATAGCAGCGAGTCTGCAAAAGGGGAAGAATAAAATACGAGTAAAATAAGAATGTATCTCTTCCTAAAAAATAAATTTAGAACCTTTGGGGCAGGGACTATTCTTTCAAAACAGGATCCTCATCCTTCACTGAGTCTCCTACGCCCTATTGCAGTTGTTAGTATATAAAAATGCTTGTAAAGTTAGATTCTGACTTAGTCAGTCATGTTGAGAAGTGTCATATGTGTTTGGTAATTCGATTGAAAGGATTTATTTTGTATCTTTTAACTTCCTACTGAAGCTGAAGTAATAAAATAAAAGACTGGCCTCCATTTCTAGAATTCAAGAACACACAGAACCAGACTCTAAGGGTACGTCTACACTACAGCGCTAGTTCGAACTAACTTAGTTCGAATTAGTTAATTCGAACTAAGCTAGTTCGAACTAACGCATCTAGAACTAAAAACTAGTTCGAACTAGCGTTTTGCTAGTTCGAACTAGCAAGTCCACATTGAGTGGACTCTGAACAGGGCTTAAGGATGGCTGGAAGCAGTGCCGGCAGGGCATAAAAGGAGGACTTAGAGCATGGAGATGCTGTCTCAGGCTAGCCGAGGGCTGCGCTTAAAGGGTCCCGACCCCCACCCCGGACACACAGTTCTAAGGGGTGCCCCGCTTGCAAAGAAGTTCTGGCTTGGAGTGCCCTGAGTGCCCACACTGGGCACATCACACCACTCGGCCATCAGCCCGGCTGCACTTGCCGCAGGCTGCCATCTGGGGAGAGGGAGTAATTGGGGGGCTGCAGGAGAGCTTCCACCCCCAGAAGCCCGCAGAGCCAGCCCAGTCCTCCCCATCGGGGGCTCGTACCCCATTCCTCCCTCACCTCCTTCCACTTACCCTTCCTTAGCCCCCCTTCTTATTGATGTACAAAATAAAGATAACATTTCTTCCAACATTGACTCTGTCTTTATTGAAAAAAAACTGGGGGAGACTGGGAAAAGGAGGTGGGAGAGGGGAAGAGAAAGGCTGGGAGAGGGGAGGGCAACTAACATGATCAGGGGTTGGGAACAGGTCCCAGATGAAGAAAGGCTACAGAGACTGGGACTGTTCAGCTTAGAAAAGAGGAGATGGAGGGGGGACAGGATAGAGGTCTCTAAAAGCAGGGGTTGGGTGGAGAGGGTGCATTCAGAAAAGTTCTTCCTGAGTTCCCATAAAGAAGGACTAGAGGACACCACAGGAAAGGAATGGGTAGCAGGCTTGAAACTAGTAAGAGAAAGTTGTTCTTCTTCCCAAAGCAAATAGTTAACCTGTGGAACTCCTTGCTGCAGGAGGCTGTGAAGGCTAGAACTAGAACAGAGTTTAAAGGGAAGTGAGATAAAGTGATGGAGGTTGGGTCCATGGAGTCCTATTAGCCAGAGGGTAGGAGTGGTGTCCCTGCCCAAAGTTTGTGGAAGGCTGGAGAGGGATGGCACGAGACAAATGGCTTGGTCATTGTCTTCGGTCCATCCCCTCCAGGGTCCCTAGGGTTGGCCGCTGTCGGCAGACAGGCTACTGGGCTAGATGGACCTTTGGTCTGACCCAGGACGGCCATTGTAAGCTCAGGGCTCAGTGTCGGGGGTCTCAGTGGACCCCCTTGATTTTCATGCACACCTGGTCCTGGGTGGCCAGGCTGGCAGCTCTCCTGCCCTAGACGGCCACTTTCCTGTGCCTAGTGCGGAGATCGTGGACGAGGTCCACGATGTCCGCACTAGCCCAGGAAGGTGCCCGCCTCTTGCGGTCCAGGGCAAACTCCCGGGAGCCGCCAGCCTGGTCCCGGCAAGAGGGGGTGGGCTGGGGGTCATCGGGTGGGTGGCTCTGTGCCGTGCCAGGTGCAGGGTCTGCTAGCTGGGTGCTGGCAGGCTTGCACCTGGCACGGGCACCGTAGCCAGCCCGTGCCCCTTTAAGGGGTCCGGGGCCGGGAGGGGGGCATAGAGTTTCCCTGGTGTTGGCCAGAGTGGCCACCAGGGAAACCTGGGGAGGGCTAGCCTCCCACTAGTTCGAACTAAAGGGCTACACAGCCCTTAGTTCGAACTAGCTAGTTCGAACTAGGCGTTAGTCCTCGTAAAATGAGGTTTACCTAGTTCGAACTAAGCGCTCCGCTAGTTCGATTCAAATTCGAACTAGCGGAGCGCTAGTGTAGCACCTATTAAAGTTAGTTCGAACTAACGTCCGTTAGTTCGAACTAACTTTGTAGTGTAGACATACCCTCAGTTATCCCACTAAAGTCAGTGAGGTTACTCTTGACTGACACAGTGATAACTGAGAGGAGAACTTAGCCCCTTACCTAAAATACTAATTATTATTTGTGGGAGATTCATCCCATTAATACAGACATCCAACTGACACGTTATTCCAGTAGTACTCTGAGTGTCTTCATGGACACTCAAAATATGTGTGTTTTAATGAGAAGTTTTAATCCACACACATGCTGGGTGTGGCACACTGTCCAATTTAGTGGCATTGAGACCACTTACAGAGAAAATAATGAGTTTGCTTCTACAGCCTTATTTAATAGGCCACTGTCTTTTAGCATATGCAGAAGAGTCTCATTCACTAAGCTCCGGAAGCCCCATGTTCAATTCTGCCCACAGATGAGAGGGGTCTGTCGATGTTACAAATTCACGTGGGTCCACTCTACACTTGAGAGGAAGGTTGAGTTGAGATATGCAACTCCAGCTATGTTAATTACATAGTTGGAGTCCATGTATCTTAAATCACTGTCCACATAGTGAGAGATAGATAGGAGTAAATGGCCCCATCGACTTCGTTTCTCCTCATGAGGAACAGTGGGGTGCCCTCTGAGTTTGAATTAGCGGGTCTTCACTTGACCCGCTAAATCAAACCCGGAAGTTCGACCGTAGCAGCGTCAGTCTTCTGCATAACATAGACATGGCCTTGGGAAATAAAAAAACTCTGTCATATCAGACCTTCCAATACAATACAGTCTTCCCACAAGTAGAGTGTCTTCCTTTTTACTCATGACTTTTTGCAGCAATAACTGGTGTTGTGAAAAAGGATGTCAGAAATTCCCTGGTGACAGAGAGCCAGTTTCTAATCCCATAACAGCCTGATTAGCATGGTACTTTTCACATAGTCCCAATGGCTATTTCTGAAGTCAAGTGCCTGTCAGTATGAATAATCCTATTGAAATCAATGGAGCTTTTTCTGAAATAAGGCATTGTTCAGTGTGAGTAAACTGGGGATTAGAATGAGCCCATAAAGTGAACATAAATGACAACCTCACAAATGCAACCATCTTCCTTCCTCATTTAAATCCATATGCAGCCTTGCTGCCCTCATGGACATTACAGCCTCTGAGGATTTCTGCATCACTGTGGCATTTTTTTCATGGTTTTTGAGGGAGGGTCGTATATATCATTAATTTTCAGACCATAACAATGATGTTCAAGTTGATGTTGTTTGGATGCTGCTCAGGAAAGATATGTCCCAGGGCATTTTATAACACAACACATTAGTACATCATTCTGTTTCTTATTTCAAAGAATGAGTTGCCTGAAGGAGTATACATGGCTCATAAAGTTCTCAATGGTCTAAAAGCAGGACCATCTGCTGAAGTCATCAGTGACTTGTTGGCTGAGCTTTGCAGATGGAAAGCCTTCAACTCATCAGCTCTTCTTTAATCAGCCAGGTATGTGTGAAGTCACTGGGAATTACTCTAATAGATTCTCAGAGAGGTGAGATAATGAGAGCCTCTCCGATTTCAGCTGGCATCCTTGCTTTAACTTATTTCTCCACTTACACAGCCTATTAGTTGTTTGGTTTTGTGAAAAGTTCTTTTTTTCCAAACTTACACACACTTGTTTATAGAGCCAAGAGAGAATTGCAGTTGTGAGCTTGCAAAGATTCAATGAAGAAGTGCAGTTGTGAAAATGCAAAGATTCAATGAAGCTTTGTTTCTAGGATCATCGACCAATGTTGTGGCACCAATTCAGCTGTGTGCTTCTAACTAATATTCACTCGTTTAATTTCTGAAGAGATTGAGGAAGAGAGAAAATGGAGGGATCGGTGTAGGGAAGAATTATCTTTTTGTTGGGAAAGAGAGAGGTTTTCTGATTAAAGCACTAGTCTGAGACCCTAACGATGGGGGCTTAACTCAGATCTTTGCCGTAGACTTTTTGCTTGACTTTGGGCAAGTTGCTTAGGGTATGTCTATCTTGCAATCCGAGTGTGCCTGCTGTGAGCGCAGATGTGTCCAAGCTAATTTTCATCCAACCAGCTCAACTAACAATAGAAATGACACCACCATAGCACGGTTCATGGTACATACTCAGCATCCTGGGCAGACTTGCTGCCATGGATTGAGTCTTACTGTTGTTCAAGCAAATTGAATCAAAGCTAGTTGGAGTATGTCCACATGTGCCGCCTTCTTGCCTGTCCATTGACTTTCATGGGCTTTGGTTCAAGCTTTAAAAAAGCAAAATAAGGAGATAGTTAGAGCTTAGCATACTTAGAATGGGAAATAATGATGTCTCATGATATGTCTATAATGCAAAGGAAGCCTGCAATATTGAGGGTATGTCTACACTACAAAGTTTTTTTTGGAAAAATGGTAGTTTTTCTGAAAAAAGCTTCACTTATGTCCACACTGCAATCATGTTCTTTCAGAAAAATAAAATAAAAAAAACTAAAGTTTTTTTCTGACATTGGTAAACTACTTTCTACAAGGGAGAAGCCTTTTTCTGAAAGAGTTCTTTTGGAAAAATGCATGTGTGGACGGGGAAGAGGTTGTTCTTTCCCAAGAAGAGGAAAGAGGAAAAAGCATAGGTGCACTGGTGGCCACTCTGCTCATAGTAATCACAGCTTACATGAGAGATAGCGTCCATTGAGCGTGGACAATACCTGTCAAAAAAGCAGATCACTTTTTTGATGTGCTTTAGCAATGTGGACACTCTTTTTCAGAAGAAGTTTTTCAGAAGATCTCTTCCAGAAAAGCTTCTTTCGAAAGAAGCCTGCAGTCTATACTTAACATGAATCTGAGCCCAGGTCAGTTCACGGAGGCTTGCACAACATGTTCTTCAGAGCTAAAACATGCAGGCTGTGTCTAGACTGGCAAGTTTTTCCAGAAAATCAGCTGCTTTTCCGGAAAAACTTGCCAGCTGTCTACACTGGCCGCTTGAATTTCCGCAAAAGCACTGACTTCCTACTGTAAGAAATCAGTGCTTTTTGCGGAAATACTTTGCTGCTCCCATTCGGGCAAAAGTCCTTTTCCGCAAAAGTTTTGCGCAAAAGGGCCAGTGTAGACAGCTGAGATTTGTTTTCCGCAAAAAAGCCCCGATTGCGAAAATGGCGATTGGGGCTTTTTTGCGAAAAAACGCGTCTAGATTGGCATGGACGCTTTTCCTCAAAAAGTGCTTTTGCACTTTTTGCAATCTAGACGCTCTTTTCCGAAAATGCTTTTAACGGAAAACTTTTCCATTTAAAGCATTTCCGGAAAATCATGCCAGTGTAGACGTAGCCGCAGTTTAGCTGTCTCAGCATTGGCTGGAGCTTGAGGTTTGAAACCAAGCAAGGAGGGAAGGGCCCAGGGTCCAGTCTCCAGCCTGAGTGGGAACCTCCTCTATGCTGCTATTTTTAACACCATAGTCTGAAACCTGTAACACAAGTCAAAGCACTTGGACTCTTCAACTCAGTGTTGTTGCTTTTAACGTGTAGTGTAGCAATACCCTCAAATTGCAGTGACCAGTAGCAGGAGATCTGTAGCACACATCCCTGAGGTTACTACAGAAAATGGTGAATTTACAATTTTACAGTGATCTCATATTGGATAAAACAAATCAGAGATTATTTCTGAAAATTTGCAACATCCTTTTTTACCTTATCAGGAAATGTAATGAAGCAAAATGTGGGAACTTTTACATAACTTTACTAAAAAGTGAAAAAAGCAGCATTATTAACTGGATGATATGCTTGCTCTCCTCAGGTTCCATCAATCTATATTTTCAGTATCTGAAAAGTAGAAAAGTACATCAGCTGTGGTTCTTTTTACCTTGTTATTTATATTTCCTTCCCATGGATTCTACCGAGCACAAAACCTCATCAAACTGTTAACACTGAAAGAGCTTTAAAAGAGCCCCTGCAATGGAAATTAAGAATGCCCTTATACATTGATAAAATAATTCTGTTATTTTAAGTGAAAAATGTTTAGATAAATCTTGGAACTCAAAGTGCCATGGAAAACTGAAATCAATCTGATTATCATAGCTTGCACAGCCACAATGTATTAAAGGGAAATGTCAAATCTGATATGCTAAGAAAAAACACAGTCCTTCCAATTATCTCTCTTCACATTGTTGTAAAAAATAAGCAAGACAGACACAACAGGAGTTGAACCTTTAAAGCATCGACAATAGTCGGTGTTATTTCAATTTAAGAGCATGCTCAACTTCCTAAAGACTCTCCTGCTTCTTATAGACCTGATCCAAGAGCCCACTAAAGTCACTGAGGGTGCATCTACACAGCACCCTAAACTCAAAATAAGATGCACAATTTGTGCTACACAAATTGCATATCTTATTTCAATTCTATTTCAAAATAGCTTATTTTGAAATTTGGCACTTCTACACAGTGCCAAATGTTGAAATAATGCACTATTTTGAGGCATCACTTAATCCTCATGTAATGAGGGATGCCGCAATAGCACGCCTGTTATTTTGAAAAATATTTTGAAATAATGGGCAGTTTGTTAAGATGCGAGGTAGCTATTTCGGGGTACCTCTGGTATCCCAAAAATACCACCCAGCAGAGCCAGTATATAAAGACTGAGGGAGCACGGCAAGGGGGGAGGCAGCCTGAGAGTAGGAGGGCCCAGGTTGCAGCCCTGGTGTTCCTGCAGCAGCTGAAGCCAGAGCCAGAGTGGTAGGAAGCAGCCCAGTGCAAGGACTTGCAAACTCCGCTTGGTGTGTATCGTCTGGATTCCCCACCAATCAGGCAGGAGCAAGAACCCCTGCCTACAGGGCCCTGGGCTGGGACCCGGTGGAGAGGGAGGGCCCGGGTCCCCCTACCACCCCTTTCCACAACCGGGGCAAACACGCCGGCCAGGAGAGGCGTTTTCCGGAGCTAGGCCGCAGGTACCATATATGCCCTGATAGAAGGGCCTGGACTTGTTGCTAGTTCTGGGAATACCATATTTGCCCTGAGAGAGGGGCCAGGACTTTTGGGACTTTGGGTACTGTAAATGCCCCAAGAGAAGGGCCCGGACCGAGACACGGGCCAGTAGAAGGGGGCCGCAACCCCCGTCAGGGGCGTACCCCCTGACAACGGGCTGTGGACCAAAATCCCTATCTTCCATTGTATTGCGCTGCTTAATATGCTTCAGTTGTGTTGAAGAGGGATATATCATTAATGATGTGGCAAATGCTATCTGCTGTCTCTGGCTTCTAATTGACATAATTGAGACCAAAATACTGATGCTATATAGTATGACCAACTTTTGTGATTTAATTGCTGCCACGTGGTATTTGGTGATTTTCTTGAAAGCTAGCATATGAAATCATGCAACTTCATAAGACTCTCAGTATTCCTCTTTTTTAAAAAAATGAATCTTTAAAAGCCACCATACTCATGGAGAAAAACCTCAAAACATGACCTTGTTCCACTCTAAATGCTGAAAACCCAGAAGGCAAACAAAAAGGACAAAATTTATCATAGAACAAAACATCACATGTTTATTTTGGAGACTGACTCATCATTCATAGTATATTCATTAATGATGTGGCAAATGCTATCTGCTGTCTCTGGTGTCTAACTGCCAATATTAATAGTAATTTCCAAATATGGAAGGGATTTCAAGATTGGACAACTCTTTGACAGGAAGGAAATTTGAATTTAAAGTTACCTGGCTCTAATCATATTCATAGGCTATGTCTATACTATGGAGCTATTTCAGGATACTGGAAGTATCCCGAAATAACTATTCTGCATTTTTTGAGCAAGCCCATTATTTCAAAATACAGGCAGTCCCCGGGTTACGTGGATCCGACTTACGTTGGATCCCTACTTAAGAATGGGGTGAGGGAACCCCGAACTAGCTGCGCCCCCCCCAGCAGACTGCCGCGGCGCGTCTCGGCGGTCCCGCTGCCCGCGTCCTCCGCGGCGAGAAAAGCCGCTCCGCGTCTCCCTGGTCTGCTGGGGGGGAGGGGGGGGAGCGCCACGGAGGGCGTCCAGCTTCAGCCGCTTATCTCACCACGAACTTTTCTCTGAGTCCGTGAGGGCTTTTCTCGCCACGGAGGGCGTCCAGATTCAGCCACTGTTGAAACTGATCAGCGGCTGATTCCAGGAAGCCCGAGGCAGAGCTGCTCTGCCCTGGGCTTCCTGGAATCAGCTGCTGATCAGTTTCAGCAGCAGCTGACTTGGGGACAGTCCTAATTTAGTTATCTTCCTCTCTTACAAATGTAAATTAACTTGTAACCTGCTTGTAAGAACTGGCACCACAAAACGGACCAGTAAAATTTGGCCTCTTAAGATAAGAAAGAGAATACGGGCCCCCAGGGGTATAAAGATGAGTCCAGCAGCACACTTGCTTTGTGTGTCAATCTACCACCTATCTGCTGGTCGGGTTTGGTGTTTGACCTCCCGAGGTTCCAGAGGGGACGCCCACCTCGTATTCGTCTTTCCGAGGAATTGAGAGACCGGCCCTGGCCTGACACGCTGGAGTCGAGAGGCACAGAAGGGGGTAAAAATTGTACCTGGATGTGGACCTTTGTTTAAGTATATATACATAGTGTTAGAGCTCTTTAAAGAGTAAGCTGTCATTTGGTACCATTATTTCTATTTTCTATCTTTACCTTTTTCCTGTAACCATTTTAAGATCTATATTTTGGTAATAATTAAGATACGGACTGTAGGTTTGTTCTTAAGTTGAATTTATATGTAAGTTGGTACTGGTACATATTGTACCCCAGGTGTCCCCGATTCAGCCGCTGCAGCGGCTGACTACAGGAAGCCCGAGGTAGAGCTGCTTTGCCCCGGGCTTCCTGGAATCAGCCGCTGGTCAGTTTCAGCAGCGGCTGACTTGGGGATACCTGGGGCAGAGCAGCTCGGGTGCTGCCGGGTTGGTCCCACCGCACCGAGGGTCGGCGCTACCAGACCAACCCAGCAGCACTCCAGCTGCTCTGCCCCAGGCGTGTCCGATTCAGCTGCTGCTGGTCAGTTTCAACAGCGGCTGAATCTGGACGCCTGGGACAGAGCAACTGGGGCGCTGCCGGGTTGGTCCCCGCAGCGCCGCACCTCGGCGCTGTGGGGACCAACCTGGCAGCACCCAAGCTGCTCTACCCCAGGTATCCCCAAGTCAGCTGCTACTGAAACTGATCAGCGGCTGATTCCAGGAAGCCCGGGGCAAAGCAGCTCTACCTCGGGCTTCCTGTAGTCAGCCGCTGGTCAGTTTCAGCAGCTGCTGAATCGGGGACACCTGGGGTACAATATGTACCAGTACCAACTTACATATAAATTCAACTTAAGAACAAACCTACAGTCCCTATCTTGTATGTAATCCAGGGACTGCCTGTATTACGGGATCACTATTCTAATGTCCTTGTAAATCTTGTTCCACAAGAATTAAGGGACATTTTGGAATAGTGCTCTATTTCAAAATTAACTTGAAATAAGCTATGCAAGTTGCATAGCTCATATTGAGTAGTTTATTTCAAGATAAAGGTGCAGTGTACACACATCCAACTGCTAGGTAAATTTCCCTGGGAAGAAAATCTCAGAGATTACAGAGTTCAGAGAAGCTGGAAATTTCTCAAGGAGGGTATGTCTACACTACCCCGCTAGTTCGAACTAGCGGGGTAATGTAGGCATACCGCACTTGCAAATGAAGCCCGGGATTTGAATTTCCCGGGCTTCATTTGCATAAGCTGGCCAGCGCCATTTTTAAATGCCGGCTTGTTCGAACCCCGTGCCGCGTGGCTACACGCGGCATGGGCTAGATAGTTCGAACTAGCAAGCCATTCCGAACTATCTAGCTTGCTAGTTAGAACTATCTAGCCCGTGCCGCGTGTAGCCGCGCGGCAAGGGGGTTGAACAAGCCGGCATTTAAAAATGGCGCTGGCCGGTTTATGCAAATGAAGCCCGGGAAATTCAAATCCCGGGCTTCATTTGCAAGTGCGGTATGCCTTCATTACCCCGCTAGTTCGAACTAGGGTGGTAGTGTAGACATACCTGGAGACAGTATGAAAGATCCGTCTGCAAACTATTCCATAAGAAGGAAAGTTAGAAAGATGAGTAAGTGGCAGGTATAGGTCTTTAATGACCTGAAAATCAAAAAAGAGAAAAAAATTAAAAGAATAGCACAAGCATATAGGGAAACATGTCAGAAAGGGTAAAGTATAAAACCAGGTAAACTTAGTATAAGACACAAAAGCCACTACGAAGTTTCATGAATATATGAGGAGCAAGAGAAAGATGAAGGATATGCACTACTTAGTAGAGGGGAAATAAAAAGAATTGACATTAAGAAAGCTGAGTTGTTTAATAACTCTTTTGCCTCAGTCTTCACTAGAAAAAGATAATGGTGAACAGAGACTTAGCACAATTCACATTAACAACAATGTGGAAGGAATGCAACTCAAATTAGAGAAAGGAAATACTTAGATAAGTTAGCTGTATTTAAATTGACAGGCCATAATGAAATTGACTAAGTTCCTAAAGGAATGAGCTGAAGCAATCTTGGAACCATTAGCATTATAGACCTGTCTAAATTCAGTAGCCAGAAAGATACTAGAGTAAATTACTAAACAATCAATTCGTAGGCACTTATAGGGTAATAGGCATACAAGGAATAGCAAACATGGATTTTTAAAGTAGAAACCATGCCAAATCAGCCTATTTCCTTCTTTATTTGGATTACTGGCCTAGTGAAAAAAGGGGAAGTGGTAGATGTGATATAGCTTGATTTTAATGAGGTTACTACTAATACAACACACAATGCATGGGAGGACATAGCTGCCTGCAAATGCAATCCACAAATGCCCCAGCCTGCTGAATATACAGCTGCCTAAACTCGCTAAAAGCAATGTAATATGTGTACTCTAAGCACCCCCCCAGTCCTTTTGCAGAGTTAGAAGCCTTAGTCCAAGCTGGAGGGAGGGGCCTATCATTGATTGAGGTCCACAGCTGGAAGCTTTCTCGTTGAGTAAGGTGCCTAAGTCAATTCTTGCCAAAATGACAGCAGATCTCCTTAAAACCTTTAGTCCAATGGTTGGGGAGCTCATTTGGATGGGGCTCAGTACATCACCTACCCTCCCAATGGAGGAAAGGGATTTGATCAGGGTTTGCCTTCATCTAGTAGAGTGTCTGACCACTGGATCACAGAGTCTTTTTATCTCACTCGTTCTCTTGATGGATATTACCTTATTTTATTTTTTGCTAAGTGGAATAAAGGCGACAGACAAGAAGAACCTATACGGAAGATAGGTGGTTTGGACATTCTCCTCAAGAAGAAGAAACCCATTCTGAAATCCTGCTTCCTCCTCGGGGACCTGAACCAAGCTGGTCCTACTTCCCAAAGGAGTTCCTTAACCACTACCTAAAGGTTACAAAGTTAGCCATGTCTGCCCTTTCTTCTTAATCTCACCTGGCCCAGAGCACCCCCTCAGATCAGGATCAGGTGATACAGGCAAGGGAACACGTACTTTCACCTGTTTTGAGGATTGCATTGAGTGGGACAAAGGTGTCTGTACAGCTGTCTGAGGCAGCACTGTGCATGCCCTGAAACCAAAAGTTAGGCCCCTACGAAAGCCCATCGATCTGCTAGGGAAAGGTTAGGAATAGTGATAGTGGGCATCAAGGTTCCCTCTAAGGTGTGTAGCAGCACAGCCCCTCAGCTGCCTAATGAGTCCCACCCAGCCGGGGCACAGGACTGCCATGCACAGAGCTGCTCGGCTGGGGAAGGGGCACATGGCTGGGAGAGACTCGCTGTTCTGTCCTCAGCTTCACCCAGTGGCTGTAGAGTTTCTAATCCTCAGACTGTTGTTTGGGGATTTACGGGTGCTGTTGTCTATGTTTTGTTCAAGGTGCTACAGGGCTGCCTGTTGATGTAGGTGAATAAACTGGATTTGTTTTATATGATTTGGGCTCATTCCAAATCATTAAGTCCTGTGGCTGGAAGAGATGAGTAATACACAGGGCAGTCATTGTTTTGAAGAGCCAGCTCCTCATAAAAGAGAGGAAAAAAAATCAATTTCATTACAGGGATTGGAGAAAGCATTGTTTTTCTTTATTGGAAAAGAGGATGTCAGTATAATTTCATAAAGTGGGACCCTGCCTTGAGTTACGAAGCCTGAAGTTTGCTTGTTGTTTTTAATGCAGTTGGGGTTTTTCCCCCCTCCTAGCAACCAGGAATGCAATATGATCAGGCTAAGTGAAGCAAGTGCCTATGTTCAGTAAGAATTAATCACCTGATGCAATACAGAACCATGTTTTCTGTGCCTCTTAATGCCACTTACATGCACACACAGACTTCCACCAGCTTGGGGGCATGGAAATTAGATTCTGATTTTACCAATTGCACAGTAGCAACCAACTTGTTTGTCCTGGTTCTGGTTTCATATTAATACAAATATGGAGAAATTCTACTGAATGGAACTGAGTTACACAGCATAAAAGCAGTAAAAGAAAAAAATCAGGTTTTGCCTGTTTTCTGTAAGGTTAAGATGTTTTTCTTGAGCAGTTTCCCCTTTCTCGCCCTCTGCTTCCAAACTTCTTGTCTTCAGTTTTATTTCTCCTTGAAGTTTATAAGGTTAAAGAGATACAGAACTATTTTGGGGTTCACTGCATTATACCCCCCCTCCCATCTTGCCCATTCATTTTCTTTCAAAATATCAATGTAAAATATCAGTGAACTGGGGAAAAGAAAATTCTAAAAAACCCATAGACTTTCAGGTCAATTGGAATCGCTGTGGTAATCTAGTCAGACCATGTGCACATTGCAGGCCACAGAACTTCACCTGCTCACTCTGTAAGAGAGCCCTAATTTGCGGCTGAGTTATTCAAGTCCTCATGATTTGAAGCCTTCAAGTCACAGAAAATTCACCATTTACATTAGTTTAAATCTTAAGAATTCAGTACTCCTCCCCGCCCCTCGCGTCGAGTCTCTGCTAATGTGTCCCAGGGAAAAATTCCTTTCTGCTCTCAAAGGGTATGTCTATACCACAAAGTTAATTTGAACTAACAGTTGTTAGTTCGAATTAACTTTATAAGCAGCTACACATACAAACCTCTAGTTCGAATTTAATTCGAACTAGCGGAGCGCTTAATTCGAACTAGGTAAACCTCATTCTACGAGGACTAATGCCTAGTTCGAATTAAGTAATTCGAATTAAGGGCTGTGTAGCCATGTAATTCAAACTAGTTGGAGGCTAGCCCTTCCCAGGTTGCCCTGGTAGCCACTCTGGGACAAACCAGGGAAACTCTTCTGCCCCCCTCCCGGCCCCGGAGCCCTTAAAGGGGCACGGGCTGGCTACAGTGCCCATGCCAGTTGCAAGCCTGCCAGCACCCAGCCAGCAGACCCTGCACCTGGCACGGCATGAGCCAGCCACCTTCTGCCACCCAGCCCTCTGCCTCTTCCCAGGCTGACGGCTCCCTGGGGCTGCAAGAGGTGAGCACCTGCCAGGTCTAGTGTGGAGATTGTGGACCTCATCCAGGCTTGGGGGGAGGCCTCCAACGTCCATAACCTCTGCACTAGGCATAGGAAGCAGCTGTCTAGGGCAGGATAGCTGCCAGCCTGGCCACCAAAGGCCACATGCAAACCCAGGAGCAGGTTTGCATGAAAATCAAGGTGGTCCAGTGAGACCTCTGACCCTGAGCCCTGAGCTTAGAACATAAGAACATAAGAATGGCCGTACTGGGTCAGACCAAAGGTCCATCTAGCCCAGTAGCCTGTCTGCCGACAGCGGCCAGCACCAGGTGCCCCGGAGGGGATGGACCAAGTGATTTGTCTTGTGCCATCCATCTCCAGCCTTCCACAAACAGAGGCCAGGGACACTGTTCCTACCCCTTGGCTAATAGCACTACATGGACCCAACCTCCATGAATTGATCTAACTTCTCTTTAAACTCTGTTATAATTCTAGCCTTCACAGCCTCCTGTGGCAAGGAGTTCCACAGGTTGACTATGTGCTGTGTGAAGAGGAACTTTTGCTTATTAGTTTTAAACCTGCTGTCCATTCATTTCATTTGGTGTCCTCTAGTCCGTCTATTATGGGAACTAATGAAGAACCTTTCTTTATCGGCCCTCTCCACACCACTCATGCTTTTATAGACCTCTATCATATCCCCCCTCAGTCTCCTCTTTTCTAAGATGAAAAGTCCTAGTCTCTTTAGCCTCTCTTCGTATGGGACCTGTTCCAAACCCATAATCATTGTAGTTGCCCTTTTCTGAACCCTTTCCAAGGCCAAAATATCTTTTTTGAGGTGAGGAGACCATATCTGTACACAGCACTGAAGATATGGCGTACCATAGTTTTATACTTCCCCTCCTCCTTCTTCCCCTGGCTTCCCCCTTCCAGCTCCCTCCTCTCAGGTTTCCCCCTCCCCTCTTCCACCCTCTCTCTTCCCCTCTCCCACCTCCTTTTCCCAATCTCCCCAGAGGTTAATCCCCTCCCCCCAGTTTTGTTAAATTAAGAGAGTTTCCATTTTTGAACACACTTTATATTTTACATCAAGAAGGGGGGTTAGGGAAGGATAAGTGGAAGGAGGTGAGGGAGGAATGGGGCATGAGCCCCTGATGGGGAGGACTGGGGTGGCTCTGTGGGCTCCTCGGGTGGAAGCTCTCCTGCAGGGCCTCCTGGATCCTGACGGCCCCCTAATTCACTCACACTCCCGGATGGTAGCCTGTGGTAAGTGCAGCCGGGCTGATGGCCGAGTGCTGTGATTTGCCGAGTGCGGGCACTCAGGGCACTCCAAGTCAGGACTGCTTTGTTGTCCCTCATCGAGGTAGACAAGCAAGCAGGGAACCCTGAGAACTGTCTGTCCGGGGTGGGGGTCGAATCCCTTTAAGCACAGCTCTCGGCTAGCCTGAGACAGCATCCCTACACTCTAAGTCCTAACCTGATGCCCTGCCGGCACTGGTTCCGGCCATCCTTAACCTCAGTTCAGGGTCCACTCAATGTGGACATGCTATTTCAAATTAGCAAAACACTAATTCAAAATAGTTTTTAGGTCTAGATGCTCTCATTCGAATTAGCTTATTTCAAATTAACTAATTTGAATTAAGTTAGTCCGAATTAGTGCTGTATTGTTGACATACCCAAATATAGCAATCAGATAGCCCCTAACTAAGCATGTGGTCAAGACCCACCAGCCAGACAGCTGAGAAAGAATTCTCTGTAAAAACTCAGACTTCTTTTGGTTAGCTTAAACAAGTCTAGCTCTTTGAATCTCCTCTCACAAGGTAGATTTTTTGATTCCTTGCATCATCCTATCATCATTTCTCTGCATCTGTTCCAATTTGAATTCATCTTTCTCAAATATGGAAGAGCAGAGCTGCATGCAATATTCCTGATGAGGTCTTACCAGTGCCTTGTATAACCATACTAATATTTCGCTCTACTGGAAGTACCTTGCTGGATGCATCCTAGTGCTTAATTAGCTTTTTTCATGGCCACATCACATTGATGGCTCTGAGTCATCCTTTGATCAATCAATACACCTAGGTATCTTTCCTCCTTTGTCACTTCTAATGGATAAGTACACATATTATGGTGAAAAATGTTGTTAGTCCCTAAATGCATAATATTGCATTTTGCAGTATTAATCCAATTTCTGTTACTCCAGTTGCAAGGTTGTACAAATTTTCTACAATAGTTCAGTCTTTCTCTATAGTGACAATACCTCCCAACTTTGGGTCCTCTGCAAATTTTATTAGCACACTTCCACTTTGTGTGCCAAGGTCAATAATGAAAATGTTAAATAAGATTGATCCCAAGGCCAATCCCTGAGGAACTCCATGAGTTACTTCCGTCCTGCTTGACAGTTCCCCTTTCAATATAACTGCGATAGTCTCTCATTTTTTACCAATTCCTTATCCACCTTTCAGTTTTCATATTAATCCTCAGATATTCCAATTTAAATATAATTTCCCATGTGGAACTGTATCAAATGCTTAACTGAAGTCCAGGTAGATTAGATCTATTGCATTTCTTTGTTTAAAAAAATCAGTCATCTTCTCAAAGAAGGAAATCATGTTGATCTTGTACAATCTACCTTTGTAGAACCATAGTGTTTTTTATTCTAATTAGCATTCACTTCTATGTTCTTAACTACTTTTTCTTTCAAAATTTGTTCCAAGGTCCAAGACTTTGCACACAATGGAGGTAAAACTATCAGTTTTCCTGACCGCTTTTTCCCTTTTCCTAAAAATAGGAACCATATTAACAATTCTCCAGTCAAAAGATACACCCCCGAGTTTACAGATGCAGTTTTTTGTGATTGCACTTGCAATTTCATGTGCCAGTCCATTTAATATTCTAGGATGGAGATTATCTGAGCCCCAAGTTTGGTCCGGTTACGCTGTTTGAGTTTGACTTCCACCTCAAATATGGTAATTCCTATATTCAATCTCTTGTTTTTAACTACCCTGCCTCTACCCCTAAAAATCTTCATTGGTCTTATTAAAAATTGTGGGAAGTATTTATTTAGGTGTTGGGACATGCCTAGATTATATTTAATCTCCACCTCTTCCTCGGTGCCTAGTGATCCCACCTCTTTTTCTTTGTTTTCATCTTATTTATATGGCTGTAGAACCTGTTACTATTGGTTAATTTCATAAGAACATAAGAATGTCCATACTGGGTCAGACCAAAGGTCATTCTAGCTCAGTATCCTGTCTTCCAATGGTGGTCAATGCCAGATGCCCCAGAGTGAGTGATAAGAACAGGTAATCATCAGGTGATCCTTCTTCCGTCATCCATTTCCAGCCTCTGACAAACAGAGGCTAGGGACACCATTCCTACCCATCCTGAATAATAGCCATTGATGGACCTAACCTCCATGAATTTATCTACTTCTTTTTTGAACCCTCTTAAAGTCCTGGTCTCATTTCAGGATCCAACTCTGGTTGGCTTTTGACAATTCTACCTTATTCCTACATTTTCTGACCTCCAAGAGTTAGCTTTCCTTGTTATCCATCCCATCTTCTATTCCTTGTAGACTTTCTGCTTTTTCTTAATCACTTGTCCAACGTGCTTACTCAACCTGCTTAGTCTGCAACCCCTGGGCTTCTGATAGCTTCTTCAGCTTTGACTTAAAATAATCCCAAGTCTCATCTATATTCAGATCCTTACATTCATCAGTCCCGTCCACTTCCCTAACTAATTGTCTCCATTTTTAAAGTTATCTTTTTTGAAATTGAAGATCCTTATTCCTCATCTATTTTTGCTTATCCTTCTGGGATACACCTTTAGCACTTGTGTGCTTTTAATATAGACATTTCTAGAAAGAGTGGTCCACTGTAGTCCATTCAGCCTATCCTTCCCAGGAAGATAAACTGTGTTTCCTCTAGTTTAGTAAGTGTGGGTCTTTAAAAAACTGAAATCTTATCCGTTCTTCATGAACATTCAATATCTCATCAGAGTGGGAGTATACTGGAGTGTCCTAAATCTGTCTCATTTCCCCCTGCACTTTGAAGTAGTTTGTTCTGTACTAATTGTCTTCTGGGCATTATAATTAGGAAGGAAGGCAAAGATGCCATGAACGGAATTAACGGGATCTAAAGAAATAAGCGTATGGTTTGAAGGATAATATGAATTTGGTCTAGGGTATGATTTATTAATTTTGTGGTGGATGTGATACTGGCAAAACAGAAACTTCCTCTCATTTTGTATTTTTGGGCAAGTGGATGTTTAAAGAAACATATGGGCACCTTTGCCTCTAGAGCTCCTGCTTTCTACTTTCACCACACAAAAGGGAAACTGAGTTAAAAATGGAAAAGAGGAGTGAATGTTTGTAGTGGTTATAGGACTGGTGAATAGGCAGTAGGCTTTCCAGGTGCTACTTTCTCTCTGCCACCAACTTGCTGTGTTACACCTAGTAGGTTATTTAGGTTACTCACTTTGGTCCTCATCTTCGTAGGTGGCCACAGAATTCAGGTGCCAATCTATTTTAGTCATCTAAAGTCAGAGCCCACTTTTGAAAATAACAGCTTGATTCTCTTTCAATATTAGTTCATCCATCAATAAGATGACTCTAAGACCAAAAGTTGCCCAGCTATCATAGTGTGATAAAAATGCTCTTGCATCTGAAGATGAGAGAGAGTATTCGAGGCCCAATTATTATAATTATAAATGTTGAAGACAAATTTCTCACAAAATTGGGAGGAGAGCATTGTTTTCCCATTGCTGTTGGGTTTGTTTTCACACAGACTTGCTTAAATCTCATTAGTCTGAAGAGTAAACTGATAGCAGTTTTATGTGAGGAAATGGAAGGGGAGAAGGGATGGTCAGAATCTAAAAAAGTAGGTCTTTTTAAATGAAATGGAAATAAACTGCAGATTTTAGGTCAGAAAGTGACTCATGTTCCTTTTCACATCTTACTATGGACATGTCACATTACGTTGTAGCAAACATGCCACCCTATGTGAGATCATGGTGCTATGACTAATACAGCAATATGTGAAACATCACAACATGATGTGTCAGAAAAAAATATTACAGTTTGCTTCCATGAGTCCTGTTCTCTGAAACCCAATGCTCGTCCAGCCACGGTTTAGTGCACAATGCTATTCCCCGGTATTTTCATTCAATGTGTTATATTGACTCCCTCAGGGAACTGATGGTCAGGATACTCTGGGACACTAACACAAGGGGGAAAGGAGTCCAGGAGAGCTGGCTGTATTTTAAAGAAGCCTCATTGAGGACACAGGAACAAACCTTTCCGATGTCCAGAAGGAATAATACAATCAGCAGGTGACCAGCTTGGCTTAACCAAGAAATCTTTGGCAAGCTTAAACACAAAAAGGAAGCTTACAAGTGGAAACTTGGACAGATGACTAAGGAGGAGTATAAAAATATTCCTTGAGCAATCAGGAAGGCTGAAGGACAACTGAAATTACAGTTCAGAAAGGATGTGAAGGATAACAAGAAGGCATGCTAGCAACAAGAAGACAGTCAGGGAACATGTAGGATCCTTACTGAATGGAGGAGGTGATCTGCTGATTAATGATGCAGAAAAAAAGCTGAAGTACTTTCTTTTTTGCCTCAGACTTCACAGTCAAGGCCAACTCCCTGGGCAACACAGTGTGGAGAGGAGGTGAGCAGACCTCAATAGTGAATGAAAAGTTAAAATCTGGACATGCAAAAGTCCATGAGGCCAGATGCAATGCATTAGAAGGTGCTGAGAGAATTGGTTGATGTGATTGCAGAGAAATTGGCTATCATTTTAGAAAATGCATGGTGAATTGGGGAGGTCCTGGATGATTGGAAAAAAGACAAATGTAGTGCCCTTCCTTAGAAAAGGAAAGAAGAAGAATTTGAGGAACTACACATGAATAAGCCTCACCTCTGTTCCCAGCAAAATCATGGAGCCAGGTCCTAAGGAATCCATGCTGAAGCTCTTGGAGGAGAGGAAGGTGATCTGGAATAGACCACATGGATTCACCAAGGGCAATTAATACCTGTTTCTGTGTACTTGGCTTCTGGGCTTAGAAGCTCATGTAGTTGGAGAGATAAGGAAGTGATTAGTAATAAACTGGAATAAAAAAAATCTTCATGCAAATTGTTGTACCTGAATGGAACCACAACACAGAGCACAGATTAAGGATTTACAAAATTGTGGAAGGGATTACGGAAAATGAATTAAAACCATCTGCTAAAGGATTGGCACCAGAAACAGGTACAAATGGTGGCATTACATGAATTAAGAGAAGTTATATTGGTAATACATAAAGCCTAGTTAAGCCAGACTTGGAATTTTTCATGCAATTATACAAAAGGAAAATGACTGAGCATGAGACAGTGCAGAGAGTCCCAGAGTTGTTGGGGTTTGTATGTGTGAGGATAGGGAACATAAGGAAATTGGTAAAACCTGTCTTTTGTACATCTGACATTGACTTGAATGAGATAGTAATTCAAGATGAAGAGAACCAAGCACTGAAGATAATTTAGGGAATAGGTATGTAGGCAATTTTAAGCAGGATTTCTTCACACGGGTCCAAATCCTCTTCTCCTCTCACAGGGTATGTCTGCACTACAGCGCTAATTCGAACTAACTTAGTTCGAATTAGTTAATTCAAACTAAGATAATTCGAACAAACGCATCCAGACTAAAAAACTAGTTCGGACATCGACGAGGTCCACGATGTCCGCACTAGACCAGGCGGGTGCCCCCCTCTTGTGGTCCCGGGAGCTGCCAGCCTGGTCCCGAAAAGAGGGGTAAGGCTGGGGGACATCGGGTGGCTGGCTCGAGCCGTGCCAGGTGCAGGGTCTGCTGGCTGGGTGCTGGCAGGCTTGCACCTGGCACGGTCACCGTAGTCAGCCCGTGCCCCTTTAAGGGCTCCGGGGCCGGGAGGGGAGCAATAGAGTTTCCCTGGTGTTGGCCAGAGTGGCCACCAGGGAAAGCTGGGGAGGGCTAGCCTCCCACTAGTTCGAATTAAGGGGCTACACACCCCTTAATTCGAACTAGTAAGTTCGAACTAGGCTTAGTCCTCGTAGAATGAGGTTTACCTAGTTCGAACTAAGCGCTCCGCTAGTTCGAATTAAGTTCGAACTATCAGAGCGCTAGTGTAGCGCCTATCAAAGTTAATTCGAACTAACATCCGTTAGTTCGAATTAACTTTGTAGTGTAGACATACCCACAGGTACTTAAGGCCATTGACACAAGGGAACAGCTATGGTTCTCCTGTGGCTATGATATGTTCCTCACACGAATTCTGCATTCTGTGCTCTGTGAAACACAAGTCCACTGTCTTCCCTGTGCTTTGGAGTACAGGGTCTCTTTGAGTTTAGGAGAGGGACAGGATTGGAGCATCTTCACATCAGTCCTCCCCTTCTTCTTCACTCAGAGCTGGCTTCAAATGCTATGGAAGCTTTAACATTTACACTCAACTGCCATTCCTTTGGAAAATAGATTCCTTCCCACGTCTCTCCAATAGCAAGACAATTTAATTGGGCTATATGTGTGGAGGAGAGGATTTGATTGACAAAGTGTGGTGTAAATATTGGAAGATAGTGATGATTTTGCCAACATAATTAAGTTCTGAGCGTCAGCTCAAGCAGGAGTTCTTTAATCCGCCAAGTGTTGGCTGGAACTCTGAGTTAAAACAAGGGATGGTGCCATTTTCTGTTACATCCTGCTTCCATTTGGACTGGGGAATTTGAAAATAAAAAAGAATATTTTTATTGCATCCTGGCACTTACTTTTAACACAATGTTAGGCAGTGAAGAAATGTATGACTGAAAGGATGAGAATTTGAAAGCATCCACAGAATTCCAATGGAATGGGGGCACCTAACTCAGGGTATGTCTAGACTACATCCCTCTGTTGCCAGAGGGATGTAAATTAGACATACCGACATTGCAAATGAAGCGGGGATTTAAATCTCCCGCACTTCATTTGAATAAAAATGGCCACCGCGTTTTGCCGAGTCAGCGGTTTGTTGGCAAAAAGCGGCTGTCAAGACGGAAATCGGGCAACAAAGAAAGCCTTTGTTGGCCAATCCCTTAAGCCTCGTAAAATGAGGTTTACAGGATCAGGCAACAAAGGCTTTCTTTGTCACCTGATCCCCATCTTGACAGCCACTTTTTGCCAACAAACTGCTGATTCAGCAAAACGTGGCAGCCATTTTTATTCAAATGACATACGGGAGATTTTAATCCCCACTTCATTTGCGATGTCGGTATGTCTAATTTATATCCCTTTGGCAACAGAGGGATGTAGTCTAGACATACCCTCAGGTTCAGATTTTCAAATGAGCTTTTTTCTTTTTGATAAAATGATGCAGTACAGTACCATAAATACATATGGTCTCAACATATCAGCCATCTAGCCATTCTAGCTTTCTTAACATGCAGGGAGAAATTACTGGGTACTCAATGCCACATGGGTCGTTGCTTGTCAAGTTAGAACATGCTTGTCAGTCAAACAGGAAAAAATAGTATATTCATGAGCTTTTACAACACTTCCTGGAACAGGATTGTTCACTAGTGGTACGATTGATGGTAAGACCTTTAGCTGCTACAGTTCTAAATGTGCCAATAGCATAAAACATTCTACTTCCAGACTATAAACAAAGAAGAAAGACACTCTAAAGTATTGGGAGAAGCATTAGAGGACTCTGAGAACTCGGACTATTACATCTGCTGTTGTATTCACTTTTTATAAATATTTTATCAGGGATTTTTTTTTTGTTTTGGTGCTTTCAGGAGTTACTACAAGAAATGCTTTAAAATGACTGGCAATGACAACTTTAATGACTTGTGCAAGCAGTCCATTAAACTGAACATAGGAAACAATAAAAGTTCAGCAAATGCTGTGATACAACTTTACTCAATTTGTGTGAAAAGTAAACTCAAACGCACACAAGGCCACCAAGATTTGTATTTCCTCTTGGAAATACCATTGATAAGAAAATGGCAGGAAAGGTCTTGTTTCTGAATGACTACCTGATCGATGGTAATAGAGATGTAGCCATGTTAGTCTGGTCTAGCTGAAACAAAAGACAGGACTATGCAGCACTTTAAAGACTAACAAGATGGTTTATTAGGTGATGAGCTTTCGTGGGCCAGACCCACTTCCTCAGATCAAATTGTGGAAGAAAATTGGCTTGACCATATATACCAAAGGGATACAATCAAAAGAAGTGAACACATATAAAACTGACAAATCAGATTTTAGAACAGAGGCGGGATGCGGGGGGAGGTTAGTGTCTATGAGATAATGATATTAGGGGTGATAATTGGGGAAGCTATCTTTGTAATGGGTAAGATAATTAGCATCTTTGTTGAGGCCCTGATCGATGAGGACTGTGAGGAAATCCAGTTTCACAGAATTGAATGTCCTCTTATGTAATAAGAGGATGATGAAAAATTTGAGTCTGAATTTTTTCTAGGTGGAATTTTCCATTTTGTTCACCACTTTAGGGACTTTTTTTTGTTTCCTTGATTTCTTTTAACCCATAGTAGATACCTCCTCCATCCCCTTTTGCCCCTGGGAAAAAAGGAGGGAAAAAATTCAAAGTTTTCTATTTTGATATCTTGCTACAGAAAAATAAAAGCATAATTTTCTGGAAAAAATAATTACCAATATTCAACCAGCTCTAATAATATATCCATAGAACTGCAAGGGACTTCTGGGTTATTGAATCCATACCTCTAGTGATGGTGTATATAAACCACATATTGTTATTGGTTGGGTAATATAAAAGAAGGACTACAAGGAAGATGGAATGAAAAAGACTGAGGAGCCAGGATTCCTCGTACTGTCTCCTAGGTTGCCAGGGGAAACGGCCTTGTGTTTCTTTCCAAGAATGGATCTTTGGCAAATGGTGAGGGAAGAAGCAAGAAATTCACAGGAGCATTGAAAGCTTCTGTGGTGATCTCAGGCAAAAGTGCAAGATGACATACAAGCAGATTGGGGGTCAGGTTTCTGAGGAAAGTAACGCAGATACAAGAGAGAGCTTTGGGGAAAGCCAACAGCAGCTGATGCTCCAGGGAGAAATCTTTGAGAGACTTTGCATGGCACAAGAGCCAGAAAGAACTCTGCCGACCTTAGGAAGGTTCAAAAAGGCTGAGGAAAAGAGCCTAGAGACAGGAAGTAGTCCAAGGAAGCAGCAAAGACTCTGAGGAGGCAGACCTTAGTTGCTTGCCGTTGCATCCCTGGAATGTAACACAGAGTAGAGGGCTTGAATTCCTTTGCCAG